>NW_027490351.1:140356-505792 GCF_050948175.1 Xylocopa sonorina
GTGTAACGAGACCGGGGCGTCATCCTGCAGTAATCGTATAACGCCTGTTCCGAGATGGTGTAGAGAGTGAATGTGGAGGGTGAAAAGCATAAAATAACAACAATGTAGCTAAAGAGAAAGGGAAAGAGAATATGTGGAAGCATTGCATTTATTGAGAGGAAATCCTAGAAATATCAAACAACAGATTATATACCATACTGTAAGGGTAAGGTACAACGAAATAGACGATATCGTGAGAGAAACTAAAAAAATCGAGAAACTTAAAAAGAAAATAATAATTTAGATTGAGCGAATCAATATCACTGATCCCGGCAAGCTTAATGGAAAACGCATAACGATGAATCGGTTAGAGTATAAGATAGATGTTGGTCGCGGTTTGAGTGGCCCTGGGAATCCTTTGCCCCCATCAGGGCAGGCAGTAGGATGGTGGAGAGCCTGCCCTCCTGTTGCTTGGATCTATAGAATTCACATTCTATTGTAGAGTAGAAGCAGATAATTATAATGCTTTTCATAGAAAATTACAGCTTACTTAATTCGAAACGTTGAAATGAGATGAGTCATGGCATTGTATAATGCATTAGTACTCTATTGTCTCGACATGTAGACACTACGAAGGGCAATCCTGTTGCATGGAGCTGTAGAATTTACATTCTTATGAAGTTTGAAAGCAGATAAGCATAGAGCTATGCATAAGAGATTACAGCATTCTTACTTTGAAACGATGAAATGGGATGCTCCAGCGCATTGCATGGAGAATTCTAGCTCGATTGCTTTAACAGACAGACACTACGGAGCGCCATGCCGTTGCATGGAATTATATAGTTCACATTCTATTGAAGACTTCTAACAGTTAGGCACAATGTTATGGATATATGATTACAGATACTTTGCATTGAAACGTTGAAATGAGATGCGACATCGCGCTGATTGAAGTATTAGAAATGTCTTGCTTGGACACAAAGAGATCTGGAAACGATATTCTGTTGCAAGTAAGTATAGGATTCACATCCTTCTAAGGTCTAGATGCAGACAAATGTAACATATTGCATAGAACATTGCAAATTACCATGAATCATTGAAATGACTTGCGACATCGTGTTGAATGAAGCAATAGAACTCTATTGCTCCGATAAGTAAACAAATGGAAACGCTATTTCCGAGCAAGGAAGTGTGGCATTTACATCCTTTTGGAGTGTAGACGAGGTATACATAACAATTCGCAATGAATATTATATCTTATCATGAAACATAGAAATGAGATGCGATATCGCGATTTAAGAAGCATTAGAACTCTATTGCTTCGATACGTAGACATCTGCAGGACCCTAATTCCCAGCAAGAAAGTGTGGCATTTACATTCTTTTGAAGTGTAGACGAGGCATACATAACACTTCGCAATGAATATTATAAATTCTCTTGAAACATAGAAATGAGATGCCATGTCGCGTTTTAAGAAGGATTAGAACTCCCTTGCTTCGATACGTAGACATCTGTCGACGCTATTTCCTAGCAAGGAAGTGTCGCATTTACATTTATTTATGGTGTAGACGAGGTATACATAACACTTCGCAATGACTATTATATATTATCATGAAACATAGAAATGAGATGCGGTATCGCGATTTAAGAAGCACCAGAACTCTATTGCTTCGATACGTAGGCATATGGAAACGCATTTCCTAGCAAGAATGTGTGGCATTTACATACCTTTGAAGTGCAGACGAGGCATACCTAAAATTTCGCAATGAATATTATATCTTGTCATGAAACATAGAAATGTGATGCGATATCGCGTTTTAAGAAGCTTTAGAACTCCATTGCTTCGATACCTAGACACATGGAAACGCATTGCCTAGCAAGGATGTGTGACATTTACATTCTTTTGAAGTGTGGACGAGGTATACATAACACTTCGCAATGAATATTACATCTTATCATGCAACATAGAAGTGAGATGCGATATCGTGTTTTAAGAAGCATTAGAACAATACTGCTCCGATACGTAAACAACTGCAAACGCTATTTCCTAGCAAGGAAGTGTGGCATTTACATTCTTTTGATGTGAATACGAGGTATACATGACACTTCGCAATGAATATTATATCTTATAATGAAACATAAAAATGAGATGCGATATCGCCTTTTAAGAAGCATTAGAACTCTATTGCCTCGATGCGTAGGCATCTGCAAACGCTATGCCCTAGCAAGGAATAGTCGGATTTACATTCTTTTGATGTGAATACGAGGTATACATGACCCTTCGGAATGAATATTATAACTTATAACGAAACATAGAAATGAGATGCGATATCGCGATCTAAGAAGCATTAGAACTCTATTGCCTCGACGCGTAGACATCAGCAAACGCTATTTCCTAGCATGGAAGTGTCGCACTTACATTCTTTTGAAGTGAATACGAGGTGTGCATGACACTTCGCGATGAATATTATATCTTATCACGAAACATATAAATGAGATTCGATACCGAGATTTATGTAGCATTAGAACTCTATTGCTACGATACGTAGACATCCGAATACGCCATTTCCTAGGAAGGAAGTGTCGCATTTGCATTCGATTGGAGAGAATACGAGGTATACATGACACTTCGCAATGAATATAATATCTTATCATGAAACATAGAAGAGAGATGCGATATCTCGTTCTAAGAAGCATTAGAGATCTATTGCTTCGATACGTAGACATCTGCATTCGCTATTTCCTAGTAAGGATGTATCGCATTTACATTCATTTGAAGCGTAGACCAGGTATACATGACACTTCGCAATGAATATTATATCCTATCATGAAACATAGAAATGAGATGCTTTATCGCGTTTTAGGAAGCATTAGAAGTCAATTGCTTCGATACGTATACACCTGGAAACGCTATTTTTTAGAAAGGAATTGTCGCATTTATATTCATTTGAAGTGAAGACGAGGAATACAAACACATCGCAAAGAATATTAAATCTTATCGTGAAACATCGAAATGAAATGCGGTATCCCGTTTTAGGAAGCATTAGAACTCTATTGCTACGGTAGGTAGACATATGCAAACGCTATTTCCTAGCATGGATGTGTCGCATTTACTTTGTTTAGAAGTGAATACGGGGTATACGCGACATTTCGCAATGACTATTATAACTTATCACGAAACATAGAAATGAGATGCGATATCGCGTTTTAAGAATCATTAGAACTCTACTGCTACGATACGTAGACATCTGCAAACGCTATTTCCTAGCAAGGAAGTGGCGCATTTACATTCTTTTGAAGTGAATAAGAGGCATACATGACACTTCGCAATGAATATTATACCTTATCACGAAACATAGGAATGAGATGCGATATCGCGTATTAAGGAGCATTAGAACTCTATTGCTTCGATACGGAGACATCTGCAGTCGCTAATTCCTTGTAAGGAATTGTCGCATTTACATTCATTTGAAGTGAATACGAGGGATACATAACACTCCACAATGAATATTATATCTAATCATGAAACGTAGAAATGAGATGCGACATCGCGATATAAGAAGCATTACAACTCTATTGCTTCGATACGTAGACATCTGCAAACGCCACTTCCTAGCAAGAAAGTGTCGCATTTACATTCTTTTGATGTGAATACGAGGCATACATGACACTTCGCAATGAATATTATATCTCATCATGAAACATAGAAATGAGAATCAATATCCCGTTTTAAGAAGCATTTGAACTCTATTGCTTCGATACGTAAACATTTGCAAGCGCTATTTCCTAGCAAGGAAGTGTCGCATTTACATTCATTGCAAGTGTAGACGAGGAATACATGCCACTTCGCAATGCATATTATATCTTATCATGAAACATAGAAATGAGTTGCGATATCTCGTTTTAAGAAGCATTAGAACTATATTGCTCCGATACGTAGACACCTGCAAACGCTATTTCCTAGAAACGAAATGTCGCATTTACATTCATTTGAAGTGCAGACGAGGAATACATAACACTTCGCAATGAATATTATATCTTATCATGAATCATAGAAATGAGATGCGATATCGCGTTTTGAGAAGCGTTAGAGCTCTATTGCTTCGATACGTAGACATCTGGGAACGCTATTTCATAGCAAGGAAGTGTCGCCTTTACATTCTTTTGAAGTGTAGACGAGAATACATGACAATCCGCAAAGAATATTATATCTTATCATGAGACATCGAAATGAGATGCGATATCGCGTTTTGAGAAGCATTAGAACTCTATTGCTACGATACGTAGACATCTGCAAGCGCTATTTCCAAGCAAGGAAGTGTCGCATTTACATTCTTTTGAAGTGAATGCGAGGAATACATAACATTGCACAATGAATACTATATCTTATCATGAAACATAGAAATGAGATGCGATATTGCGATTTAAGATGCATTAGAACTCTATTGCTTCGATACGTAGCCATCTGCAAACGCTATTTCCTAGCAAGGAAGTGTTGCATTTACATTCTTTCGATTTGTAGACGAGAATTCATGACACTTCGCAATGAATATCATATCTTATCGTGAAACACAGAAGTGAGTTACGATATCGGGTTTTAACAAGCATTAGAATTCTATTGCTACGATACGTAGACATTTGCAAACGCTACTTCCTAACATGGAACTGTCGCATTTACATTCATCTGAAGTGAATACGCGGTATACATAACACTTCGTAATGAGTATTATATCTTATCATGAAACATAGAGAAAAGATGCGATATCGCGTCTTGAGAAGCACTAGAACTCTATTGCTACGATACATAGACATCTGGAAACGCTATTTCCTAGCAGGGAAGTGTCGCATTCACATTCTTTTGAAGTGAAAACGAGGTATACATAACACTCCACAATGAATATTATATCATATCATGAAACATAGGAATGAGATGCGATATCGCGTCTTGAGAGGCACTAGATCTCTGTTGCTACGATACGTAGACTCCTGGAAACGCTATTTCCTAGCAAGGAAGTGTCGCATTTACATTCTTTTGAAGTGAATACGCGGTATACGTGACACTTCGCAATGAATATTACATCTTATCGCGAGACATAGGAATGAGTTGCGATAACGCGATTTAAGAAGCATTAGAACTCTGTTGTTTCGATACGTAGACATCTTCAAACGCTATTTCCTAGCATGGAAGTGTCGCATTTACATTCTTTTGAAGGGAAGACGTGGTATACATGACACTTCGCAATGAATATTATATCTTAGCATGAAACATAGGAATGAAGTGCGAAATCGCGTTTTAAGAAGCATTAGATCTCTATTGCTACGGTACGTAGACATCTGGAATCGCTATTTCCTAGCAAGGAAGTGTCGCATCTACATTCTTTTGAAGTGAATACGAGGTATACATGGCACTTCGCAATGAATATTATATCTTAAAATGAAACATAGAAGTGATATGCGATATCGCGATTTAAAAATAGTTAGATCTCAATTGCTTTGATACGGAGACATCTGCAAATGCTATTTCCTAGCATGGAAGTGTCGCATTTACATTCTTTTGAAGGGAATACGAGGTATACATGACACTTCGCAATGAATATTATATCTTATCATGAAAGATAGGAAGGAAGTGCGATATCGCGTTTTAAGAAGCATTAGAACTCTATTGCTACGATACGTAGACATCTGGAAATGCTATTTCCTAGCAAGGAAGTGTCGCATCTAAATTCTTTTATACATAGAAATGGGATGCGATATCGTTATTTGAGATTCATTAGAACTCTATTGTGTCGACACGGAGACATATCCAAACGCTATTTCCTAGCAATGAAGTATCGCATTTACATTCTTTTGAGGTGAATACGCGGTATACATGACACTTCGCAATGAATATTATATCTTATCATGAAACATAGAAATGAGATGCGCTACCGCGTTTTGTGAAGCATTAGAACTCTATTGCTACGATACGTAGACATCTGCAAACGCTATTTGATAGCAAGGAAGTGTCGCATTTACATTCTTTTGAAGTGAATACGAGGTATAGCTAAGTCTGCACAATGAATATTATATCTTATCATGAAACATAGGAATGAGATGCGATATCGCGTTTTAAGAAGCATTAGAACTCTATTGCTACGATACGTAGACATCTGGAAACGATATTTCCTAGCAATGAGGAGTCGCATTTACATTCTTTTGAAGTGAATACGAGATATACCTAAGTCTCCACAATGAATATTATATCTTATCATGAAACATAGAAGTGATATGCGATATCGCGATTTATAAATAGCTAGATCTCAATTGCTTTGATACGGAGACATCTGCAAATGCTATTTCCTAGCATGGAAGTGTCGCATTTACATTCTTTTGAAGGGAATACGAGGTATACATGACACTTCGCAATGAATATTATATCTTATCGTGAAGCATTGAAGTGAGATGCGTTATCGCGTTTTAAGAAGCGTTAGAACTCTATTGCTACGATACGTAGACATCTGCAAACAATATTTCCTAGCAAGGAAGTGTCGCATTTACATTCTTTTGATATTAATACGAGGTATACATAACACTCTACAATGAATATTTTATCTTATCACCAAACATAGAAGTGAGATGCGATATCACGTTCTAAGAAGCATTGGAACTCTATTGCTACGATACGTAGACATCTGCAAACGCTATTTCCTAGCATGGAAGTGTCGCATTTACATTCTTTTGAAGTGAATACGAGGTATACATAACACTCCAAAATGAATATTATATCTTATCACGAAACATAGAAATGGAATGCGACATCTCGTTTTAAGTAGCATTAGAATTCAATTGCTACGATACGTAGACATCTGCAAACGCTATTTTCTAGCATGCAAGTGTCGCATTTACAATCTTTTGTAGTGAATACGAGGTATAAATGACACTTCGCAATGAATATTATATCTTATCATGAAACATAGAAATGAGATGCGCTACCGCGTTTTGAGAAGCATTAGAACTCTATTGCTACGATACGTAGACATCTGCAAACGCTATTTAATAGCAAGGAAGTGTCGCATTTACATTCTTTTGAAGTGAATACGAGGTATAGCTAAGTCTGCACAATGAATATTATATCTTATCATGAAACATAGGAATGAGATGCGATATCGCGTTTTAAGAAGCATTAGAACTCTACTTCTACGATACGTAGACATCTGCAAACAATATTTTCTAGCATGCAAGTGTCGTATCTACATTCTGTTGAAGTGAATGCGAGGTATACATGACACTTCGCAATGAATATTATGTCTAATCATGAAACATAGAAATGAAATGCGACATCTCCTTTTAAGAAGCATTAGAACTCTATTGCTACGATACGTAGATATCTGCAAACGCTATTTCCTAACATGGAAGTGTCGCATTTACATTCTTTTGAAGTGAATACGAGGTATGCATGACACTTCGCAATGAATATTATATCTTATCATGAAGCATAGAAGTGAGATGCCATATTGCGTTTTAAGAAGCATTTGAACTCTATTGCTACGATACGTAGACATCTGCAAACGCTATTCCCTAGCAAGGAAGTGTCGCATATACATTCTTTCGAAGTGTAGACGAGAATACATGACACTTCGCAATGAATATTATATCTTATCTTGAAACACAGAAATGAGATGCGATATCGGGTTCTAACTACCATTAGAACTCTATTGCTACGATACGTAGACATTTGCAAACGCTATTTCCTCGCATGGAAGTGTCGGATTTACATTCTTTTGAAGCGAATGCGAGGTATACATAACAGTTCGGAATGAATATTACGTCTTATCATGAAACATAGGTATGAGATGCGATATCCCGTTTTAAGAAGCATGAGAAATCTATTGCTTCGATACGTAGCCATCTGCAAACGGTATTTCCCAGCAAGGAAGTGTTGCATTTACATTCTTTTGATGTGTAGACGAGAGTACATGACACTTCGCAATGTATATTATATCTTATCGTGAAACACACAAGTGAGATGCGATATCGGGTTTTAACAAGCATTAGAACTCTATTGCTATGATACCTAGACATTTGCAAACGCTATTTCCTAGCATGGAAGTGTCGCATTTACATTCTTTTGAAGTGAATACGATGTATACATGTCACTCCACAATGCATATTATATCTTATCATGAAACATAGAAATGTGATGCAATTTCGCGATTTAAGAAGCTTTAGAACTCTATTGCTTCGATACCTAGATATCTGCAAACGCTACTTCCTAGCAAGGAAGTGTCGCATTTACATTATTTTGGAGTGTATACGAGGTATACGTGACACTTCGTAATGAATACTATATCTTATCGTGAAACATACAAATGAGATGCGATATCGCGATTTAAGAAGCCTTTGAACTCTATTGTTACGATACGTAGACAACAGCAAACGCTATTTCCTAGCAAGGAAGTGTCGCATTTACATTCTTTTGAAGTGAATACGAGTTATACATGACACATCGCAATGAATATTTTATCTTATCATGAAGCATAGAAATGAGATGCGATGTCGCGTTTTGAGAAGCATTAGAACTCTATTGCTACGATACATAGACATCTGAAAACGCTATTTCCTAGCACGGAAGTGTCGCACTTACATTCTTTTGAAGTGAATACGAGGTATACATTTCACTTAGCAATGAATATTATATCTTATCATGAAACATAGAAGAGAGATGAGATATCGCGTTCTAATAAGCATTAGAACTCTATGGCCTCGATGCGGAGGCACCTGCAAACGCTATTTCCTAGTATGGAAGTGTCGCACTTACATTCTTTTGAAGTGAATACGAGGTATACATGACACTTCGCAATGCATATTATATCTTATCATGAAGCATAGAAATGAGATGCGATATCGCGTTTTGAGAAGCATTAGAACTCTATTGCCTCGACGCCTAGAAATCTGCAGACGCTATTTCCTAGGATGGAAGTGTCGCATTTACATTCCTTTGAAGTGAATACGGGGTATACATGACACTTCGCAATGAATATTATATCTTATCATGAAATATAGGAATGAGATGCGATATCGCGTTTTGAGAAGCATTAGATCTCTATTCCTACTATACGTAGACATCTGCAAACGCTATTTCCTAGCAAGCAATAGTCGCATTTACATTCATTTGAAGTGAATACGAGGGATACATAACACTCCACAATGAATATTATATCTAATCATGAAACGTAGAAATGAGATGCGACATCGCGATATAAGAAGCATTACAACTCTATTGCTTCGATACGTAGACATCTGCAAACGCCACTTCCTAGCAAGAAAGTGTCGCATTTACATTCTTTTGATGTGAATACGAGGCATACATGACACTTCGCAATGAATATTATATCTCATCATGAAACATAGAAATGAGAATCAATATCCCGTTTTAAGAAGCATTTGAACTCTATTGCTTCGATACGTAAACATTTGCAAGCGCTATTTCCTAGCAAGGAAGTGTCGCATTTACATTCATTGCAAGTGTAGACGAGGAATACATGCCACTTCGCAATGCATATTATATCTTATCATGAAACATAGAAATGAGTTGCGATATCTCGTTTTAAGAAGCATTAGAACTATATTGCTCCGATACGTAGACACCTGCAAACGCTATTTCCTAGAAACGAAATGTCGCATTTACATTCATTTGAAGTGCAGACGAGGAATACATAACACTTCGCAATGAATATTATATCTTATCATGAATCATAGAAATGAGATGCGATATCGCGTTTTGAGAAGCGTTAGAGCTCTATTGCTTCGATACGTAGACATCTGGGAACGCTATTTCATAGCAAGGAAGTGTCGCCTTTACATTCTTTTGAAGTGTAGACGAGAATACATGACAATCCGCAAAGAATATTATATCTTATCATGAGACATCGAAATGAGATGCGATATCGCGTTTTGAGAAGCATTAGAACTCTATTGCTACGATACGTAGACATCTGCAAGCGCTATTTCCAAGCAAGGAAGTGTCGCATTTACATTCTTTTGAAGTGAATGCGAGGAATACATAACATTGCACAATGAATACTATATCTTATCATGAAACATAGAAATGAGATGCGATATTGCGATTTAAGATGCATTAGAACTCTATTGCTTCGATACGTAGCCATCTGCAAACGCTATTTCCTAGCAAGGAAGTGTTGCATTTACATTCTTTCGATTTGTAGACGAGAATTCATGACACTTCGCAATGAATATCATATCTTATCGTGAAACACAGGAGTGAGTTACGATATCGGGTTTTAACAAGCATTAGAATTCTATTGCTACGATACGTAGACATTTGCAAACGCTACTTCCTAACATGGAACTGTCGCATTTACATTCATCTGAAGTGAATACGCGGTATACATAACACTTCGCAATGAGTATTATATCTTATCATGAAACATAGAAAAAAGATGCAATATCGCGTTTTGAGAAGCACTAGAACTCTATTGCTACGATACATAGACATCTGGAAACGCTATTTCCTAGCAGGGAAGTGTCGCATTTACATTCTTTTGAAGTGAATACGAGGTATACTTAACACTCCTCAGTGAATATTATATCTTATCATGAAACATAGAGAAAAGTTGCGATATCGCGTCTTGAGAAGCACTAGAACTCTATTGCTACGATACATAGACATCTGGAAACGCTATTTCCTAGCAGGGAAGTGTCGCATTCACATTCTTTTGAAGTGAAAACGAGGTATACATAACACTCCACAATGAATATTATATCATATCATGAAACATAGGAATGAGATGCGATATCGCGTCTTGAGAGGCACTAGATCTCTGTTGCTACGATACGTAGACTCCTGGAAACGCTATTTCCTAGCAAGGAAGTGTCGCATTTACATTCTTTTGAAGTGAATACGCGGTATACGTGACACTTCGCAATGAATATTACATCTTATCGCGAGACATAGGAATGAGTTGCGATAACGCGATTTAAGAAGCATTAGAACTCTGTTGTTTCGATACGTAGACATCTTCAAACGCTATTTCCTAGCATGGAAGTGTCGCATTTACATTCTTTTGAAGGGAATACGTGGTATACATGACACTTCGCAATGAATATTATATCTTAGCATGAAACATAGGAATGAAGTGCGAAATCGCGTTTTAAGAAGCATTAGATCTCTATTGCTACGGTACGTAGACATCTGGAATCGCTATTTCCTAGCAAGGAAGTGTCGCATCTACATTCTTTTGAAGTGAATACGAGGTATACATGGCACTTCGCAATGAATATTATATATTAAAATGAAACATAGAAGTGATATGCGATATCGCGATTTAAAAATAGTTAGATCTCAATTGCTTTGATACGGAGACATCTGCAAATGCTATTTCCTAGCATGGAAGTGTCGCATTTACATTCTTTTGAAGGGAATACGAGGTATACATGACACTTCGCAATGAATATTATATCTTATCATGAAAGATAGGAAGGAAGTGCGATATCGCGTTTTAAGAAGCATTAGAACTCTATTGCTACGATACGTAGACATCTGGAAATGCTATTTCCTAGCAAGGAAGTGTCGCATCTAAATTCTTTTATACATAGAAATGGGATGCGATATCGTTATTTGAGATTCATTAGAACTCTATTGTGTCGACACGGAGACATATCCAAACGCTATTTCCTAGCAATGAAGTATCGCATTTACATTCTTTTGAGGTGAATACGCGGTATACATGACACTTCGCAATGAATATTATATCTTATCATGAAACATAGAAATGAGATGCGCTACCGCGTTTTGTGAAGCATTAGAACTCTATTGCTACGATACGTAGACATCTGCAAACGCTATTTGATAGCAAGGAAGTGTCGCATTTACATTCTTTTGAAGTGAATACGAGGTATAGCTAAGTCTGCACAATGAATATTATATCTTATCATGAAACATAGGAATGAGATGCGATATCGCGTTTTAAGAAGCATTAGAACTCTATTGCTACGATACGTAGACATCTGGAAACGATATTTCCTAGCAATGAGGAGTCGCATTTACATTCTTTTGAAGTGAATACGAGATATACCTAAGTCTCCACAATGAATATTATATCTTATCATGAAACATAGAAGTGATATGCGATATCGCGATTTATAAATAGCTAGATCTCAATTGCTTTGATACGGAGACATCTGCAAATGCTATTTCCTAGCATGGAAGTGTCGCATTTACATTCTTTTGAAGGGAATACGAGGTATACATGACACTTCGCAATGAATATTATATCTTATCATGAAGCATTGAAGTGAGATGCGTTATCGCGTTTTAAGAAGCGTTAGAACTCTATTGCTACGATACGTAGACATCTGCAAACAATATTTCCTAGCAAGGAAGTGTCGCATTTACATTCTTTTGATATTAATACGAGGTATACATAACACTCTACAATGAATATTTTATCTTATCACCAAACATAGAAGTGAGATGCGATATCACGTTCTAAGAAGCATTGGAACTCTATTGCTACGATACGTAGACATCTGCAAACGCTATTTCCTAGCATGGAAGTGTCGCATTTACATTCTTTTGAAGTGAATACGAGGTATACATAACACTCCAAAATGAATATTATATCTTATCACGAAACATAGAAATGGAATGCGACATCTCGTTTTAAGTAGCATTAGAATTCAATTGCTACGATACGTAGACATCTGCAAACGCTATTTTCTAGCATGCAAGTGTCGCATTTACAATCTTTTGTAGTGAATACGAGGTATAAATGACACTTCGCAATGAATATTATATCTTATCATGAAACATAGAAATGAGATGCGCTACCGCGTTTTGAGAAGCATTAGAACTCTATTGCTACGATACGTAGACATCTGCAAACGCTATTTAATAGCAAGGAAGTGTCGCATTTACATTCTTTTGAAGTGAATACGAGGTATAGCTAAGTCTGCACAATGAATATTATATCTTATCATGAAACATAGGAATGAGATGCGATATCGCGTTTTAAGAAGCATTAGAACTCTACTGCTACGATACGTAGACATCTGCAAACAATATTTTCTAGCATGCAAGTGTCGTATCTACATTCTGTTGAAGTGAATGCGAGGTATACATGACACTTCGCAATGAATATTATGTCTTATCATGAAACATAGAAATGAAATGCGACATCTCCTTTTAAGAAGCATTAGAACTCTATTGCTACGATACGTAGATATCTGCAAACGCTATTTCCTAACATGGAAGTGTCGCATTTACATTCTTTTGAAGTGAATACGAGGTATGCATGACACTTCGCAATGAATATTATATCTTATCATGAAGCATAGAAGTGAGATGCCATATTGCGTTTTAAGAAGCATTTGAACTCTATTGCTACGATACGTAGACATCTGCAAACGCTATTCCCTAGCAAGGAAGTGTCGCATATACATTCTTTCGAAGTGTAGACGAGAATACATGACACTTCGCAATGAATATTATATCTTATCTTGAAACACAGAAATGAGATGCGATATCGGGTTCTAACTACCATTAGAACTCTATTGCTACGATACGTAGACATTTGCAAACGCTATTTCCTCGCATGGAAGTGTCGGATTTACATTCTTTTGAAGCGAATGCGAGGTATACATAACAGTTCGGAATGAATATTACGTCTTATCATGAAACATAGGTATGAGATGCGATATCCCGTTTTAAGAAGCATGAGAAATCTATTGCTTCGATACGTAGCCATCTGCAAACGGTATTTTCCAGCAAGGAAGTGTTGCATTTACATTCTTTTGATGTGTAGACGAGAGTACATGACACTTCGCAATGTATATTATATCTTATCGTGAAACACACAAGTGAGATGCGATATCGGGTTTTAACAAGCATTAGAACTCTATTGCTATGATACCTAGACATTTGCAAACGCTATTTCCTAGCATGGAAGTGTCGCATTTACATTCTTTTGAAGTGAATACGATGTATACATGTCACTCCACAATGCATATTATATCTTATCATGAAACATAGAAATGTGATGCAATTTCGCGATTTAAGAAGCTTTAGAACTCTATTGCTTCGATACCTAGATATCTGCAAACGCTACTTCCTAGCAAGGAAGTGTCGCATTTACATTATTTTGGAGTGTATACGAGGTATACGTGACACTTCGTAATGAATACTATATCTTATCGTGAAACATACAAATGAGATGCGATATCGCGATTTAAGAAGCCTTTGAACTCTATTGTTACGATACGTAGACAACAGCAAACGCTATTTCCTAGCAAGGAAGTGTCGCATTTACATTCTTTTGAAGTGAATACGAGTTATACATGACACATCGCAATGAATATTTTATCTTATCATGAAGCATAGAAATGAGATGCGATGTCGCGTTTTGAGAAGCATTAGAACTCTATTGCTACGATACATAGACATCTGAAAACGCTATTTCCTAGCACGGAAGTGTCGCACTTACATTCTTTTGAAGTGAATACGAGGTATACATTTCACTTAGCAATGAATATTATATCTTATCATGAAACATAGAAGAGAGATGAGATATCGCGTTCTAATAAGCATTAGAACTCTATGGCCTCGATGCGGAGGCACCTGCAAACGCTATTTCCTAGTATGGAAGTGTCGCACTTACATTCTTTTGAAGTGAATACGAGGTATACATGACACTTCGCAATGCATATTATATCTTATCATGAAGCATAGAAATGAGATGCGATATCGCGTTTTGAGAAGCATTAGAACTCTATTGCCTCGACGCCTAGAAATCTGCAGACGCTATTTCCTAGGATGGAAGTGTCGCATTTACATTCCTTTGAAGTGAATACGGGGTATACATGACACTTCGCAATGAATATTATATCTTATCATGAAATATAGGAATGAGATGCGATATCGCGTTTTGAGAAGCATTAGATCTCTATTCCTACTATACGTAGACATCTGCAAACGCTATTTCCTAGCAAGCAATAGTCGCATTTACATTCTTTTGAAGTGAATACGAGGAATACATGACACTTCGCAATAAATATTATATCTTATCATGAAACATAGAAGTGAGATGCGATATCGCGTTAAGAAGCATTAGAAATCTATTGCTACGATACGTAGGCATCTGCAAACGCTATTTCCTAGCAAGCAATAGTCGCATTTACATTCTTTTGAAGCGAATACGAGGTATACATGAGACTTCGCAATGAATATTATATCTTATCATGAAGCATAGAAATGAGATGCGATATCGCGTTTTGAGAAGCATTAGAACTCTATTGCCTCGAAGCGTAGAAATCTGCAGACGCTATTTCCTAGCATGGAAGTGTCGCACTTACATACTTTTGAAGTGAATACGAGGTACACATTTCACTTAGCAATGAATATTATATCTTATCATGAAACATAGGAATGAGATGCGATATCGCGATTTAAGTAGCATCAGAACTCTATTGCCACGATACGTAGACATCTGAATACGCTATTTCCTAGCAAGGAAGTGTCGTATTTACATTGGTTTGGAGTGACTACGAGGTATACATGACACTTCGCAACGAATATTATGCCTTATCATGAAGCATAGAAATGAGATGCGATATCGCGTTTTGATGAGCATTAGATCTCTATTGCTACTATACGTAGACATCTGCAAACGCTACTTCCTAGCAAGCAATAGTCGCATTTACATTCTTTTGAAGTGAATACGAGGTATACATGACACCTCGTAATGAATATTATATCTTATCCCGAAACATAGAAAAGAGATGCGATATCGCGATTTAAGTAGCATTAGAACTCTATTGCTACGATACGTAGACATCTGAATACGCTATTTCCTAGCAAGGAAGTGTCGCATTTACATTCGTTTGGTATGAATACTAGGTATACATGACAATTCGCAATGAATATTATGCCCTATCATGAAGCATAGAAATGAGATGCGATATCGCGTTTTGAGAAGCATTAGAACTCAATTGCTACGATACGTAGACATCTGAATACGCTATTTCCTGGCAAGGAAGTGTCGCATTTACATTCCTTTGAAGAGAATTCGAGGTTTACATGGCACTTCGGAATGAATATTATAACATATCTCGAAACATAGAAATGAGATGCAATATCGCGATCTAAGAAGCATTAGAAATCTATTGCTACGATACGTAGGCATCTGCAAACGCTATTTCCTAGCAAGCAATAGTCGCATTTACATTCTTTTGAAGTGAATACGAAGTATACATGAGACTTCGCAATGAATATTATATCTTATCATGAAGCATAGAAATGAGATGCGATATCGCGTTTTGAGAAGCATTAGAACTCTATTGCCTCGACGTGTAGAAATCTGCAGACGCTATTTCCTAGCAATGAAGTGTCGCATTTACATTATTTTGAAGTGAATGCGGGGTATACATGACACTTCGCAATGAATATTATATCTTATCACGAAACATAGAAATGAGATGAGATATCGCGATTTAACTAGCATTAGAACTCTACTGCTACGATACGTAGACATCTGAATACGCTATTTCCTAGCAAGGAAGTGTCGCATTTACATTCGTTTGGAATGAATACTAGGTATACATGACACTTCGCAATGAATATTATATCTTATCATGAAGCATAGAAATGAGATGCGATATCGCGTTTTGAGAAGCATTAGAACTCTATTGCCTCGAGGCGTAGAAATCTGCAGACGCTATTTCCTAGCATGGAAGTGTCGCATTTACATTCTTTTGAAGTGAATACGAGGTATACATGACACTTCGCAATGAATATTATATCTTATTATGAAACATAGAAGTGTGATGCGATATTGCATTTTAAGAAGCATTAGAATTCTATTGCTTCGACGCGTGGACATCTGCAGACGCTATTTCCTTGCATGGAAGTGTCGCATTTACATTCTTTTGAAGTGAATACGAGGTGTACATGACACTTCGCAATGAATATTATATCTTATCATGAAACATAGAAGTGAGATGCGATATCGCGTTTTAAGATGCATTAGAACTCTATTGCCTCGACGCGTAGACATCTGCAGACGCTATTTGCTTGCATGGAAGTGTCGCATTTACATTCTTTTGAAGTGAATACGAGGTGTACATGACGCTTCGCAATGAATATTATATCTTATCATGAAACATAGAAGTGAGATGCGATATCGCGTTTTAAGAAGCATCAGAGCACTATTGCCTCGATGCGTAGACATCTGCAGACGCTATTTCCTAGCAAGGAAGTGTCGCATTTACATTCGTCTGGAGTGAATAGGAGGTATACATGACACTTCGCAATGAATATTATATCTTATCATGAAACATAGAAGTGAAATGCGATATCGCGTTTTAAGAAGCATTAGAACTCTATTGCCTCGACGCGTAGAAATCTGCAGACGCCATTTCCTAGCATGGAAGTGTCGCATTTACATTCCTTTGAAGTGAATACGAGGTGTACATGACACTTCGCAATGAATGTTATATCTTATCAGGAAACATAGAAATGAGATGTGATATCGCGATTTAAGTAGCATTAGAACGCTATTGCTACGATACGTAGACATCTGAATACGCTATTTCCTGGCAAGGAAGTGTCGCATTTACATACGTTTGGAGTGAATACGTGGTATACATGACATTTCGCAATGAATATTATATCTTATCATGAAACATAGAATCGAGATGCGATATCGCCTTAAGAAGCATTAGAACTCTATTGCCTCGACGTGTAGACATCTGCAGACGCTATTTCCTAGCATGGAAGTGTCGCATTTACATTCTTTTGAAGTGAATACGAGGTGTACATAACACTTCGCAATGAATATTATAACTTATCACGAAACATAGAAATGAGATGCGATATTGCGTTTTGAGAAGCATTAGAAATCTATTGCTACGATACGTAGACATCTGCAAACGCTATTTCCTAGCAACCAATAGTCGCATTTACATTCCTTTGAAGTGAATTCGAGGTTTACATGACACTTCGGAATGAATATTATAACTTATCACGAAACATAGAAATGAGATGCGATATCGCGATCTAAGAAGCATTAGAAATCTATTGCTACGATACGTAGGCATCTGCAAACGCTATTTCCTAGCAAGCAATAGTCGCATTGACATTCTTTTGAAGCGAATACGGGGAATACATGACACTTCGCAAAGAATACTATATCTTATCATGAAACATAGAAGTGAGATGCGATATCGCGTTAAGAAGCATTAGAACTCTATTGCCTCGACGTGTAGACATCTGCAGACGCTATTTCCTAGCATGGAAGTGTCGCATTTACATTCTTTTGAAGTGAATACGAGGTGTACATAACACTTCGCAATGAATATTATAACTTATCACGAAACATAGAAATGAGATGCGATATTGCGTTTTGAGAAGCATTAGAAATCTATTGCTACGATACGTAGACATCTGCAAACGCTATTTCCTAGCAACCAATAGTCGCATTTACATTCCTTTGAAGCGAATTCGAGGTTTACATGACACTTCGGAATGAATATTATAACTTATCACGAAACATAGAAATGAGATGCGATATCGCGATCTAAGAAGCATTAGAAATCTATTGCTACGATACGTAGGCATCTGCAAACGCTATTTCCTAGCAAGCAATAGTCGCATTTACATTCTTTTGAAGCGAATACGAGGAATACATGACACTTCGCAAAGAATACTATATCTTATCATGAAACATAGAAGTGAGATGCGATATCGCGTTAAGAAGCATTAGAACTCTATTGCCTCGACGTGTAGACATCTGCAGACGCTATTTCCTAGCATGGAAGTGTCGCATTTACATTCTTTTGAAGTGAATACGAGGTGTACATAACACTTCGCAATGAATATTATAACTTATCACGAAACATAGAAATGAGATGCGATATTGCGTTTTGAGAAGCATTAGAAATCTATTGCTACGATACGTAGACATCTGCAAACGCTATTTCCTAGCAACCAATAGTCGCATTTACATTCCTTTGAAGCGAATTCGAGGTTTACATGGCACTTCGGAATGAATATTATAACTTATCACGAAACATAGAAATGAGATGCGATATCGCGATCTAAGAAGCATTAGAAATCTATTGCTACGATACGTAGGCATCTGCAAACGCTATTTCCTAGCAAGGAAGTGTCGCACTTACATTCTTTTGACGTGAATACGAGGTATACATGAAACTTCGCAATGAATATTATATCTTATCACGAAACATATAAATGAGATGTGATATCGCGATTTAAGTAGCATCAGAACGCTATTGCTACGATACATAGACATCTGAATACGCTATTTCCTGGCAAGGAAGTGTCGCATTTACATACGTTTGGAGTGAATACGAGGTATACATGACAATTCGCAATGAATATTATATCTTATCATGAAACATAGAATTGAGATGCGATATCGCGTTAAGAAGCATTAGAACTCTATTGCCTCGACGTGTAGACATCTGCAGACGCTATTTCCTAGCATGGAAGTGTCGCATTTACATTCTTTTGAAGTGAATACGAGGTGTACATGACACTTCGCAATGAATATTATATCTTATCATGAAACATAGAAATGAGATGCGGTATCGCGTTTTGAGAAGCATTAGAACTCTATTGCTACTATACGTAGACATCTGCAAACGCTATTTCCTAGCAAGCAATAGTCGCATTTACATTCTTTTGAAGTGAATAGGAGGTATACATGACACTTCGCAATGAATATTATATCTTATCATGAAACATAGAAGTGAGATGCGATATCGCGTTTTAAGAAGCATTAGAACTCTATGGCCTCGATGCGGAGGCACCTGCAAACGCTATTTCCTAGTATGGAAGTGTCGCACTTACATTCTTTTGAAGTGAATACGAGGTATACATGACACTTCGCTATGCATATTATATCTTATCATGAAGCACAGAAGTGAGATGCGATATCGCGTTTTAAGAAGCATTAGAACTCTATTGCATCGACGTGTAGACATCTGCAGACGCTATTTCCTAGCATGGATGTGTCGCATTTACATTCTTTTGAAGTGAATACGAGGTGTACATAACACTTCGCAATGAATATTATAACTTATCACGAAACATAGAAATGAGATGCGATATCGCGTTTTGAGAAGCATTAGAAATCTATTGCTACGATACGTAGACATCTGCAAACGCTACTTCCTAGCAACCAATAGTCGCATTTACATTCCTTTGAAGTGAATTCGAGGTTTACATGACACTTCGGAATGAATATTATAACTTATCACGAAACATAGAAATGAGATGCGATATCGCGATCTATGAAGCATTAGAAATCTATTGCTACGATACGTAGGCATCTGCAAACGCTATTTCCTAGCAAGCAATAGTCGCATTTACATACTTTTGAAGCGAATACGAGGTATACATGAGACTTCGCAATGAATATTATATCTTATCATGAAACATAGGAGTGAGAAACGATATCGCGTTTTAAGAAGCATTAGAACTCTATTGCCTCGACGCGTAGACATCTGCAAACACTATTTCCTAGCAAGCAATAGTCGCAAGTACATTCTTTTCAAGAGAATACGAGGTATACATGACACTTCGCAATGAATATTATATCTTATCACGAAACATAGAACTGAGATGCGATATCGCGGTTTACGTAGCATTAGAGCTCTATTGCTACGATACGTAGACATCTGAACACGCTATTTCCTGGCAAGGAAGTGTCGCATTTACATACGTTTGGAGTGAATACGAGGTATACATGACACTTCGCAATGAATATTATATCTTATCATTAAACATAGAAGTGAGATGCGATATCGCGTTTTAAGAAGCATAAGAACTCCATTTCCTCGATGCGTAGACATCTGCAGACGCTATTTGCTAGCAAGGAAGTGTCGCATTTACATTCGTCTGGAGTGAATAGGAGGTATACATGACACTTCGCAATGAATATTATATCTTATCACGAAACATAGAAATGAAATGGGACATCTCGTTTTAAAAAGCATTAGAACACTATTGCTTCGATGCGGAGATATCTGCAAAGGCTATTTCCTAGCATGGAAATGTCGCATTTAGATTTTTCTGAAGTGAATCAGAGGTATACATGACACTTCGCAATGAATATTATATCTTATCATGAAACATAGAAATGAGTAGCGATATCGCGTTTTGAGAAGCATTAGAACACTATTGCTACTATACGTAGACATCTGCAAACTCTATTTCGTAGCAAGCAATAGTCGTATTTACATTCTTTTGAAGAGAATGCGAGGTATACATGACACTTCGCATTGAATATTATATCTTATCACGAAACATAGAAATGAGATGCGATATCGCGATTTAAGTATCATTGGAACTCTATTGCTACGATACGTGGACATCCGAACACGCTATTTCCTAGCAAGGAAGTGTCGCATTTACATTCGTTTGGAATGAATACTAGGTATACATGACACTTCGCAATGAATATTATATCTTATCATGAAACATAGGAATGAGATGCGATATCGCGATTTAAGTAGCATTAGAACTCTATTGCCATGATACGTAGACATCTGAATACGCTATTTCCTAGCAAGGAAGTGTCGTATTTACATTGGTTTGGAGTGAATACGAGGTATACATGACACTTCGCAACGAATATTATGCCTTATCATGAAGCATAGAAATGAGATGCGATATCGCGTTTTGAGAAGCATTAGAACTCTATTGCTACGATACGTAGCCATCTGCAATCGCTACTTCCTAGCAAGGAATAGTCGCATTTACATTCTTTTGAAGTGAATACGAGGTGTACATGACACTTCGCAATGAATATTATATCTTTTCATGAAACATAGGAGTGAGATGCGATATCGCGTTTTAAGAAGCATCAGAACTCTATTGCCTCGATGCGTAGACATCTGCAGACGCTATTTCCTAGCAAGGAAGTGTCGCATTTACATTCGTCTGGAGTGAATAGGAGGTATACATGACACTTCGCAATGAATATTATATCTTATCATGAAACATAGAAGTGAAATGCGATATCGCGTTTTAAGAAGCATTAGAACTCTATTGCCTCGACGCGTAGAAATCTGCAGACGCTATTTCCTAGCATGGAAGTGTCGCATTTACATTCTTTTGAAGTGAATACGAGGTGTACATGACACTTCGCAATGAATATTATATCTTATCAGGAAACATAGAAATGAGATGCGATATCGCGTTTTGAGAAGCATTAGAACTCTATTGCTACTATAGGTAGACATCTGCAAACACTATTTCCTAGCAAGCAATAGTCGCATTTACCTTCTTTTGAAGTGAATACGAGGTATACATGACACTTCGCAATGAATATTATATCTTATCACGAAACATAGAAATGAGATGCGAAATCGCGATTTAAGTAGCATTAGAACTCTATTGCTACGATACGTAGACATCTGAGTACGCTATTTCCTAGCAAGGAAGTGTCGCATTTACATTCGTTTCGAGTGAATACGAGGTATACATGACACTTCGGAATGAATATTATATCTTATCACGAAACATATAAATGAGTTGTGATATCGCGATTTAAGTAGCATTAGAACGCTATTGCTACGATACGTAGACATCTGAATACGCTATTTCCTGGCAAGGAAGTGTCGTATTTACATTAGTCTGGAGTGAATACGAGGTATACATGACACTTCGCAACGAATATTATGCCTTATCATGAAGCATAGAAATGAGATGCGATATCGCGTTTTGAGAAGCATTGGAACTCTATTGCTACGATACGTAGACATCTGCAAACGCTACTTCCTTGCAAGCAATAGTCGCATTTACATTCGTTTGAAGTGAGTACGAGGTATACATGACACTTCGCAATGAATATTATATCTTATCATGAAACATAGAAGTGAAATGCGATATCGCGTTTTAAGAAGCATTAGAACTCTATTGCCTCGACGCGTAGAAATCTGCAGACGCTATTTCCTAGCATGGAAGTGTCGCATTTACATTCTTTTGAAGTGAATACGAGGTGTACATGACACTTCGCAATGAATATTATATCTTATCAGGAAACATAGAAATGAGATGCGATATCGCGTTTTGAGAAGCATTAGAACACTATTGCTACTATAGGTAGACATCTGCAAACACTATTTCCTAGCAAGCAATAGTCGCATTTACATTCTTTTGAAGAGAATACGAGGTATGCATGACACTTCGCAATGAATATTATATCTTATCATGAAGCGTAGAAGTGAGATGCGATATCGCGTTTTGAGAAGCATTAGAACTCTATTGCTACGATACGTAGACATCTGCAAACGCTATTTCCTAGCATGGAAGTGTCGCACTTACATTCTTTTGACGTGAATACGAGGTATGCATGACACTTCGCAATGAATATTATATCTTATCATGAAACATAGGAATGAGATGCGATATCGCGATTTAAGTAGCATTAGAACTCTATTGCCACGATACGTAGACATCTGAATACGCTATTTCCTAGCAAGGAAGTGTCGTATTTACATTGGTTTGGAGTGAATACGAGGTATACATGACACTTCGCAACGAATATTATGCCTTATCATGAAGCATAGAAATGAGATGCGATATTGCGTTTTGAGAAGCATTAGAACTCTATTGCTACGATACGTAGGCATCTGCAGAGGCTATTTCCTAGCATGGAAATGTCGCACTTAGATTCTTTTGAAGTGGATTAGAGGTATACATGACACTTCGCAATGAATATTATATCTTATCATGAAACATCAAATTGAGATGCGATATCGCGTTAAGAAGCATTAGAACTCTATTGCCTCGACGTGTAGACATCTGCAGACGCTATTTCCTAGCATGGAAGTGTCGCATTTACATTCTTTTGAAGTGAATACGAGGTGTACATGACACTTCGCAATGAATATTATATCTTATCATGAAACATAGAAGTGAGATGCGATATCGCGTTTTGAGAAGCATTAGAACTCTATTGCTACTATACGTAGACATCTGCAAACGCTATTTCCTAGCAAGGAAGTGTCGCATTTACATTCGTTTGGAGTGGATACGAGGTATACATGACACTTCGCAAAGAATATTATATTTTATCCTGAAACTTAGAAATGGGATGCGATATCGCGATTTAAGAAGCTTTAGAAATCTATTGCTTCGATACGTCGACATCTGCAAACGCTATTTCCTGGCAAGGAATAGTCGCATTTACATTCATTTGAAGTGAATACGAGGTATACATGACACTTCTCAAGGAACATTATATCTTATCGTGAAACATAGAAGAGAGATGCGATATCGCGTTTTAGGAAGCATTAGAACTCTATGACCTCGATGCGGAGACATCTGCAAACGCTATTTCCTAGCAAGCAATAGTCGCATTTACATTCTTATGAAGTGAATACGAGGTATACATGACACATCGCAATGATTATTATTTCTTATGATAAATCACAGAAGAGGGATGCGATATCGCGTGTTAAGGAGCATTAGAACTCTATGGCCTCGATGCGGAGACATCTGCAAACTCTATTTCCTATCATGGAAGTGTCGCACTTACATTCTTTTGAAGAGAATACGAGGTATACATGACATTTCGCAATGAATATTATATCTTATCACGAAACATGGAAATGAAATGCGATATCGTGTTTTGAGAAGCATTAGAACTCTATTGCTACGATACGTAGACATCTGAATACGCAAGTTCCTAGCAAGGAATAGTCGCATTTACATTCTTTTGAAGTGAATACGAGGTATACATGACACTTCGCAATGAATATTATATCTTATCATGAAACATAGGAGTGAGATGCGATATCGCATTTTGAGAAGCATTAGAACTCAACCGCCTCGATGCGAAGACATCTGCAGACGCTATTTCCTAGCAAGGAAGTGTCGCATTTACATTCGTTTGGAGTGAATAGGAGGTATGCATGACACTTCGCAATGAATATTATATCTTATCACGAAACATAGAAATGTAATGCGACATCTCGTTTTAAGAAGCATTAGGATTCTATTGCCTCAATGCGGAGATATCTGCAAGGGCTATTTCCTAGCATGGAAATGTCGCATTTAGATTCTTTTGAAGTGAATTCGAGGTATACATGACACTTCGGAATGAATATTATAATTTATCACGAAACATAGAAATGAGATGCGATATCGCGATTTAAGCAGCATTAGAACTCTATTGCTAGATACGTAGGCATCTGCAAACGCTATTTCCTAGCAAGGAATAGTGGCATTTACATTCTTTTGAAGTGAATACGAGGTATACATGACACTTTGCAATGAATAATATATCTTATCATGAATCATAGAAGTGAGATGCGATATCGCGTTTTAAGAAGCATTAGAACCTTATTGCCTCGACGCGTAGACATCTGAATACGCTATTTCCTAGCAAGGAAGATTCGCATTTACATTCTTTTGAAGTGAATACGAGGTATACATGACACTTCGCAATGAACATTATATCTTATCATGAAACACAGAGGAGTGATGCGATATCGCGTTTTAAGAAGCATTAGAACTCTACGGTCTCGATGCGGAGACATCTACAAACGCTATTTCCTAGCAAGCAGTAGTCGCATTTACATTCTTTTGTAGTGAATACGAGGTATGCATGACATTTTGCAATGAATATTATATCTTATCACGAAACATACAAATGAGATGCGATATCGCGATTTAAGTAGCATTAGAACTCTATTGCTACGATACGTAGACATCTGCAAACGCTATTTGCTAGCAAGCAATAGTCGCATTTACATTCTTTTGAAGTGAATACGAGGGATACTAGACACTTCGCAATGAATATTATATCTGATCAGGAAACATATAGATGAGATGCGATATCGCAATTTAAGTAGCATTAGAACTTTATTGCTACGATACGTAGACATCTGCAAACTCTATTTCATAGCATGGAAGTGTCGCACATACATTCTTTTGAAGTGAATACGAGGTATACATGACACTTCTCAATGAACATTATCCCTTCTCATGAAACATAGAAGTGAGATGCGATATCGCGTTTGATGAAGCATTAGAACTCTATTGCCTCGAAGCGTAGAGATCTATAGACGCTATTTCCTAGCACGGAAGTGTCGCATTTACATTCTTTTGTAGTGAATACGAGGTGTACATGTCACTTCGCAATGTATATTATATCTTATCACGAAGCATAGAAATGAGATGCGATATCGCGATCTAAGCAGCATTAGAGCTCTATTGGTACGATACGTAGGCATCTGCAAACGCTATTTCCTAGCAACGAATAGTCGCATTTACATTCTTTTGAAGTAAATACGAGGTATACATGATACTTCGCAATGAATAATATATCTTATCATGAATCATAGATGTGAGATGCGATATCGCGTCTTAAGAAGCATTAGAAACTTATTGCCTCGACCCGTAGACATCTGCTAACGCTATTTCCTAGCATGGAAGTGACGCACTTACATTCTTCTGAAGTGAATGCGAGGTATACATGACACTTCGCAATGAATATTATCTTATCACGAAACATATAAATAAGGTGTCATATCGCGATTCAAGTAGCATTAGAACACTATTGCTACGATACGTAGACATCTGCAAACGCTATTTCCTATCAAGCAACAGCCGCATTTACATTCTTTTGAAGTGAATACAAGGTATACATGACCATTCGCAATGGATATTCTTTCTTATCACGAAACATAGAAATGAGATGCGATATCGCGGTCTAAGTAGCATTAGAACTCTATTGCTACGATACGTAGACATCTGAAAACGCTATTTGCTGGCATGGAAGTGTCGCACTCACATTCTTTTGAAGTGAAAACGAGGTATACATGACACTTCGCAATGAATATTATATCTTATCATGAAACATAGAAGAGAGATGCGATATCGCGTTTTATGAAGCATTAGAACTCTATGGCCTCGATGCGGAGACATCTGCAAACGCTATTTCCTAGCATGGAAGTGTCGCACTTACATTCTTTTGAGGTGAATACGAGGTAGACATGACACTTCGCAATGAATATTATATCTTATGACGAAACATATAAATGAGATGTGATATCGCGATTTAAGTAGCATTAGAACGCTATTGCTACGATACGTAGACATCTGAATACGCTATTTCCTAGCAAGGAAGTGTCGCATTTACATACCTTTGGAGTGAATACGAGGTATACATGACACTTCGCAATGAATATTATATCTTATCATGAAACATAGAAGAGAGATGCGATATCGCGTTTTAAGAAGCATTAGAACTCTATTGCCTCGACGCGTAGAAATCTGCAGACGCTATTTCCTAGCATGGAAGTGTCGCATTTACATTCTTTTGAAGTGAATACGAGGTATACATGACACTTCGCAATGAATATTATATCTTATCATGAAACATAGAAGAGAGATGCGATATCGCGTACTAAGAAGCATTAGAACTCTATTGCCTCGACGCGTAGAAATCTGCAGACGCTATTTCCTAGCATGCAAGTGTCGCATTTACATTCTTTTGAAGTGAATACGAGGTGTACATGACACTTCCCAATGAATATTATATCTTATCAGGAAACATAGAAATGAGATGCGATATCGCGTTTTGAGAAGCACAAGAACTCTAGTGCTACTATACGTAGACATCTGCAAACGCTATTTCCTAGCAAGCAATAGTCGCATTTACATTCTTTTGAAGTGAACACGAGGTATACATGACACTTCGCAATGAATATTATATCTTATCACGAAACATAGAAATGAGATGCGAAATCGCGATTTAAGTAGAATTAGAGCTCTATTGCTACGATACGTAGACATCTGAATACGCTATTTCCTAGCAAGGAAGTGTCGCATTTACAAACGTTTGGAGTGAATACGATGTATACATGACACTTCGCAATGAATATTATATCATATCATGAAACATAGAAGTGAGGTGCGATATCGCGTTAAGAAGCATTAGAACTCTATTGCCTCGACGTGTAGACATCTGCAGACGCTATTTCCTAGCATGGAAGTGTCGCACTTACATTCTTTTGAAGTGAATACGAGGTATACATTTCACTTAGCAATGAATATTATATCTTATCATGAAACATAGAAGAGAGATGCTATATCGCGTTTCAAGAAGCATTAGAACTCTATTGCCACGATACGTAGACATCTGAATACGCTATTTCCTAGCAAGGAAGGGTCGCATTTACATTCGTTTGGAGTGAATACGAGGTATACATGACACTTCCCAATGTATATTATGCCTTATCATGAAGCGTAGAAATGAGATGCGATATCGCGTTTTGAGAAGCATTAGAATTCTATTGCTACGATACGTAGGCATCTGCAAACGCTATGCCCTAGCAAGGAATAGTCGCATTTACATTCTTTTGATGTGAATTCGAGGTATACGTGACACTTCGCAATGAATATTATATCTTATAATGAATCATGGAAGTGAGATGCGATATCGCGTTTTAAGAAGCATTAGAACTCTATTGCCTCGACGCGTAGACATCTGCAGACGCTATTTCCTTGCATGGAAGTGTCGCATTTACATTCTTTTGAAGTTAATACGAGGTGTACATGACACTTCGCAATGAATATTATATCTTATCATGAAACATAGAAGTGAGATGCGATATCGCGTATTAAGAAGCATCAGAACTCTATTGCCTCGATGCGTAGACATCTGCAGACGCTATTTCCTTGCATGGAAGTGTCGCATTTACATTCGTCTGGAGTGAATAGGAGGTATACGTGACACTTCGCAATGAATATTATATCTTATCATGAAACATAGAAGTGAAATGCGATATCGCGTTTTAAGAAGCATTAGAACTCTATTGCCTCGACGCGTAGAAATCTGCAGACGCTATTTCCTAGCATGGAAGTGTCGCATTTACATTCTTTTGAAGTGAATACGAGGTATACATGACACTTCGCAATGAATATTATATCTTATCATGAAACATAGAAGAGAGATGCGATATCGCGTACTAAGAAGCATTAGAACTCTATTGCCTCGACGCGTAGAAATCTGCAGACGCTATTTCCTAGCATGCAAGTGTCGCATTTACATTCTTTTGAAGTGAATACGAGGTGTACATGACACTTCCCAATGAATATTATATCTTATCAGGAAACATAGAAATGAGATGCGATATCGCGTTTTGAGAAGCACAAGAACTCTAGTGCTACTATACGTAGACATCTGCAAACGCTATTTCCTAGCAAGCAATAGTCGCATTTACATTCTTTTGAAGTGAACACGAGGTATACATGACACTTCGCAATGAATATTATATCTTATCACGAAACATAGAAATGAGATGCGAAATCGCGATTTAAGTAGAATTAGAGCTCTATTGCTACGATACGTAGACATCTGAATACGCTATTTCCTAGCAAGGAAGTGTCGCATTTACAAACGTTTGGAGTGAATACGATGTATACATGACACTTCGCAATGAATATTATATCATACCATGAAACATAGAAGTGAGGTGCGATATCGCGTTAAGAAGCATTAGAACTCTATTGCCTCGACGTGTAGACATCTGCAGACGCTATTTCCTAGCATGGAAGTGTCGCACTTACATTCTTTTGAAGTGAATACGAGGTATACATTTCACTTAGCAATGAATATTATATCTTATCATGAAACATAGAAGAGAGATGCTATATCGCGTTTCAAGAAGCATTAGAACTCTATTGCCACGATACGTAGACATCTGAATACGCTATTTCCTAGCAAGGAAGGGTCGCATTTACATTCGTTTGGAGTGAATACGAGGTATACATGACACTTCCCAATGTATATTATGCCTTATCATGAAGCGTAGAAATGAGATGCGATATCGCGTTTTGAGAAGCATTAGAATTCTATTGCTACGATACGTAGGCATCTGCAAACGCTATGCCCTAGCAAGGAATAGTCGCATTTACATTCTTTTGATGTGAATTCGAGGTATACGTGACACTTCGCAATGAATATTATATCTTATAATGAATCATGGAAGTGAGATGCGATATCGCGTTTTAAGAAGCATTAGAACTCTATTGCCTCGACGCGTAGACATCTGCAGACGCTATTTCCTTGCATGGAAGTGTCGCATTTACATTCTTTTGAAGTTAATACGAGGTGTACATGACACTTCGCAATGAATATTATATCTTATCATGAAACATAGAAGTGAGATGCGATATCGCGTATTAAGAAGCATCAGAACTCTATTGCCTCGATGCGTAGACATCTGCAGACGCTATTTCCTTGCATGGAAGTGTCGCATTTACATTCGTCTGGAGTGAATAGGAGGTATACGTGACACTTCGCAATGAATATTATATCTTATCATGAAACATAGAAGTGAAATGCGATATCGCGTTTTAAGAAGCATTAGAACTCTATTGCCTCGACGCGTAGAAATCTGCAGACGCTATTTCCTAGCATGGAAGTGTCGCATTTACATTCTTTTGAAGTGAATACGAGGTATACATGACACTTCGCAATGAATATTATATCTTATCATGAAACATAGAAATGAGATGCGATATCGCGATTTAAGTAGCATTAGAAATCTATTGCTACGATACGTAGACATCTGAGTACGCTATTTCCTAGCAAGGAAGTGTCGCGTTTACATTCGTTTGGAGTGAATACGAGGTATACATGACACTTCGCAATGGATATTATATCTTATCATGAAACATAGATGTGAAATGCGATATCGCGTTTTACGAAGCATTAGAACTCTATTGCCTCGACGCGTAGAAATCTGCAGACGCTATTTCGTAGCATGGAAGTGTCGCATTTACATTCTTTTGAAGTGAATACGAGGTGTACATGACACTTCGCAATGAATATTATATCTTATCAGGAAGCATAGAAATGAGATGCGATATCGCGTTTTGAGAAGCATTAGAACTCTATTGCTACTATACGTAGACATCTGCAAACGCTATTTCCTAGCAAGCAATAGTCGCATTTACATTCTTTTGAAGTGAATGCGAGGTATACATGACACTTCGCAATGAATATTATATCTTATCACGAAACATAGGAATGAGATGCGATATCGCGATCTAAGTAGCATTAGAACTCTATTGCTACGATACGTAGACATCTGAGTACGCTATTTCCTAGCAAGGATGTGTCGCATTTACATTCGTTTGGAGTGAATACGAGGTATACATGACAGTTCGCAATGAATATTATATCTTATCACGAAACATATAAATGAGATGTGATATCGCGATTTAAGTAGCATTAGAACGCTATTGCTACGATACGTAGGCATCTGAATACGCTATTTCCTGGCAAGGAAGTGTCGCATTTATATACGTTTGGAGTGAATACGAGATATACATGACACTTCGCAATGAATATTATATCTTATCATGAAACATAGAAGTGAGATGCGATATCGCGTTTTAAGAAGCATTAGAACTCTATTGCCTCGACGCGTAGAAATCTGCAGACGCTACTTCCTAGCATGGAAGTGTCGCATTTACATTCTTTTGTAGTGAATACGAGGTGTACACGACACTTCGCAATGAACATTATATCTTATCACGAAACATAGAAATGAGATGCGATATCGCGATTCAAGTAGCATTAGAACTCTATTGCCACGATACGTAGACATCTGAATACGCTATTTCCTAGCAAGGAAGTGTCGTATTTACATTGGTTTGGAGTGAATACGAGGTATACATGACACTTCGCAACGAATATTATGCCTCATCATGAAGCATAGAAATGAGATGCGATATCGCGTTTTGAGAAGCATTTGAACTCTATTGCTACGATACGTAGACACCTGCAAACGCTATTTCCTAGCAAGGAATAGTCGCATTTACATTCTTTTGAAGTGAATACGAGGTATACATGACTCTTCGGAATGAATATTATAACTTATCACGAAACATAGAAATGAGATGCGATATCGCGATCTAAGAAGCATTAGAACTCTATTACTACGACACGTAGACATCTGAAAACGCTATTTCCTAGCATTTAAGTGACGCACTTACATTCTTTTGAAGTGAATACGAGGTATACATTTCACTTAGCAATGAATATTATATCTTATCATGAAACATAGAAGAGAGATGCGATATCGCGTTTTAAGAAGCATTAGAACTCTATGGCCTCGATGCGGAGACACCTGCAAACGCTATTTCCGAGTATGGAAGTGTCGCACTTACATTCTTTTGAAGTGAATACGAGGTATACATGACACTTCGCAATGCATATTATATCTTATCACGAAACATATAAATGAGATGTGATATCGCGATTTAAGTAGCATTAGAAAGCTATTGCTACGGTACGTAGACATCTGAAAACGCTATTTGCTAGCATGGAAGTGTCGCACTTACATTCTTTTGAGGTGAATACGCGGTATACATGACACTTCGCAATGAATATTGTATCTTATCACGAAACATATAAATGAGACGTGATATCGCGATTTAACTAGCATTAGAACTCTATTGCTACGATACGTAGACATCTGAATACGCTATTTCCTAGCAAGGAAGTGTCGCATTTTCATACGCTTGGAGTGAATACGAGGTATACATGACACTTCGCAATGAATATTATATCTTATCATGAGGCATAGAAGTGAGATGCGATATCGCGTTAAGAAGCATTAGAACTCTATTGCCTCGACGTGTAGACATCTGCAGTCGCTACTTCCTAGCATGGAAGTGTCGCATTTACATTCTTTTGTAGTGAATACGAGGTGTACATGACACTTCGCAATGAACATTATATCTTATCACGAAACATAGAAATGAGATGCGATATCGCTATTTAAGTAGCATTAGAACTCTATTGCCACGATACGTAGACATCTGAATACGCTATTTCCTAGCAAGGAAGTGTCGTATTTACATTGGTTTGGAGTGAATACGAGGTATACATGACACTTCGCAACGAATATTATGCCTCATCATGAAGCATAGAAATGAGATGCGATATCGCGTTTCAAGAAGCATTAGAACTCTATTGCTACGATACGTAGCCATGTGCAAACGCTATGTCCTAGCAGGGAAGATTCGCATTTACATTCTTTTGAAGTGAATATGAAGTATACATGACACTTCGCAAAGAACATTATATCTTATCATGAAACATAGAAGAGAGATGCGATATCGCGTTTCAAGAAGCACTAGAATTCTATTGCTACGATACGTAGACATGTGCAAACGCTATTTCCTAGCAAGCAATAGTGGCATTTACATTCTTATGAAGTGAATACGAGGTATACATGACACTTCGCAATGAATATTATATCTTATCACGAAATATAGAAATGAGATGCGACATCGCGATTTAAGTAGCATTAGAAATCTATTGCTACGATACGTAGACATCTGAATACGGAATATCCTAGCATGGAAGTGTCGCATTTACATTCTTTTGAAGTGAATACGAGGTGTACATGACACTTCGCAATGAATATTATATCTTATGAGGAAACATAGAAATGAGAGGCGATATCGCGTTTTGAGAAGCATTAGAACTCTATTGCTACGATACGTAGACATCTGCAAACGCTATTTCCGAGCAAGGAAGATTCGCATTTACATTCTTTTGAAGTGAATACGGGGTATGCATGACACTTTGCAATGAAAATTATATCTTATCATGTAACATAGTAGAGAGATGCGATATCGCGATTTAAGTGGCAGTAGAATTCTATTGCTACGATATGTAGGCATCTGCAAACGCTATTTCCTAGCATGGAAATGTGGCACTTACATTCTTTTGGAGTGAATTCGAGGTATACATGACACTTCGCAATGAATATTATATCTTATCACGAAATATAGAAAAGAGATGCGACATCGCGATTTAAGTAGCATTAGAAATCTATTGCTACGATACGTAGACATCTGAATACGCTATTTCCTACCATGGAAGTGTCGCATTTACATTCTTTTGGTAGTGAATACGAGGTGTACATGACACTTCGCAATGAATATTATATCTTATGAGGAAACATAGAAATGAGAGGCGATATCGCGTTTTGAGAAGCATTAGAACTCTATTGCTACGATACGTAGGCATCTGCAAACGCTATTTCCTAGCAAGGAATAGTCGCATTTACATTCTTTTGAAGTGAATACGTGGTATACATGACACTTCGCAATGAATATTATATCTTATCATGAATCATAGAAGTGAGATGCGATATCGCGTTTTAAGAAGCATTAGAAACTTATTGCCTCGACGCGTAGACATCTGCAGACCCTATTTCCTAGCATGGAAGTGTCGCATTTATATTCTTTTGAAGTGAATACGAGGTATACATGACACTTCGCAATGAATATTATATCTTATCATGAAGCATAGAAATGAGATGCGATATCGCGTTGTAAGAAGCATTAAAACTCTATGGCCTCGATGCGGAGACATCTGCAAACGCTGTTTCCTAGCAAGCAATAGTCGCATCTACATTCTTTTGAAATCAATTTGAGGTTTACATGACACTTCGGAATGAATATTATAACTCATCACGAAACATAAAAATGAGATGCCATATCGCGATCTAAGAACCATTAGAACTCTATTGCTACAATACGTAGGCATCTGCAAACGCATTGCCCTAGCAAGGGAGTGTCGCATTTACATTCTTTTTAAGTGAATACGAGGTATACATGACACTTCGCAATGAATATTATATCTTATCATGAAGCATAGAAATGAGATGCGATATCGCGTTTTGAGAAGCATTAGAACACTATTGCTACGAAACGTAGACATCTGCAAGCGCTATTTCCTAGCAAGGAAGATTCGCATTTACATTCTTTTGTAGTGAATACGAGGTATACATGACACTTCGCAATGAATATTATATCTTATCATGAAGCATAGAAATGAGATGCGATATCGCGTTTTGAGAAGCATTAGAACACTATTGCTACGAAACGTAGACATCTGCAAGCGCTATTTCCTAGCAAGGAAGATTCGCATTTACATTCTTTTGTAGTGAATACGAGGTATACATGACACTTCGCAATGAATATTATATCTTATCATGAAGCATAGAAGTGAGATGCGATATCGCGTTTTAAGAAGCATTAGAAATCTATTGCCTCGACGCGTAGACATCTGCAAACGCTATTTCCTAGCATGGAAGTGTCGCACTTACATTCTTTTGAAGTGAATACGATGTATCCACGACACTTCGCAATGAATATTATATCTTATCACGAAACATATAAATAAGTTGTCATATCGCGATTGAAGTAGCATTAGAACGCTATTGCCACGATACGTAGACATCTGCAAACGCTATTTCCTAGCAAGCAATAGTCGCATTTACATTCTTTTGCAGTGAATTCGAGGTTTACATGACACTTCGGAATGAATATTATAACTTATCACGAAACATAGAAATGAGATGCGATATCGCGATCTAAGCGGCATTAGAACTCTATTGCTACGATACGTAGACATCTGCAAACGTTATTTCCTAGCAAGCAATAGTCGCATTTACATTCTTTTGAAGTGAATACAAGGTATACATGACCATTCGCAATGAATATTATATCTTATCATGAAGCATAGAAATGAGATGCGATATCGCGTTTTGAGAAGCATTAGAACACTATTGCTACGAAACGTAGACATCTGCAAGCGCTATTTCCCAGCAAGGAAGATTCGCATTTACATTCTTTTGATGTGAATACGAGGTATACATGACACTTCGCAATGAATATTATATCACATCATGAATCATAGAAGTGAGATGCGATATCGCGTTTTAAGAAGCATTAGAACCTTATTGCCTCGACGCGTAGACATCTGCAGACGCTATTTGCTAGCATGGAAGTGTCGCATTTACATTCTTTTGAAGTGAATACGAGGTGTACATGACACTTCGCAATGAATATTATATCTTATCACGAAACATATAAATGAGGTGTCATATCGCGATTGTAGTAGCATTAGAACGCTATTGCTACGATACGTAGACATCTGCAAGCGCTATTTCCTAGCAAGCAATAGTCGCATTTACATTCTTTTGAAGTGAATACAAGGTATACATGACACTTCGCAATGAATATTATATCTTACCACGAAACATAGAAATGAGAAGCGATATCGCGATTTAAGTAGCATTAGAACTCTATTGCTACGATACGTGGACATCTGTATACGCTATTTCCTAGCATGGAATTGTAGCATTTTCATTCTTTTGTAGTGAATGCGAGGTATACATGACACTTCGCAATGTATATTATATCTTATAATGAAACATAGAAATGAGATGCGATATCGCCTTTTAAGAAGCATTAGAACTCTATTGCCTCGACGCGTAGACATCTGCAGACGCTATTTCCTTGCATGGAAGTGTCGCATTTACATTCTTTTGAAGTTAATACGAGGTGTACATGACACTTCGCAATGAATATTATATCTTATCATGAAACATAGAAGTGAGATGCGATATCGCGTATTAAGAAGCATCAGAACTCTATTGCCTCGATGCGTAGACATCTGCAGACGCTATTTCCTTGCATGGAAGTGTCGCATTTACATTCGTCTGGAGTGAATAGGAGGTATACGTGACACTTCGCAATGAATATTATATCTTATCATGAAACATAGAAGTGAAATGCGATATCGCGTTTTAAGAAGCATTAGAACTCTATTGCCTCGACGCGTAGAAATCTGCAGACGCTATTTCCTAGCATGGAAGTGTCGCATTTACATTCTTTTGAAGTGAATACGAGGTATACATGACACTTCGCAATGAATATTATATCTTATCATGAAACATAGAAATGAGATGCGATATCGCGATTTAAGTAGCATTAGAAATCTATTGCTACGATACGTAGACATCTGAGTACGCTATTTCCTAGCAAGGAAGTGTCGCGTTTACATTCGTTTGGAGTGAATACGAGGTATACATGACACTTCGCAATGGATATTATATCTTATCATGAAACATAGATGTGAAATGCGATATCGCGTTTTACGAAGCATTAGAACTCTATTGCCTCGACGCGTAGAAATCTGCAGACGCTATTTCGTAGCATGGAAGTGTCGCATTTACATTCTTTTGAAGTGAATACGAGGTGTACATGACACTTCGCAATGAATATTATATCTTATCAGGAAACATAGAAATGAGATGCGATATCGCGTTTTGAGAAGCATTAGAACTCTATTGCTACTATACGTAGACATCTGCAAACGCTATTTCCTAGCAAGCAATAGTCGCATTTACATTCTTTTGAAGTGAATGCGAGGTATACATGACACTTCGCAATGAATATTATATCTTATCACGAAACATAGGAATGAGATGCGATATCGCGATCTAAGTAGCATTAGAACTCTATTGCTACGATACGTAGACATCTGAGTACGCTATTTCCTAGCAAGGATGTGTCGCATTTACATTCGTTTGGAGTGAATACGAGGTATACATGACAGTTCGCAATGAATATTATATCTTATCACGAAACATATAAATGAGATGTGATATCGCGATTTATGTAGCATTAGAACTCTATTGCTACGATACGTAGACATCTGCAAATGCTATTTCCTAGCAAGCAATAGTCGCATTTACATTCTTTTGAAGTGAACACGATGTATACATGACACTTCGCAATGAATATTATATCTTATCATGAAACATAAAAGAGAGATGCGATATCGCGTTCCAAGCAGCATTAGAACTCTATGGCCTCGATGCGGAGACATCTGCAAACACTATTTCCTAGCATGGAAGTGTCGCACTTACATTCATTTGGAGTGTATGCGAGGTATACATGACACTTCGCAATGAACATTATATCTTATCATGTGACATAGAATTGAGATGCGATATCTTGTTATAAGAAGCATTAGAACTCTATTGCCTCGACGCGTAGACATCTGCAGACGCTATTTCCTACCAAGGAAGTGTCGCGTTTACATTCTTTTGAAGTGTAGAAGAGGTATACATGACACTTCGCAATGAATATTATATCTTATCATGAAACATATAAATGAGATGCGATATCGCGATTTTAGTAGAATTAGAACTCTATTGCTACGATACCTAGACGTCTGTAAACGCTATTTCCTAGCAAGGTAGATTCGCATTTACTTTCTTCTGAAGAGAATACGAGGTATACATGACACTTCGCAATGAATATTATATCTTATCTCGAAACATATAAATGAGATGCGATATCGCGATTTATGTAGCATTAGAACTCTGTTGCTACGATACGTAAACATCTGCAAAGGCTATTTCCTAGCAAGCAATAGTCGCATTTACATTCTTTTGAAGTGAACACGATGTATACATGACACTTCGCAATGAATATTATATCTTATCATGAAACATAAAAGAGAGATGCGATATCGCGTTTTAAGAAGTATTAGAACTCTATGGCCTCGATGCGGAGACATCTGCAAACACTATTTTCTAGCATGGAAGTGTCGCACTTACATTCATTTGGAGTTTATGCGAGGTATACATGACACTTCGCAATGAACATTATATCTTATCATGTGACATAGAATTGAGATGCGTTATCTTGTTATAAGAAGCATTAGAACTCTATTGCCTCGACGCGTAGACATCTGCAGACGCTATTTCCTACCAAGGAAGTGTCGCGTTTCCATTCTTTTGAAGTGTAGAAGATGTATACAAAACATTTCGCAATGAATATTATATCTTATCATAAATCATAGAAATGAGATGCTATATCGCGTTTAAAGTGGCATTAAAACACTATTGCTTCGATACGTAGACATCTGGAAACGCATTTTCCTAGCAAGGAAGTGTGACATTACATCCTTTTGAAGTGTAGACTAGGTATGCATAACACTTCGCAATGTATACTATATCATATCATGAAACAATAAAATGAGTTGGGGTATCGCGTTCTAAGAAGCATTAGAACTCTAATGCATCGGAACGTAGACATCTGGAATCGCATTTCCTGTCAAGGAAGTGTGACATTTTCATTCTTTTGAAGTATAGATTGGGCATACATATCACTTCCCAACGAATATTATATCATATCATGAAACATAGAATTGAGATGTGATATCGCGTTTTAAGGAGCATTACATCTCTATTGATTCGATACGTAGACATCGGGAATCACTATTTCCTAGCACGGAAGTGCGGTATTTACATTCTCTTGAAGTGCGGACGAGGTATACATAACACTTCCCAATGATGATTATATCATATCATGAAACATAGAAGAGAGATGCGATATCGCGTTGTAAGAAGCATTAAAAGTCTATGGCCTCGATGCGGAGACATCTGCAAACGCTATTTCCTAGCATGGAAGTGTCGCACTTACATTCTTTTGAAGTGAATACGAGGTATACATGATACTTCGCAGTGAATATTATATCTTATCACGAAACATATAAATGAGATGCGATATCGCGATTTAAGTAGCATTAGAACTCTATTGCTACGATACGTAGACGTCTGCAAACGCTATTTCCTAGCATGGAAGTGTCGCATTTACGTTCTTTTGTAGTGAACACGAGGTATACATGACACTTCGCAATGAATATTATATCATATCATGAAACATACAAATGAGATGCCGTATCTCGTTTTAAGAAGCATTATAACACTATTGCTTCGATGCCTAGACATCCGCCAACGCTACTTCCTAGCAAGGAAGTATCGCATTTACATTCTTTTGAAAGGAATACGAGGTATACATGACACTTCGCAATGAACATTATATCTTATCATGTGACATAGAAATGAGATGCGATATCGCGTTTTAAGAAGCATTAGAACTCTATTGCCTCGACGCGCAGACATCTGCAGACGCTATTTCCTAGCATGGAAGTGTCGCATTTACATTCTTTAGTAGTGAATTCGAGGTATACATGACTCTTCGGAATGAATATTATAACTTATCACGAAACATAGAAATGAGATGCGATATCGCGATCTAAGACGCATTAGAACCCTATTGCTACGATACGTAGACATCTGCAAACGTTATTTCCTAGCAAGGATGATTCGCATTTACATTCTTTTGAAGTGAATACGAGGTATACATGACACTTCGCAATGAATATTATATCTTATCTCGAAACATATAAATGAGATGCGATATCGCGATTTATGTAGCATTAGAACTCTATTGCTACGATACGTAGACATCTGCAAACGTTATTTCCTAGCATGCAATAGTCGCATATACATTCTTTTGAAGTGAATACGAGGTATACATGACACTTCGCAATGAATATTATATCATATCATGAAACATACAAATGAGATGCCGTATCTCGTTTTAAGAAGCATTATAACACTATTGCTTCGATGCGTAGACATCCGCCAACGTTACTTCCTAGCAAGGAAGTATCGCATTTACATTCTTTTGAAAGGAATACCAGGTATACATGACACTTCGCAATGAACATTATATCTTATCATGTGACATAGAAATGAGATGCTATATCGCATTTTAAGAAGCATTAGAACTCTATTGCCTCGACGCGTAGACATCTGCAGACGCTATTTCCTAGCATGGAAGTGTCGCATTTACATTCTTTAGTAGTGAATTCGAGGTATACATGACACATCGGAATGAATATTATAACTTATCACGAAACATAGAAATGAGATGCGATATCGCGATCTAAGACGCATTAGAACCCTATTGCTACGATACTCAAGCATCTGCAAACGCTATTTCCTAGCAAGGAAGTGTCGCATTTACATTCGTTTGGAGTGAATACGAGGTATACATGACACTTCGCAATGAATATTATATCTTGTCACCAAACATAGAAATGAAATGTGACATCTTGTTTTAAGAAGCATTGGGACTCTTTTGCTACGATACGTAGACATCTGCAAACGCTATTTCCTAGGATGGAAACGTCGCATTTACATTCTTTTGAAGTGAATACGAGGTATACATGAAACTTCGCAATGAACATTATATCTTATCATGTGACATAGAATTGAGATGCGATAACGCGTTTTAAGAAGCATTAGAACTATATTGCCTCGACGCGTAGACATCTGCAGACGCTATTTCCTAGCATGGAAGTGTCGCATTTACGTTCTTTTGTAGTGAACACAAGGTATACATGACACTTCGCAATGAATATTATATCTTATCATGAAACATATAAATGAGATGCGATATCGCGATTTTAGTAGAATTAGAACTCTATTGCTACGATACCTAGACATCTGTAAACGCTATTTCCTAGCAAGGAAGATTCGCATTTACATTCTTCTGAAGTGAATACGAGGTATACATGACACTTCGCAATGAATATTATATCTTATCTCGAAACATACAAATGAGATGCGATATCGCGATTTATGTAGCATTAGAACCCTATTGCTACGATACGTAGACATCTGCAAAGGCTATTTCCTAGCAAGCAATAGTCGCATTTACATTCTTTTGAAGTGAACACGATGTATACATGACACTTTGCAATGAATATTATATCTTATCATGAAACATAGAAATGAGATGCGATATCGCGTTTTAAGTAGCATTAGAACTCTATTGCTACGATACGTAGACATCTGCGAACGCTTCTTCCTAGCAAGCAATAGTCGCATTTTCATTCTTTTGAAGTGAATACGAGGTGTACATGACACTTTGCGATGAATATTATATCTTATCACGAAACATATAAATGAGATGCGATATCGAGATTTAAGAAGCATTAGAACTCTATGGCATCGATGCGGAGGCATCAGCAAACGCTATTTCCTAGCATGGAAGTGTCGCATTTACATTCCTTTGAAGTGAATTCGAGGTATACATGACACTTCGGAATGAATATTATAACTTATCACGAAACATAGAAATGAGATGCGATATCGTGATCTAAGCAGCATTAGAACTCTATTGCTACGATACGTAGGCATCTGCAAACGCTATGCCCTAGCAAGGAATAGTCGGATTTACATTCTTTTGATGTGAATACGAGGTATACGTGACACTTCGCAATGAATATTATATCTTATAATGAAACATAGAAATGAGATGCGATATCGCCTTTTATGAAGCATTAGAACTCTACTGCCTCGATGCGTAGACATCTGCAGACGCTATTTCCTAGCAAGGAAGTGTCGCATTTACATTCGTTTGGAGTGAATAGGAGGTATGCATGACACTTCGCAATGAATATTATATCTTATCACGAAACATAGAAATGAAATGCGACATCTCGTTTTAAGAAGCATTAGGACTCTATTGCCTCAATGCGGAGACATCTGCAAACGCCATTTCCTAGCATGGATATGTCGCATTTACATTCCTTTGAAGTGAATTCGAGGTATACATGACACTTCGGAATGAATATTATAACTTATCACGAAACATAGAAATGAGATGCGATATCGCGATTTAAGTAGCATTAGAACTCTATTGCTACGATACGTGGACATCTGAATACGCTATTTCCTAGCAAGGAAGTGTCGCATTTACATTCGCTTGGAGTGAATGCGAGGTATACGTGACACTTCGCAATGAATATTATATCTTATCATGAAACATAGAAGAGAGATGCGATATCGCGTTTCAAGAAGCGTTAGAACTCTATGTCCTCGATGCGGAGACATCTGCAAACGCTATTTCCTAGCATGCAATAGTCGCATTTACATTCTTTTGAAGTGAATAGGAGGTATTCATGACACTTCGCAATGAATATTATACCTTATCACGAAACATAGGAATGAGATGCGATATCGCGTTTGAAGAAGCATTAGAAACCTATTGCTACGATGCGTAGATATCTGGAGACGCTATTTCCTAGCAAGGAAGTGTCGCATTTACATTCTTTTGAAGTGAATACCATGCATACATGACACTTCGCAATGAATATTATATCTTATCATGAAACATGGAAGTGAGATGTGATATCGCGTTTTAAGAAGTGTCAGAATGCTGTTGCTACGATACGAAGACTTCTGCAAACTCCATTTCCTAGAAAGGAAGTGTCGCATTTACATTGATTTGAAGTGAATACGAGGTATACGTGACACTTCGCAATGAATGTTATATCTTATCATGAAACAGAGAAACGAGATGCGACATCTCGTTTTAAGACGCATTAGATCTCTATTGCTACGATACGTAGACTTCCTTTCTAGGAGATAGCGTTTCCAGATGTCTACGTATCGTAGTAATAGAGTTCTAATGCTTCTTAAATTGCGATATCGCATCTCATTTCTATGTTTCGCGATAAGATATAATATTCATTGCGAGGTGTCATGTACACCTCGTATTCACTTCAAAAGAATGTAAATGCGACATTTCCACGCTAGGAAATAGCCATTGCAGATATCTCCGCATCGAGGCAGTAGGGTTCTAATGCTTCTTAAAACGCGATATCGCATCTCACTTTTTTGATATTACATGATAAGATATAATATTCATTGCGAAGTGTCATGTATACCTCGCATACACTTAAAATGAATGTAAATGCGACACTTACTTGCTAGGAAATAGCGTTTGCAGATGTCTACGTATCGAAGCAATAGACATCTAGTGCCACATAAATCGCCATATCGCATCTCATTTCTATGTTTCATGATAAAATATAATATTCATTATGGAGTGTTATGAATACCTCGTATTCACTTCAAAAGAATGTAAATGCGGCACTTCCTTGCTAGGAAATAGCGGTTGAGGATGTCTACGTATCGAAGCAATAGAGTTCTAATGCTTCTTAAATTCCGATATCGCTTCTCATTTCTATGTTTCATGGTAGGATATAATATTCACTGTGGAGTGTTATGTATACCTCGTATACACTTCAGATGAATGTAAATGCGACACTTCCGTGCTAGGAAATAGCGTTTGCAGATGTCAGCGTATCCAAGCAATAGTGTTCTAAAGCTTCTTAAATCGCGAAATGGCATCTCATTTCTATGTTTCATGATAAGCAATAATATCCACTGTGCAGTGTCATGTATACCTCGTATTCCTTTCAAAGGAATTTAAATGCGACACTTCCTTGCTAGGAAATAGCGTTTGCAGATGTCCACGTATCGAAGCAATAGTCATCCAATGCTTCATAAATCGCCATATCGCATCTCATTTTTTTGTTTCATGATAAGACATAATATTCATTGCGAAGTGTCACGTATACCTCGCATTCCTTTCAAAAGTATGTAAATGCGATACTTCCTTGCTAGGAAATAGCGTTTGCAGACGTATACGTATCGTGGCATTAGAGTTCTAATGCTTCTCAAAATGCGATATCGCTTCTCATTTCTATGTTTCGTAATAATATACAATATTCATTGCGAAGTGTCATGTATACCTCGCATACACTTAAAATGAATGTGAATGCGACACTTCCTTGCTAGGAAGTAGCGTTTGCAGATGTCTACGTATCGAAGCAATAGAGTTCTAATGCTTCTTAAATCGTCATATAACATCTCATATCTACGTTTCCTGATGAGATATAATATTCATTGCGAAGTGTCATGTGTAACTCGCATTCCTATCAAAAGAATGAAAATGCGACACTTACTTCCTAGGAAGTAGCGTTTGCAGATATCTACGTATCGAAGCAGTGGACTTCTAATGCTTCTCAAAACGCGATATCGCATCTCATTTCTATGTTTCATGATAAGATATAATATTCATTGTCGAGTGCCATGTATACCTCGTATTCACGTCAAAAGAATGTAAACGCGACATTTCCTTGGCAGGCAATAGCGTTTGCAGATGTCTACGTATCGTAGCATTAGAGTTCTTATGTTTCTCAAAACGCGATATCGCGACACATTACTATGATTCATGATAATATATAATATTCGTTGTGCAGTGTTATGTATACCTCGTATTCACTTCAAAAGAATGTAAATGAGACACTTCCTAGCTAGGAAGTAGCGTCTGTATATGTCTACGTATCGTAGCATTAGAGTTCTAATGCTTCTCAAAACGCGATATCGCTACAGATTACTATGTTTCATGATAATATATAATATTCACTGTGGAGTGTTATGTATACTTCGTATTCACTTCAAAAGAATGTAAACGCGACACTTCCTTGCCAGGAAATAGCGTTTGCAGATGTCTACGTATCGTAGCATTAGAGTTCTAATGCTTCTCTAAACGCAATATCGCTACACACTACTATTGTTCATGATAATATATAATATTCATTGTGGAGTGTTATGTATACCTCGTATTCACTTCAAAAGAATGTAAATGCGACACTTCCTTGCTTGGAAATAGCGTTTGCAGGTGTCTACGTATCGTAGCATTAGTGCTCTAATGCGTATCAAAACGCGACATTGTTTCTCATTTCTATGTATCATGACAGTATAGAATATTCATTGCGTAGTGTCATGTATACCTCGTATTCACTTCAAGAGATTGTAAATGCCACAATTCCTTGCTAGGAAGTAGCGTTTGCAGATGTCTACGTATTGAAGCAATAGAGATCTAATGCTTCTTAAATCGTCATATCGCTTCTCACATCTACGTTTCGTGATAAGATATAATATCCATTGCGAAGTGTCAGGTATACCTCGTATTCCTTTCAAATGAATGTGAATGCGACACTTCCTGGCTAGGAAATAGCGTTTGTAGATGTCTACGCATCGAAGCAATAGATATCTAATGCTTCATAAATAGCCATATCGCATCTCATTTCTATGTTTCATGATCAGATATAATATTCATTGCGCAGTGTTATGTATACATCGTTTTCACCTCAAAGGAATGTAAGTGCAACACTTCCTTGCCAGGAACTAGCGTTTGCAGATGTCTACGTATCGAAGCAATAGATATCTAATGCTTCTCAAAACGTGATGTCGCTACCCATTACATTGTTTCATGATAATATATAATATTCATTGTGGAGTGTTATGTATACCTCGCATTCACTTCAAAAGAAGGTAAATGCGACACTTCCCTGCTAGAAAATAGCGTTTGCAGATGTCTACTTATCGAAGCAATAGATTTCTAAAGCTTCTTAAATCGTCATATCGCATCTCATTTCTATGTTTCATGATAAGATATAATATTCATTGCGAAGTATCATGTATGCCTCGTATTCCTGTCAAAAGAATGTAAATGCGACACGTCCTTGCTAGGAAGTAGCGTTTGCAGATGTCTACGCATCGAAGCAATAGGGTTCTAATGCTTCTAAAATCGCCATATTACATCTCATTTCTATGTTTCATTATAAGATATAATATTCATTGTCGAGTGCTATGTATACCTCGTATTCACTTCAAAAGAATGTAAACGCGACACTTCCTTGCCAGGATATAGCGTTTGCAGATGTCTACGTATCGTAGCATTAGAGTTCTAATGCTTCTCAAAATGCGATATCGCTTCTCATTTCTATGTTTCATGATAATATATATTATTCATTGCGAAGTGTCATGTATACCTCGCATACACTTAAAATGAATGTAAATGCGACACTTCCTTGCTAGGAAATAGCGTTTGCAGATGTCTACGTATCGAAGCAATAGTGTTCTAAAGCTTCCTAAATCGCGAAATGGCATCTCATTTCTATGTTTCATGATAAGCAATAATATCCATTGTGCAGTGTCATGTATACCTCGTATTCCATTCAAAGGAATTTAAATGCGACACTTCCTTGCTAGGAAATAGCGTTTGCAGATGTCCACGTATCGAAGCAATAGTCATCCAATGCTTCATAAATCGCCATATCGCATCTCATTTTTTTGTTTCATGATAAGACATAATATTCATTGCGAAGTGTCATGTATACCTCGCATACACTTAAAATGAATGTGAATGCTACACTTCCTTGCTTGGAAATAGCGTTTGCAGATGTCTACGTATCGAAGCAATTGTTTTCTAATGCTTCTTAAATCGTCATATTGCATCTCATATCTACGTTTCATGATAGGATATAATATTCATTGCGAAGTGTCATGTATACCTCGTATTCACTTCAAAAGAATGTAAATGCGACACGTCCCTACTATTAAATAGCATTTGCAGATGTCTACGTATCGTAGCAATAGTGTTCTAATGCTTTTTAAGTCGCGATGTCGCATCTCATTTCTATGTTTCATGATAAGAGAAAATATTAATTGCGAAGTGTCATGTATACCTGGAATTCACTTAAAAAGAATGAAAATGCGACACTTCCTTGCTAGGAAATAGCATTTGCAGATGTCTCCGTATAGAAGCAATAGAGTTCCAATGCGTTTTAAATCGCTATATCGCATCTAATTTCTGCGTTTCGTGATAAGGTATAACGTTCATTGTGGTGTGTTATGTATACCCTCTATTCACTTCAAAGGAATGTAAATGCCACATTTCCTTGCTACTAAATAGCGTTTGCAGATGTCTACGTATCGTAGCAATATTGTTCTAATGCTTCTTAAAACGAGATGTCGCATCTCATTCCTATGTTTCAGGATAAGATACAAACTTCATTGCGAAGTGTCATGTATACCTCGTATTCACATCAAAAGAATGTAACTGCGACACTTCCTTGCCAGGAAATAGCGTTTGCAGATGTCTACTTATCGAAGCAATAAAGTACTAATGCTTCTTAGAGCGGGATATCGCATCTCATTTCTATGTTTCATGAGATGATATAATGTTCACTGCGAAGTGTCTTGTATACCTCGCATACACTTCAAATGAATGTAAATGCTACACTTCCTTGCTAGGAAATAGCGTTTGCAGATGTCAGCGTATCCAAGCAATAGTGTTCTAAAGCTTCTTAAATCGCGAAATGGCATCTCATTTCTATGTTTCATGATAAGCAATAATATCCACTGTGCAGTGTCATGTATACCTCGTATTCCTTTCAAAGGAATTTAAATGCGACACTTCCTTGCTAGGAAATAGCGTTTGCAGATGTCCACGTATCGAAGCAATAGTCATCCAATGCTTCATAAATCGCCATATCGCATCTCATTTTTTTGTTTCATGATAAGACATAATATTCATTGCGAAGTGTCACGTATACCTCGCATTCCTTTCAAAAGTATGTAAATGCGATACTTCCTTGCTAGGAAATAGCGTTTGCAGACGTATACGTATCGTGGCATTAGAGTTCTAATGCTTCTCAAAATGCGATATCGCTTCTCATTTCTATGTTTCGTAATAATATATAATATTCATTGCGAAGTGTCATGTATACCTCGCATACACTTAAAATGAATGTGAATGCGACACTTCCTTGCTAGGAAGTAGCGTTTGCAGATGTCTACGTATCGAAGCAATAGAGTTCTAATGCTTCTTAAATCGTCATATAACATCTCATATCTACGTTTCCTGATGAGATATAATATTCATTGCGAAGTGTCATGTGTAACTCGCATTCCTATCAAAAGAATGAAAATGCGACACTTACTTCCTAGGAAGTAGCGTTTGCAGATATCTACGTATCGAAGCAGTGGACTTCTAATGCTTCTCAAAACGCGATATCGCATCTCATTTCTATGTTTCATGATAAGATATAATATTCATTGTCGAGTGCCATGTATACCTCGTATTCACGTCAAAAGAATGTAAACGCGACATTTCCTTGGCAGGCAATAGCGTTTGCAGATGTCTACGTATCGTAGCATTAGAGTCCTTATGTTTCTCAAAACGCGATATCGCGACACATTACTATGATTCATGATAATATATAATATTCGTTGTGCAGTGTTATGTATACCTCGTATTCACTTCAAAGGAATGTAAATGAGACACTTCCTAGCTAGGAAGTAGCGTCTGTATATGTCTACGTATCGTAGCATTAGAGTTCTAATGCTTCTCAAAACGCGATATCGCTACAGATTACTATGTTTCATGATAATATATAATATTCACTGTGGAGTGTTATGTATACTTCGTATTCACTTCAAAAGAATGTAAACGCGACACTTCCTTGCCAGGAAATAGCGTTTGCAGATGTCTACGTATCGTAGCATTAGAGTTCTAATGCTTCTCTAAACGCAATATCGCTACACACTACTATTGTTCATGATAATATATAATATTCATTGTGGAGTGTTATGTATACCTCGTATTCACTTCAAAAGAATGTAAATGCGACACTTCCTTGCTTGGAAATAGCGTTTGCAGGTGTCTACGTATCGTAGCATTAGTGCTCTAATGCGTATCAAAACGCGACATTGTTTCTCATTTCTATGTATCATGACAGTATAGAATATTCATTGCGTAGTGTCATGTATACCTCGTATTCACTTCAAGAGATTGTAAATGCCACAATTCCTTGCTAGGAAGTAGCGTTTGCAGATGTCTACGTATTGAAGCAATAGAGATCTAATGCTTCTTAAATCGTCATATCGCTTCTCACATCTACGTTTCGTGATAAGATATAATATCCATTGCGAAGTGTCAGGTATACCTCGTATTCCTTTCAAATGAATGTGAATGCGACACTTCCTGGCTAGGAAATAGCGTTTGTAGATGTCTACGCATCGAAGCAATAGATATCTAATGCTTCATAAATAGCCATATCGCATCTCATTTCTATGTTTCATGATCAGATATAATATTCATTGCGCACTGTTATGTATACATCGTTTTCACCTCAAAGGAATGTAAGTGCAACACTTCCTTGCCAGGAACTAGCGTTTGCAGATGTCTACGTATCGAAGCAATAGATATCTAATGCTTCTCAAAACGTGATGTCGCTACCCATTACATTGTTTCATGATAATATATAATATTCATTGTGGAGTGTTATGTATACCTCGCATTCACTTCAAAAGAAGGTAAATGCGACACTTCCCTGCTAGAAAATAGCGTTTGCAGATGTCTACTTATCGAAGCAATAGATTTCTAAAGCTTCTTAAATCGTCATATCGCATCTCATTTCTATGTTTCATGATAAGATATAATATTCATTGCGAAGTATCATGTATGCCTCGTATTCCTGTCAAAAGAATGTAAATGCGACACGTCCTTGCTAGGAAGTAGCGTTTGCAGATGTCTACGCATCGAAGCAATAGGGTTCTAATGCTTCTAAAATCGCCATATTACATCTCATTTCTATGTTTCATTATAAGATATAATATTCATTGTCGAGTGCTATGTATACCTCGTATTCACTTCAAAAGAATGTAAACGCGACACTTCCTTGCCAGGATATAGCGTTTGCAGATGTCTACGTATCGTAGCATTAGAGTTCTAATGCTTCTCAAAATGCGATATCGCTTCTCATTTCTATGTTTCATGATAATATATATTATTCATTGCGAAGTGTCATGTATACCTCGCATACACTTAAAATGAATGTAAATGCGACACTTCCTTGCTAGGAAATAGCGTTTGCATATGTCTACGTATCGAAGCAATAGTGTTCTAAAGCTTCCTAAATCGCGAAATGGCATCTCATTTCTATGTTTCATGATAAGCAATAATATCCATTGTGCAGTGTCATGTATACCTCGTATTCCTTTCAAAGGAATTTAAATGCGACACTTCCTTGCTAGGAAATAGCGTTTGCAGATGTCCACGTATCGAAGCAATAGTCATCCAATGCTTCATAAATCGCCATATCGCATCTCATTTTTTTGTTTCATGATAAGACATAATATTCATTGCGAAGTGTCATGTATACCTCGCATACACTTAAAATGAATGTGAATGCTACACTTCCTTGCTTGGAAATAGCGTTTGCAGATGTCTACGTATCGAAGCAATTGTTTTCTAATGCTTCTTAAATCGTCATATCGCATCTCATATCTACGTTTCATGATAGGATATAATATTCATTGCGAAGTGTCATGTATACCTCGTATTCACTTCAAAAGAATGTAAATGCGACACGTCCCTACTATTAAATAGCATTTGCAGATGTCTACGTATCGTAGCAATAGTGTTCTAATGCTTTTTAAGTCGCGATGTCGCATCTCATTTCTATGTTTCATGATAAGAGAAAATATTAATTGCGAAGTGTCATGTATACCTGGAATTCACTTAAAAAGAATGAAAATGCGACACTTCCTTGCTAGGAAATAGCATTTGCAGATGTCTCCGTATAGAAGCAATAGAGTTCCAATGCGTTTTAAATCGCTATATCGCATCTAATTTCTGCGTTTCGTGATAAGGTATAACGTTCATTGTGGTGTGTTATGTATACCCTCTATTCACTTCAAAGGAATGTAAATGCCACATTTCCTTGCTACTAAATAGCGTTTGCAGATGTCTACGTATCGTAGCAATATTGTTCTAATGCTTCTTAAAACGAGATGTCGCATCTCATTCCTATGTTTCAGGATAAGATACAAACTTCATTGCGAAGTGTCATGTATACCTCGTATTCACATCAAAAGAATGTAACTGCGACACTTCCTTGCCAGGAAATAGCGTTTGCAGATGTCTACTTATCGAAGCAATAAAGTACTAATGCTTCTTAGAGCGGGATATCGCATCTCATTTCTATGTTTCATGAGATGATATAATGTTCACTGCGAAGTGTCTTGTATACCTCGCATACACTTCAAATGAATGTAAATGCTACACTTCCTTGCTAGGAAATAGCGTTGGCAGAAATCTACGTATCGTAGCAATATAATTCTAGTGCTTCACAAAACGCCATATCGCATCTCATTTCTATGTTTCATGTTAAGATATAATATTCATCGTGCAGTGTTATGTATACCTCGTATACACTTCAATAGAATGTAAATGCTACACTTCCTTGCTAGGAAATAGCGCTTGGAGATGCCTACGTATCGAAGCAATAGAGTTCTAATGCTTCTTAAATAGCCATATCGCATCTCATTTCTTTGTTGCATGATAAGATATAATATTCATTGTGGAGTGTTATGTATACCTCGTATTCACATCAAAAGAATGTACATGCGGCTGTTCCTTGCTAGCAAGTAGCGTTTGCAGATGTCTAAGTATCGAAGCAATAGTGTTCTAATGCTTCTTAAAACACGAAATCGCACATCATTTCTATGTTTCATGAAAAGGTATAATATTCATTGCGATGTGTCGTGAATACCTCTTATTCACTTCTAAAGAATGTACATGCGACACTTCCTTGCTGGGAAGTGGCGTTTGCAGATGTCTACGTATCGAAGCAACCGTGTTTTAACACTTGATAAATCGAGATATCGCATCACATTTCTATGTTTCATGATAAGATACAATATTCATTGTAGAGCGTTACGATTACCACGTATTCCTTTCAAAAGAATGTACATGCGACTGTTCCTTGCTAGGAAGTAGCGTTTGCAGATGTCTACGTATCGTAGAAAGAGAGCTCTAATGCTTCATAAAACGCGATATCGCTCCTCATTTCAATGTTTCATGATAAGATATAATATTCATTGCGAAGTGTCATGTATACCTCGTACACACTTCAAAAGAATGTAAATGCGACACTTCCTTGCTAGGAAGTAGCGTTTGCAGATGTCTACGTATCGAAGCAATAGATTTCTAATTCTTCTTAAATCGCGATATCGCATCTCATTTCTATGTTTCATGACAAGATATAATATTCATTGCGAAGTGTCATGTGTTCCTCGTATTCTCTACAAAAGAATGTAAAGGCGACACTTCCTTCCTAGGAAATGGCGTTTGCAGATGTCTACGTATCGTAGCAATAAATTTCTAGTGCTTCTTAAAACGCGATATCGCATCTCACTCCTATGTTTCATGATAAGATATAATATTCATTGCGAAGTGTCATGTATACCTCGTATTCACTTCTAGAGAATGTATATGCGACACTTCCTTGCTAGGAAATAGCGTTTCCAGATATCTACGTACCGTAGCAATATATTTCTTATGCATCTTAAAACGGGATATCGCATCTCATTTCTGTGTTTCATGACAAGATATAATATTCATTGCGAAGTGCCATGTGTTCCTCGTATTTACTTAAGCAGAATGTAAATGCGACACTTCCTCGCTAGGAAATAGCGTTTCCAGATATCTACGTACCGTTGCAATATATTTCTTATGCTTCTGAAAACGGGATGTCGCATCTCATTTCTATGTTTCATGATAAGATATAACATTCATTGCGAAGTGTCATGTAAACATCGTATTTACTTCAAATGAATGTAAATGCGACACTTTCTTGCTAGGAAACAGCGTTTGCAGCTGTCTATGTATCGAAGCAATAGAGCTCTAATACTTCGTAAAACACGGTATCACATCTCATTTCTATGTTTCATGATAAGGGATAATATTCATTGCGAAGTGTCATGTATAACTCCTATTCACTTCAAATGAATGTAAATGCGACACTTCCTTGCTAGGAAATAGCGTTTGCAGATGTGTACGTAACGTAGCAATAGTGTTCTAATGCTTCTCAAAGCGCGATATCGCATCTCATTTCTATGTTTCATGATAAGATATAATATTCATTGCGATGTAGCATGTATACCTCGCTTACACTTCAAATGAAAGTAAATGCGACACTTCCTTGCTAGGAAATAGCGTTTGCAGATGTCTACGTATCGATGAAATAGAGTTATAATGCTCCTTCTAACGAGATGTCGCATCGTATTTCTACGTTTTATGATAAGATATAATATTCATTGCGAAGCGTCATGTATACCTCGTATTCCTTTAAAAGGAATGTAAATGCGACACTTGCTTGCTAGGAAATAGCGTTTGCAGATGTCTACGTATCGAAGCAATAGATTTCTAATGCTTCTTAAGATGTGATATCGCATCTCATTTCTATGTTTCATGATAAGATATAATATTCATTGCGAAGTAGCTTGTATACCTTGCATACACTTCAAATCAATGTAAATGCGACACTTCCATGCTAGGAAATAGCGATGGCAGATGTCTACGCATCGAAGTAGTAGGGCTTGTTAGGAAATAGCGTTCGCAGATGTTTACGTATCGAAACAATAGCGTTCTAATGCTTCTTAAACCGCGATATCGCATCTCATTTCTGTTTCATGATATGATATAATATCCATTGCGATGTGTCATGTATATCTCGCATACACTTCAAATGAATGTAAATGCGACACTTCCTTGGTAGGAAATAGCGTTTGCAGATGTCTACATATCGAAGCAATAGAGTTCTAATTCTTCTTAAAACGAGATGTCGCACCTCATTTCAATGTTTCATGATAAGATATAATATTCATTGCGAAGTGTCATGTATACCTCGTACACACTTCAAAAGAATGTAAATGCGACACTTCCTTGCTAGGAAGTAGCGTTTGCAGATGTCTACGTATCGAAGCAATAGATTTCTAATTCTTCTTAAATCGCGATATCGCATCTCATTTCTATGTTTCATGACAAGATATAATATTCATTGCGAAGTGTCATGTGTTCCTCGTATTCTCTTCAAAAGAATGTAAATGCGACACATCCTTCCTAGGAAATGGCGTTTGCAGATGTCTACGTATCGTAGCAATAGAGTTCTAGTGCTTCTTATAACGCGATATCGCATCTCACTCGTATGTTTCATGGTAAGGTATAATATTCATTGCGAAGTGTCATGTAAACATCGTATTTACTTCAAATGAATGTAAATGCGACACTTTCTTGCTAGGAAACAGCGTTTGCAGCTGTCTATGTATCGAAGCAATAGAGCTCTAATACTTCGTAAAACACGGTATCGCATCTCATTTCTATGTTTCATGATAAGGGATAATATTCATTGCGAAGTGTCATGTATAACTCCTATTCACTTCAAATGAATGTAAATGCGACACTTCCTTGCTAGGAAATAGCGTTTGCAGATGTGTACGTAACGTAGCAATAGTGTTCTAATGCTTCTCAAAGCGCGATATCGCATCTCATTTCTATGTTTCATGATAAGATATAATATTCATTGCGATGTAGCATGTATACCTCGCTTACACTTCAAATGAAAGTAAATGCGACACTTCCTTGCTAGGAAATAGCGTTTGCAGATGTCTACGTATCGATGAAATAGAGTTATAATGCTCCTTATAACGAGATGTCGCATCGTATTTCTACGTTTTATGATAAGATATAATATTCATTGCGAAGCGTCATGTATACCTCGTATTCCTTTAAAAGGAATGTAAATGCGACACTTGCTTGCTAGGAAATAGCGTTTGCAGATGTCTACGTATCGAAGCAATAGATTTCTAATGCTTCTTAAGATGTAATATCGCATCTCATTTCTATGTTTCATGATAAGATATAATATTCATTGCGAAGTAGCTTGTATACCTTGTGTACACTTCAAATCAAAGTAAATGCGACACTTCCATGCTAGGAAATAGCGATGGCAGATGTCTACGCATCGAAGTAGTAGGGCTTGTTAGGAAATAGCGTTTGCAGATGTTTACGTATCGAAACAATAGCGTTATAATGCTTCTTAAACCGCGATATCGCATCTCATTTCTGTTTCATGATATGATATAATATCCATTGCGATGTGTCATGTATACCTCGCATACACTTCAAATGAATGTAAATGCGACACTTCCTTGGTAGGAAATAGCGTTTGCAGATGTCTACGTATCGAAGCAATAGAGTTCTAATTCTTCTTAAAACGAGATGTCGCATCTCATTTCAATGTTTCATGATAAGATATAATATTCATTGCGAAGTGTCATGTATACCTCGTACACACTTCAAAAGAATGTAAATGCGACACTTCCTTGCTAGGAAATAGCGTTTCCAGATATCTACGTACCGTAGCAATATATTTCTTATGCATCTTAAAACGGGATATCGCATCTCATTTCTATGTTTCATGACAAGATATAATATTCATTGCGAAGTGTCATGTGTTCCTCGTATTCACTTCAAAAGAATGTAAATGCGACACTTCCGTCCTAGGAAATAGCGTTTGCAGATGTCTACGTATCGTAGCAATAGAGTTCTAGTGCTTCTTATAACGCGATATCGCATCTCACTGCTATGTTTCATGATAAGGTATAATATTCATTGCGAAGTGTCATATATACATCGTATTCACTTCAAAGGAATGTAAATGCGACACTTCCTTGCTAGGAATTAACGTTTCCAGATGTCTGCTTATCGAAACAATAGAGTTCTAATGCTTCTTAAAACGATATGTCGCATCTCATTTCTCAGTTTCATGATAAGATATAATATTCATTGCGAAGTGTCATGTATACCTCGTATTCACTTCAAAAGAATGTAAATGCGACACTTCCTTGCTAGGAAATAGCGTTTGCAGATGTCTACGTATCGATGAAATAGAGTTATAATGCTCCTTCTAACGAGATGTCGCATCGTATTTCTACGTTTTATGATAAGATATAATATTCATTGCGAAGCGTCATGTATACCTCGTATTCCTTTAAAAGGAATGTAAATGCGACACTTGCTTGCTAGGAAATAGCGTTTGCAGATGTCTACGTATCGAAGCAATAGATTTCTAATGCTTCTTAAGATGTAATATCGCATCTCATTTCTATGTTTCATGATAAGATATAATATTCATTGCGAAGTAGCTTGTATACCTTGTGTACACTTCAAATCAAAGTAAATGCGACACTTCCATGCTAGGAAATAGCGATGGCAGATGTCTACGCATCGAAGTAGTAGGGCTTGTTAGGAAATAGCGTTTGCAGATGTTTACGTATCGAAACAATAGCGTTATAATGCTTCTTAAACCGCGATATCGCATCTCATTTCTGTTTCATGATATGATATAATATCCATTGCGATGTGTCATGTATACCTCGCATACACTTCAAATGAATGTAAATGCGACACTTCCTTGGTAGGAAATAGCGTTTGCAGATGTCTACGTATCGAAGCAATAGAGTTCTAATTCTTCTTAAAACGAGATGTCGCATCTCATTTCAATGTTTCATGATAAGATATAATATTCATTGCGAAGTGTCATGTATACCTCGTACACACTTCAAAAGAATGTAAATGCGACACTTCCTTGCTAGGAAATAGCGTTTCCAGATATCTACGTACCGTAGCAATATATTTCTTATGCATCTTAAAACGGGATATCGCATCTCATTTCTATGTTTCATGACAAGATATAATATTCATTGCGAAGTGTCATGTGTTCCTCGTATTCACTTCAAAAGAATGTAAATGCGACACTTCCGTCCTAGGAAATAGCGTTTGCAGATGTCTACGTATCGTAGCAATAGAGTTCTAGTGCTTCTTATAACGCGATATCGCATCTCACTGCTATGTTTCATGATAAGGTATAATATTCATTGCGAAGTGTCATATATACATCGTATTCACTTCAAAAGAATGTAAATGCGACACTTCCTTGCTAGGAATTAACGTTTCCAGATGTCTGCTTATCGAAACAATAGAGTTCTAATGCTTCTTAAAACGATATGTCGCATCTCATTTCTCAGTTTCATGATAAGATATAATATTCATTGCGAAGTGTCATGTATACCTCGTATTCACTTCAAAAGAATGTAAATGCGACACTTCCTTGCTAGGAAATAGCGTTTGCAGATGTCTACGTATCGTTGCAATAGAGTTCTAATGCTTCTAAAAACGGGAAATCGCATCTCATTTCTATGTTTCATGATAAGATATAACATTCATTGCGAAGTGTCATGTATACATCGTATTCACTTCAAATGAATGTAAATGCGACACTTCCTTTCTAGGAAATAGAGTGTGCAGGTGTCTACGTATCGTAGCAATAGAGATCTAACGATTCTTAAAACGCGATATCGCATTTCATATCGATGTTTCATGATAAGATATAATATTCATTCCGACGTGTCATGTATACATCGTATTCACTTCAAGGGAATGTAAATGTGACACTTCCTTACTAGGAAATAGCGACTGTAGTTATCTCCTTACCGTAGCAATATATTTCTTATGCTTCTTAAAACGGGATATCGCATCTCATTTCTATGTTTCATGACAAGATATAATATTCATTTCGAAGTGTCATGTGTTCCTCGTATTCACTTAAGCAGAATGTAAATGCGACACTTCATTGCTAGGAAATAGCGTTTCCAGATATCTACGTACCGTAGCAATATATTTCTTATGCTTCTGAAAACGACAAAACGCATCTCATTACCATGTTTCATGATAAGATATAATATTCATTGCGAAGTGTCATGTATACATCGTATTCACTTCAAATGAATGTAAATGCGACACTTCCTTGCTAGGAAACAGCGTTTGCAGATGTCTACGTATCGTGGCAATGGAGATCTAACGATTCTTAAAACGCGATATCGCATTTCATATCGATGCTTCATGATAAGATATAATATTCATTGCAACGTGTCATGTATACATCGTATTCACTTCAAAGGAATGTAAATGCGACACTTCCTTACTAGGAAATAGCGACTGCGGATATCTGCGTACCGTAGCAATATATTTCTTATGCTTCTTAAAACGGGATATCGCTTCTCATTTCTCTGTTTCATGACATGATATAATATTCATTGCGAAGTGTCATGTGTTCCTCGTACCCACTTCAGAAGAATGTAAATGCGACACTTCCTTCCTAGGAAATAGCGTTTGCAGATGTCTACGTATCGTAGCAATAGAGTTCTAGTGCTTCTTAAAACGCGATATCGCATCTCACTCCTATGTTTCATGATTAGGTATAATATTCATTGCGAAGTGTCATGTATACCTCTTATTCACTTCAAATGAATGTAAATGCGACACTTCCATTCTAAAAAATAGCGTTTCCAGATATCTACGTATCGAAGCAATAGAGTTCTAGTGCTTCTTAAGTCGCGATATCGAATCTCACCTCTATGTTTCATGATGAGATCTATTATTCATTGCGAAGTGTCACTTATACCTCGTATTCACTTCAAATGAATGTAAATGCGACACTTTCTTGCTAGGAAACAGCGTTTGCAGCTGTCTATGTATCGAAGCAATAGAGCTCTAATACTTCGTAAAACACGGTATAGCATCTCATTTCTATGTTTCATGATAAGGTATAATATTCATTGCGAAGTGTCCTGTATAACTCCTATTCACTTCAAATGAATGTAAATGCGACACTTCCTTGCTAGGAAATAGCGTTTGCAGATGTGTACGTAACGTAGCAATAGTGTTCTAATGCTTCTCAAAGCGCGATATCGCATCTCATTTCTATGTTTCATGATAAGATATAATATTCATTGCGATGTAGCATGTATACCTCGCTTACACTTCAAATGAATGTAAATGCGACACTTCCTTGCTAGGAAATAGCTTTTGCAGATGTCTACGTGTCGATGAAATAGAGTTATAATGCTCCTTATAACGAGATGTCGCATCGTGTTTCTACGTTTTATGATAAGATATAATATTCATTGCGAAGCGTCATGTATACCTCGTATTCCTTTAAAAGGAATGTAAATGCGACACTTGCTTGCTAGGAAATAGCGTTTGCAGATGTCTACGTATCGAAGCAATAGATTTCTAATGCTTCTTAAGAAGTGATATCGCATCTCATTTCTATGTTTCATGATAAGATATAATATTCATTGCGAAGTAGCATGTATACCTCGCATACACTTCAAGTCAATGTAAATGCGACACTTCCTTGCTAGGAAATAGCTTTTGCAGATGTCTACGTATCGATGAAATAGAGTGATAATGCTCCTTATAACGAGATGTCGCATCGTGTTTCTACGTTTTATGATAAGATATAATATTCATTGCGAAGCGTCATGTATACCTCGTATTCCTTTAAAAGGAATGTAAATGCGACACTTCCTTGCTAGGAGATAGCGTTTGCAGATGTCTACGTATCGTTGCAAAAGAGTTCTAATGCTTCTTAAGAAGTGATATCGCATCTCATTTCTATGTTTCATGATAAGATATAATATTCATTGCGAAGTAGCATGTATACCTCGCATACACTTCAAATCAATGTAAATGCGACACTTCCTTGCTAGGAAATAGCTATGGCAGATGTCTACGCATCGAAGCAGTAGGGCTTGTTAGGAAATAGCGTTTGCAGATGTCTACGTATCGAAACAATAGATTTCTAATGCTTCTGAAAACGACAAAATGCATCTCATTTCCATGTTTCATGATAAGATATAATATTCATTGCGAAGTGTCATGTATACATAGTATTCACTTCAAATGAATGTAAATGCGACACTTCCTTGCTAGGAAATTGCGTTTGCAGATGTCTACGTATCGTGGCAATAGAGATCTAACGATTCTTAAAACGCGATATCGCATTTCATATCGATGCTTCATGATAAGATATAATATTCATTGCAACGTGTCATGTATACATCGTATTCACTTCAAAGGAATGTAAATGCGACACTTCCTTACTAGGAAATAGCGACTGCGGATATCTCCGTACCGTAGCAATATATTTCTTATGCTTCTCAAAACGGGATATCGCATCTCATTTCTCTGTTTCATGATAAGATATAATATTCATTGCGACGTGTCATGTATAGCTCGTACTCACTTCGAAAGAATGTAAATGCGACACTTCCTTGCTAGGAAATAGCGTTTGCAGATGTCTACGTATCGTAGCAATATATTTCTTATGCATCCTAAAACGGGATATCGCATTTCATTTCTATGTTTCATGACAAGATATAATATTCATTGCGAAGTGTCATGTGTTCCTCGTACCCACTTCAGAAGAATGTAAATGCGACACTTCCTTCCTAGGAAATAGTGTTTGCAGATGTCTACGTATCGTAGCAATAGAGTTCTAGTGCTTCTTAAAACGCGATATCGCATCTCACTCCTATGTTTCATGATAAGGTATAATATTCATTGCGAAGTGTCATGTATACCTCCTATTCACTTCAAATGAATGTAAATGCGACACTTCCATTCTAAAAAATAGCGTTTCTAGATGTCTACGTATCGAAGCAATAGAGTTCTAGTGCTCCTTAAGTCGCGATATCGAATCTCACCTCTATGTTTCATGATAAGATCTATTATTCATTGCGAATTGTCACTTATACCTCGTATTCACTTCAAATGAATGCAAATGCGACACGTCCTTGCAAGGAAATAGCGTTTGCAGATGTCTACGTATCGTTGTAATAGGGTTCTAATGCTTCCATAAACGGGATATCGCATCTCATTTCTATGTTCTTTATGATAAGATATAACATTCAGTGCGAAGTGTCATGTATACCTCGTATTCACTTCAAAAGAATGTAAATGCGACACTTCCTTGATAGGAAATAGCGTTTGCAGATGTCTACGTATCGAGGCAATAGTGCTCTAACGCTTCTAAAAACGCGATATCGCATCTCATTTCTTTGTTTCATGATAAGATCTATTATTCATTGCAAAGTGCCACCTATACCTCGTATTCACTACAAATGAATGTAAATGCGACACTTCCTTGCTAGGAAATGGCGTTTGCAGATGACTTCGTATCGTAGAAATAGAGTTCCGAATCTTCTTAAAACGCGATATCGCATCTCATTCCTAAGTTTCATGATAAGATATAATATTCATTGCGAAGTGTCATGTCTACCTCGTATTCACTTCAATAGAAGGTAAGTGCGACATTTCCTTGCTAGGAAATAGCGTTTGCAGATGTCTACGTATCGAGGCAGTAGTGCTCTAACGCTCCATAAAACGCGATATCGCATCTCATTTCTTTGTTTCATGATAAGATCTATTACTCATTGCGAAGTCTCACTTATACCTCGTATTCACTTCAAAAGAGTGTAAATGCGACACTTCCTTGCTAGGAAATAGCGTTTGCAGATGTCTACGTATCGAGGCAGTAGTGCTCTAACGCTGCTTAAAACGCGATATCGCATCTCATTTCTTTGTTTCATGATAAGATCTATTACTCATTGCGAAGTGTCACTTATACCTCGTATTCACTTCAAATGAATGTAACTGCGACACTTCGTTGCTAGATAATAGCGTTTGCAGATGTCTACGTATCGAGGCAATAGTGCTCTAATGCTTCTCAAAACGCGATATCTCATCTCATTTCTATGTTTGATGATAAGATATAATATCCATTCCGAAATGTCATGTATACCTCGTATTCACTTCAAATGAATGTAAATGCGACTCTGCCTTGCTAGGAAATAGCGTTTGCAGATGTGTACGTAACGTAGCAATAGTGTTCTAATGCTTCCCAAAGAGCGATATCGCATCTCATTTCCTTGTTTCATGATAAGATATAATATTCATAGAACAGTGGTATGTATACCTCGAATTCACATCAAAGGAATGTAAATGCGACACTTCCTTGCTTCGAAATTACGTCTACAGATATACACGTATCGTAGCAATAGAGTTCTAATGCTTCTTAAAGCTCGATTTCGCATCTCATTTCCATGTTTCATGATAAGATCTATTATTCATTGCGAAGTGTCACTTGTACCTCGTATTCAATTCAAATGAATGTAAATGCGACACTTCCTTGCTAGGAAATAGCGATTGCAGTTGTCTAGGTATCGAGGCAATAGTGCTCTAATGCTTCTTAAATCGCGATATGGCATCTCATTTCCATGTTTCATTAGAAGATATAATATCCATTCCGAAGTGTCATGTATACCTCGTATTCACTTCAAAAGAGTGTAAATGCGACACTTCCTTGCTAGGAAATAGCATTTGCAGATGTCTACGTATCGAGGCAGTAGTGCTCTAACGCTTCTTAAAACGCGATATCGCATCTCACTTCTATATTTCATGATCAGATGTAATATTCGTTGCGAAGTGTCATGTAAACCTCGTACTCAATTCAAAAGGATGTAAATGCGACACTTCCATGCTAGGAAATAGCGTTTCCAGATGACTACGTGTCGAAACAATAGAGATCTAATCATTCTTAAAACGCGATATCGCATCTCTCTTCTATGTTTCATGAAAGGATATAATACTCATTGCGAAGTGTCATGTATACCTCGTACTCACTTCAAGTGAATGCAAATGCGACACTTTCGTGCTAGGAAATAGCGTTTGCAGATGTCTACGTATCACAGCAATAGTGTACTAATGCTTCTTAAAACGAGATGTCGCATTTCATTTCTATGTTTCGTAATAAGATATAATATTCATTGTGGTACGTTATCTATGCCTCGTATTCACTTCAGAAGATTGTAAATGCGACACTTCCTAGCTAGGATATTGCGTTTGCAGATGTATACGTATCGTAGCAATAGAGTTCTAATGCTTCTTAAAACGCGATATCGCATCTCACTTCTTAGTTTCATGATGAGATATAATATTCACTGCGAAGTGTCATGTATACCTCGTATTCACTTCAAAAGAATGTAAATGCGACACTTCCATGCTAGGATATAGCGTTTGCAGATGTCTACGCATCGTAGCAATAGAGTTCTAATGCTTCTTAAAGCAAGATGTCGCATTTCATTTCTATGTTTCGTGATAAGATATCATATTCATTGTAGAGTGTTATGTGTTCCTCGTCTACACTTCAAATAAATGTAAATGCGCCACTTCCTTCCTAGGAAATAGCGTTTCCAGATGTCTACGTTTCGAAGGAATATAGTTCTAATGCTTCTTAAATAGCGATATCGCATCTCACTTCTATGTTTCATGAAAGGATATAATATTCATTGCGAAGTGTCATGTATACCTCGTACTCACTTCAAACGAATGTAAATGCGACACTTCCGTGCTAGGAAATAGCGTTTGCAGATGTCTACGTATCACAGCAATAGAGTACTAATGCTTCTTAAAACAAGATGTCGCATTTCATTTCTATGTTTCGCGATTAGATATAATATTCATTGTGGAGTGTCATGTATACCTCGTATTCACTTCAGGAGGATGTAAATGCGACACTTCCTTGCTAGGAAATAGCGTTTCCAGATGACTACGTGTCGAAACAATAGAGATCTAATGATTCTTAAAACGCGATATCGCATCTCACTTCTATGTTTCATGGAAGGATATAATATTCATTGCGAAGTGTCATGTATACCTCGTATTCACTTCAAAAGAATATAAATGCGACACTTCCATGCTAGGAAATACTGTTTGCAGATGTCTACGTATCGTAGCAATAGAGTTCTAATGCTTCTTAAAACGCGATATCGCATCTCACTTCTTAGTTTCATGATGATATAGAATATTCATTGCGAAGTGTCATGTATACCTCGTATTCACTTCAAAAGAATGTAAATGCGACACTTCCATGCTAGGAAATAGCGTTTGCAGATGTCTACGTATCGTAGCAATAGAGTTCTAATCCATCTTAAAACGAGATGTCGTATTTCATTTCTATGTTTCGTGATAAGATGTAATATTCATTGTGGAGTGTTATGTATACCTCGCATTCACTTCAAAAGAATGTAATTGCGACACTTCGCTGCTAGGAAGTAGAGTTTGCAGATGTCTACGTATCGAAGCAATAGAGTTCTAATGCTTCTTAAAACGAGATATCGCATTTCATTTCTATGTTTCGTGATAAGATATAATATTCATTGTGGAGTGTTATGTATACCTCGCATTCACTTCAAAAGAATGTAATCGCGGCACTTCGCTGCTAGGAAGTAGAGTTTGCAGATATCTACGTATCGAAGCAATAGGTTTCTAATGCTTCTCAAAACGCGATGTCGCATCTCACTTCTTAGTTTCATGATCAGATATAATATCCATTGCGAAGTGTTATGTATTCCCCGTCTACACTTCAAATAAATGTAAATGCGCCACTTCCTTTCTAGGAAATAGCGTTTCCAGATGTCTACGTATCGAAGGAATATAGTTCTAATGCTTCTTAAATAGCGATATCGCATTCCATTTCTATGTTTCATGATAAGATATAATATTCATTGCGAAGTGTCATGTATACCTCGTATTCACTTCAAATGAATGTAAATGCGACACTTCCGTGCTAGCAAATAGCGTTTGCAGATGTCTACGTATCACAGCAGTAGAGTACTAATGCTTCTTAAAACGAGATGTCGCATTTCATTTCTATGTTTCGTAATAAGATATAATATTCATTGTGGAAAGTTATGTATACCTCGCATTCACATCAAAAGTATGTAAATGCGACACTTTCCTTTTCCTTGCTAGGAAATAACATTTGCAGATGTCTAAGCATCGTAGCTATAGAGTCCTAATGCTTCCTAAAACGCGATATCGCATCTCACTTCTATGTTTCATGATAAGATATAATATTCATTGCGATGTGTCACGTATACCTCGTATTCACTTCAAATGAATGTAAATGCGACACTTCCATGCTAGGAAATAGCGTTTGCAGATGTCTACGTATCGGAGCAATAGAGTTCTAATGCTTCTGAAAACGAGATGTCGCATTTCATTTCTATGTTTCGTGATAAGATATAATATTCATTGTGGATTGTTATGTATACCTCGTATTCACCTCAAAAGAATGTAAATGCGACACTTCGTTGCTAGGAAATACTGTTTGCAGATGTCTACGTATCGAAGCAATGGAGTTCTTGTGCTCCTTAAAACGCGATATCGCATCTCATTTCTATGTTTCATGATGAGATGTTATATTCAAAGCAACACGTTACGTTTATCTTGTCTACACTTCAAATGAATGTAAATCCCACACTTCCTTGCTACAGAATATAGCTTGCAGATGTCTACGTGTCGGGGCAATAGAGTTATAATGCTTCGTTAAACGCGATTTCGCAGATAATTTCTGTGAAAAATGACAAGATGTATTTGTATGTAACGCGTTCCGTATATCTCGACAGCACTTCAAAGGAATGTAAATCTCACACTTCTCTGCTACGAAATAGCGCTTCTAGATGACCAGATATCGAAGCACTAGAGTTCTCATGCTACATAAAGTGCGATATCGCATATCATTTCTATGTCTCATTGAAAATAATGTAAATACTGCACTTGCTTGCTACCGAACAGCGTTTCTAGCTGTGTACGCATCGAAACCATAATGTTCTAATTCTTCAAAGAACGCGATATCGCATCTCATTTCTATGTCACATGATCAGATGTAATCTCAATGCAACGCGTGATGTATATCTCGTCTACACTTCAAATGAAAGTGGATGCATCACTTCCTTGCTACGGAACAGTGTTTCTAGATGTCTACGAATCGAGGCAAAGGAGTTCTAATGTTTCATGGAACGCGATATAGCATTTCACATCAAGAGTTCGAAGTATGTATGTAGATTTTAATGATCTATAAATCAGACTATGCTTATCTGCTTCTACACTGCAAAACAATGTGATGCTACACTTCCTCGCAAGAGAATAGCGTTTCTAGATGTCAAAGTGTAAAAACAACAGGATTCTGTTTCTTGATTCCGCGCGATGTCGCATATCGTTTGATTGTTCCGCGTTAAGATATAGTATTCAATGCAACGCGCTTTGTGTATCCGCATAGAAAAAGAATATAAATCCCACACTTTCTTCCAACGAGATAGCGTTTCTAGGTATCTACGCGTAGAAGCAATAGAGTTCTCTTACTTCATTCAATGCGATGTCGCAATTCATTTCAATGCCGCATGATATGATGTAATATTCATTGTATCGCGTTATGTTTATCGGCTTCTGCAAATCAAATGAATGTGAACCCTACACTCTATTGCAGGGGGATAGCGTTTTTAGATATCTACTTGTCGAAGCAATAAAGTTCTATTATTTTATTCAGATCTATGTCGCATCTCATTTCAATGCCGCATGTTGAGATGTAAATGAAACGCGTTACGTTTATCTGCTTCTACATGTCAACAGTATAAAAATCCTACATTATCTTGCCATGCTACTAAGGCAAATATATTCATCTGTCGACATCGTGAACATTGTTTTTTGGCAAAATTGCAGAAAAACAAATATACTATAAGTAAAGTAATAAACATCATTATATTAAATTTAACTCTGTTCATCGTTGCCTTATTGGACACATCCATAACAATATACAGGGTGGGGCAGTAATAAGTAGCACCTCAGATATCCACGAAACTATAAGTTTCATAGAAGTTTTTGCTAATATAAAATTGCATAGTACAAAGGGCCCATCCGTTGATGAAAATAGTTTTTTTGTAAGTGGAATTATGTTGGACATATGAAGGTTACCTTCATTTTTTAAAATGAACTGGTATGTCCATTCTTCCGTAATACGATAGAGCATTTTGAAGCAAGTTCAACGATCTGTAACATGAAGGCACTGAAGGTTACAAAAAGTAAAGAAAGGCGATAATACTCACGGTTTTGATAGTAAATGAAACATACGTATCATAAACAGTGGTGGAAGGCGTAATACTTACCGTTTACTTCACTGTGAATAAACACTTTTCGAAGGGCATTTCAATAGTTTGCAGCATAAGTTAAACATGATAAGATTAGTATTGAAAAATCGGTTCGAATACGTTTGGTTAAGCTTTCTTTGTGTCGTTCATTTTATAAGTACTGAGCTGCGGATTCCTGAGGACAGCTCACAAAATTGTTGAACTATGGAAGATTATCATTGTGAATTTGAATCAAAAGGTAATTAAATTCCATTAGATTGTAAACAGATCTCAATGTTTCATTTTAGATAGTAAGATTAAATACTCTTTACAAAACTACAAGAATGGATACATACCTTTCTGTTACTATTATTTCATAAAGAATTATAATTGCAATTATATAGTTCATTACGATAAAAAATATTTCTCAGTAAATTCTAAATATTAAATAAAAGAATCAAGTAAAACATTTTTAATAATTACGAATATGAAAAATACTTGAACATTCCAATAGAAAGATGTCTAAACAGGAGCTAGAAAAGTCAAACATTCAATTTCAATTCCAGAATTCATCTATAAGAGGTAAAATGTTTCGAAAGCTTTAATTACAGTCTTTAATGCGAGCAGTTGGGCAGTATTTCAATTTTTAAGAAAATTGATGAAAGTCAACCATTTTGAAGAGGTCAGAATCTTTGTTGTTTGAGCAATAAGTGAATCACAAATAACTGCATAAATTCCAGGCTTAAAAACTTATGGATTAAATCCTATGCAGACTCGTTTATGAGCGAGTTACTAAATAATAATCCACACTAAGTAATCATTTTAAAACTTAAACGATTACATCTCGCGAACTTTCAAAGATATCAGAAGCGTGAAAAGTATGTGGTTTATCAAAAACTCTTCTAAAAGAACGGACGAAGTCAATAGAAATCTTTGTTGAAGTAAGCAAGTTCTAAAGTTCTAAGCAACGCGATGGCCCTTATCTGCCTATGTTTCATAGCAAGTAAGTTCTGAATTTCTATGAAATCCGATGGAAGTCCTCACTACTAACGATTCAAAGTAAGTTCTCAAATTCTCAGTTCTACGTTTAAAACTATGTGTGTTCTATATATCTATGTAAAGTGATGGTTCCTATTAGTTGTGACGGAAACCTATATATAGTAAGTCAGGGAAGTTCGAAGGGGTTAATTATCTAAATGCTTTAAGGTGTAAGACGTACTTTAATCTAAAGCGATCTATCGTTCCAAGGCATCCGCTCACGCACAACTTTTCTTGGACGCCAGATGCTCAGAAAGTAGCAAAGGGATAGACTACACGACCCCGGGAATCCTGGGGCGGAACAACCCTTGAAACTTCGAAATGCTCCTCCTCTCGACTACGCCTAGCCAAGTACACACACTCAGGTCGCGAGATACTGAAGTCACGGCATGTTCATTTACGGTCTCGACGTGGGTTTAACTAACAAGGGCTACGGGAAACTACGCAACACGCCGCGAATTACCGGGTATCATAACTCGCTTCACGATATAAGATACAATATACAATATGTGACTCAAGAAATGAAACGCTTTAGCGAATAAGCTCTCACGTTCTCTTCTTCAGGTTCCTTGAATTCGCTGGTGGTCCTCGGGTCTCCTGGATCCTCCTCGGCGCTCCTTGGTGGAGTGGGCTGTAGGCTTCGGTATTGTTCGGGTCCATCGATCAGTGGACTTCGGCGATTTCCTCTTCTCGCCCCCTTGGCTGTCCCTGAGGGGATCCTCCTGATCATTTAAATTGCATAGCGCCTCGCGCGCCGCGCTCCCATGGCACACCTGCAGGGCCGCTGGACTTTTGACTTCTCATTAGGGGGTTGAGGATGGTTGAGGACCTTCTCACATCCCAGAGCATTATAAAGCACAGAAGCAGTTAAGCATAATGCGATGCATAGAGCTTTACAACCTTCTAACTTACTTTGAACTGTTTATATGAAATGCGATATTGCGGTGCACGAAGAATGACAAATTAAATGCTTCGGCACCTGGACATCGAGAAACGCTATCCCCGGGCAACAAAGTGGAGGGTTCACACTCAACTCATGTGCAGAAGCAGATAAACATAACGCGATGCTATGAATATTACATCTAATCATGAAATATAGAAGTAAGATGCGCAGCTGCGTTTTACGAAGCATTAGAACTCTATTGCTTCTAAACCTTCAGATATAGAAACGATATTCCGTAGCAAGGAAGTGATCCATTTACATTCATTTGAAGTGTAGACGAGGTATACATAACAATTCGCAATGATTATTGTATCTTAACGTAAAACGTAGAATTGAGATGCGATATCACGTTTAAGGAAGCTTTAGAATTCCTAAGCTTCGATACGTAGACAATCTGGAAACTCTATCTCCTACCAAGGAAGTGTGGGATTTACACTACTCTGAAGTGTAGACGAGGTATACACAACACATCGCAATGAATATTATATCTTATCATGAAACATAGAAATGAGATGCGATATCGCGTTAACGAAGCATTAAAACCCCATTGCTTCGATACGTAGACAACTGGAATCGCATTTCCTAGCAAACAAGTGTGGCATTTATATTCATTTGAAGTGTAGAAGAGGTATACATAACACTTCGCAATGAATATTATATCTTATCATGAAACATAGAAATGAGATGCAATATTGCGTTTCAAGAATCACTAGAACTCTATTGCTTCGACACGTAGATATTTGGAAACGTAGCTTCCTAGAAAGAAGTGATGCATTTACATTCATTTGAAGTGTAGACGGGGAATACATATCACTTCGCAATGAATATTATATCTGATCATGAAGCATAGAAATGACATGCGATATCGCGATTTAGGAAGAATTAGAACTCTATTGCTCCGATAAGTAGACATCTGCAAACGCTACTTCCTAGCATTGAACTGTCGCATTTACATTCTTTTCAAGTGAGCACAAGGTATACATGACACTTAGCGATGAATATTGTATCTTATCTAGAAACATAGAAATGAGGTGCGATACCGCGTTTTAAGAATCATTAGAACACTATTGCTACGATACGTAGACATCTGGAAACGCTATTTCCTAGCAAGGAAGTGTCGCATTTACATTCATTTGAAGTAAATACGAGGAATACATGACACATCGCAATGATCATTATATCTTATCATGAAATATAGAAATGAGATGCGGTATCGCGTTTTGAGAAGCATTAAAACTCTATTGCTACGATACGTAGACATCTGGAAACGCTATTTCCTAGCAAGGAAGTGTCGCATTTACATTCATTTGAAGTAAATACGAGGAATACATGACACATCGCAATGAACATTATATCTTATCATGAAATATAGAAATGAGATGTAATTTCGCGTTTAAAGAAGCGTTAGAAATTTAAAACAATGATACGTACACATCTGCAAACGCTATTTCCCAGCAAGGAAGGGTAGCATTTACATTCTTTTGAAGTGAGTACGAGGTATACATGACACTTCGCAATGAATATTATATCTTATCATGACACATAGAAATGAGATGCGATATCGCGTTTTAAGAAGCATTAAATCTCTATTGCTACGATACGTAGACATCTGCAAACGCTATTTCCCAGCAAGGAAGTGTCGCATTTCCTTTATTTTGAAGTGAGTACGAGTTATACATGACTCTTCGCAGTGTGTATCATATCTCATCCTGAAACATAGAAATGAGATGCGATATCGCGTTTTAAGAAGCATTAAAACACTATTGCTACGATACGCAGACATCTGCAAACGCTATTTCCCAGCAAGGAAGTGTCGCATTAACATTCAATTGTAGTGAGTACGAGGTATACATGACACTTCGCAATGAATATTATATCTTATCATGAAACATAGAAATGAGATGCGATATCTCGTTTTAAGAAGCATTAGAACTCTATTGCTACGATACGTAGATATCTGGAAATGCTGTTTCCTAGCATGGAAGTGTCGCATTTACATTCCTTTGAAGTGAATACAAGGTATAAATAACACTCCACAATGAATATTGTATCTTATCATTAAACATAGAAATGAGATGCGATATCGCGATGTAAAAAGCATTAGAACTCTATTGCTACGATACGTCGACATCTGCAAACGCTATTTCCTAGCAAGGAACTGTCGCATTTACATTCTTTTGAAGTGAAGACGAGGTTTACAGAACGCTCCACAATGAATATTATATCTTATCATGAAACATAGAAATGAGATGCGATATCGCGTTTTAAGAAGCATTAGAACTCTATAGCTGCCATACGTAGACATCTGCAATCGCTATTTAATAGCAGGGAACTGTCGTATTTACATTCTTTTGAAGTGAATACTAGGTATACAGAACGCTCCACAATGAATATTATATCTTATCATGAAACATAGAAATGAGATGCTATACCGCGTCTTGAGAAGCATTAGAACTGTATTGCTACGATATGTTGACATCTGTAAACACTACTTCCTAGCAAGGAAGTGTCGCATTTACATTCATTTGGAGTGACTATGAGGTATACAATAGCACTGCACAATGGATATTATATCCTATCATGAGACATAGAAATGAGATGCGATACCCCGTTTTAAGAAGCATTAGAACTCTATTGCTTCGAAACGTAGATATCTGCAAACGCCTAGCAAGGATGTGTCGCCTTATGTGACGTCAGGCGTACCGCCTGCCACCCTCAGACGCCGCCCGCCACCCTCGACGGCCTCAGATCAGCATCCGCATCTCCTCCAGCATCCGGATTGCCTACACGCTGGCAACCCGCATACTCGCCGCCACGGAACGGGGAGGCGACGCCACACATACGCGAGGGAGGTTTCCACTCCACGCTACGAGGATGAGGAGAGATACGACGCCTAGAGCATCCAAAGGTAAGGTGCACGTCTTTGTACCCGGTAAATCGAGTCTTGTCCGCAGACGAACCCTGCTCCGCGCAATTCGCGTCGATTCCTAGGAACGGCTACGAAAAGTGTCCACGCGACGAGCGCTTTCCCTACTTCAGGACGTTTCACTTCTAAAGAATGTAAATGCGACACTTCCCTGCTAGGAGATAGCGTTTGCAGATGTCTCCGTATCGTAGCAATAGATTTCTAATGCTTCCTAAAACGCGTTATCTCATCTCATTTCTGTGTTTCGTAGTAAGATATACTATTCATTGCGAAGTGTCACGTATACCTCGTATTCACTTCAAAAGAATGTACATGCAACACTTCCTTGCTAGGAAATAGCGTATTCATATGTCTACGTATCGAAGCAATGGAGCTCTAATGCTTCTTAAAACGAGATGTCGCATCTGATTTCTACGTTTGATGATAAGATATAATATTCATTGCGAAGTGCCATGTATACCTCGTATTCACTTCAATAGAATGTAAATGCGACACTTCCATCCTAGGAAATAGCGTTTGTAGATCTCTACGTATCGAAGCAATAGAGTTTCAATGCTTCTTAAAATGCAATATCGCAACTCTTTTCTATGTTTCATGATAAGATATAATATTCATTGCAAAGTGTCATGTATACCTCGTATTGACTTCACTAGAATGTAAATGCGACTATTACCTGCTAGGAAATAGCGTTTGCAGATGTCTACGTATCGCAGCAATAAGGATCTAATGATTCTTAAAACGCGATATCGCATCTCACTTCTATGTTTCATGATAATATATAATATCCATTGCGAAGTGTCATGTATACCTCGTATTCATATCAGAAGAATGTAAATGCGACACTTCCTTGCTAGGAAATAGCGTTTGCAGATGTCTCCATATCGAAGCAGTGGAGTTCTATTGCTTTTTAGAACGCGATATCGCATCTCATTTCTATGTTTCACAATAAGATATAATATTCATTGCGAAGTGTCATATATAGCTCGTATTTACTTCAAAAGAATGTAATGGCGACACTTCCTTGCTAGGAAATAGCGTTTCCAGATGACCACGTATCGTAGGAATAGAGTTCTAATACTTCTTAGAACCCTATATCGCATCTCACTTCTATGTTTCATGATAAGATATAATATTCATTGCGAAGTGTCATGTATACCTCGTATTCACTTCAAATGAATGTCAATGCGACACTTCCATGTTAGGAAATAGCGTTTGCAGATGTCTACGTATCGTAGCAATAGAGTTCTAATGCTTCCTAAAACGCGATATCGCATCTCACTTCTGTGTTTCATGATAAGATATAATATTCAATGCGAAGTGTCATGTATACCTCGTGTTCACTTCAAATGAATGTAAATGCGGCACTTCCATGCTAGGAAATAGCGTTCCCAGATGACTACGTGTCGAAACAATAGAGTTCTAATACTTCTTAAAACGAGATGTCGCATCTCACTTCTATGTTTCGTGATAAGATATAATATTCATTGCTAAGTGTCATGTTCACCTCGTATTCACTTCAAATGAATGTATATGCGACACGTCCATGCTAGGAAATAGCGTTTGCATATGTCTACGTATCGTAGAAATAGAGTTCTAATGCTTCTTAAAACGCGATATCGCATCTCATTTCTATGCTTCATGATAAGATATAATATTCCTTGCGAAGAGTCATGTATACCTCGTATTCACTTCGGAAGAAAGTAGATGCGACACTTCCTTGCTAGGAAATAGCGTATCCAGATGTCTACGTATCAAAACAATAGATTTCTAGTGCTTCTTAAAACGAGATGTCGCATCTCATTTCTATGTTTCATGATAAGATATAATATTCATTGCGAAGACTCATGTATACCTCATACTCACTTCAAAAGAATGTAAATGCGACACATCCTTGCTAGGAAATAGCGTTTCCAGATGTCAACGTATCGTAGCAGTGGAGTTCTATTGCTTTTTAGAACGCGATATCGCATCTCACTTCTATGTTTCGTGATAAGATATAATGTTCATTGCGAAGTGTTATGTATACGTCGTGTACACTTCAAAAGAATGTAAATTGCACACTTCCATCCTAGGAATTGCGTTTCCTGTTGTCCGCTTAACGAAGCAATGGAGGAATACTTCCAAGCAAGGAAGTGTGGCATTTACTTTCAGTCGGAGTATACATAATACTTCGCAATGAATATTATATCTTACCATGAAACATCGAAGTAAGGTGCGATGTTGCGTTTTAAGAAGCATTAGAACTATATTGCTTCGATACGTAGACATCAGAAAAAGCTATTTCCATGAAGGAAGTGTCGCACTTACATTCATTTGAAGTGTAGACGAGGTAGACATAACACTTCGCAATGAATATTATATCTTACCATGAAACATACAAACGAAGTGCGATATCGCGTTTTGAGAAGCATTACAGCACTATTGCTTCGATATGTAGACATCTGGAAAAGCTATTTCCTAGCAAGATAGTGTCGCATTTACATTTATTTGAAGTGAATACGAGGTATACATTACTCTTCGTATCGAATATTATATCTTATCAGGAAACATAGAAATGACATGCGATATCGCGTTTGAAGAAGCATTAGAACTTTATTGCTACGATACGTAGATATCTGGAAACGCTATTTCCTAGGAAGGAAGCGTCGCATTTACATTCTTTACGAGAGAATACGTGATATCCATGACACTTCGCAAGGAATATTATATCTTATCATGAAACATAGAAATGAGATGCGATATCGCGTTCTAAGAAGCACTAGAACTCTATAGCCTCGATACGTGGACATCTGCAAACGCTATCTCCTAGCAAGGAAGCGTCGCATTTACATTCATTTGAAGTGAATGCGAGGTATACATAATGCTCCACAATGAACATTATATCTATTCATGAAACATAGAAATGACATGCGATATCGCGTTTGAAGAAGCATTAGAACTTTATTGCTACGATACGTAGATATCTGGAAACGCTATTTCCTAGGAAGGAAGCGTCGCATTTACATTCTTTACGAGAGAATACGTGATATCCATGACACTTCGCAAGGAATATTATATCTTATCATGAAACATAGAAATGAGATGCGATATCGCGTTCTAAGAAGCACTAGAACTCTATAGCCTCGATACGTGGACATCTGCAAACGCTATCTCCTAGCAAGGAAGCGTCGCATTTACATTCATTTGAAGTGAATGCGAGGTATACATAATGCTCCACAATGAACATTATATCTATTCATGAAACATAGAAATGAGATGCGATATCGCGTTATAAGAAGCATTAGAACTCTGTTGTTACGATACGTAGAAATCTGCAAACGCTCCTTCCTAGCAAGGAAGTCTCGCATTCACATTCATTTGAAGTGAATGCGAGGTATACATAACGCTCCACAATGAACATTATATCTTTTCATGAAACATAGAAATGAGATGCGATATCGCGATTTAAAAAGCATTAGAACACTGTCGCTTCGATACGGAGACATCTGCAAACGCAATTTCCTAGCAAAGAAGTGTAGCATTTACATTCTTTTGCTGAGAATACGAGGTATACATGACACTTCGCAATGAATTTTATATCTTATCATGAAACATAGAAACGAGACGCGATATCGCGTTTTGTGAAGCATTAGAACCCTATTGCTTCGATATGCAGATATCTGCAAACGCTATTTCCAAGCAAGGAAGTGTCGCACTTGCATTCCTTTGAAGTGAATACGAGGTATACATGACACTTCGCAATGAATATTATATCGTATCGTGAAACATAGAAATGAGATGCGATATCGCGATTTAAAGAGCATTAGAACTCTATTGCCACGTTAAGTAGACATCTACGAACGCTGCTTAATAGCCAGGAAGTGTCGCATTTACAGTCCTTTGAAGTGAATACGGGGTATTCATAACACACCACAATGAGTATTATACCTTATTACGAAACATAGAAATGAGATGCGGTATCGCGATTTAAGTAGCATTAGAACTCTACTGCTTCGATACGGAGACATCTGCAAACGTTATGTCCAAGCAAGGAAGTGTCGCACTTACATTCATTTGATGTGTACGCGAGGTATACATGACACTTCGCAATGAATATTATATCTTATCATGAAACATAGAAGTGTGATGCGTCATCTCATTTTAAGAAGCACCAGAAATCTATTGTTTTGATACGTAGACATCTGGATGCGCTATTTCGTAGCAACGAAGTGTCACATTCACATTCTTTTGAAGTGAATACGAGGTATACATGACACTTCACAATGAATATTATATCTTATCACGAAACATAGAAATGAAATGCGACATCTCGTTTTAAGAAGCATTAGGACTCTTTTGCTATGATACGTAGACATCTGCAAACGCTATTTCCTAGGATGGAAACGTCGCATTTACATTCTCCTGAAGTGAATACGAGGTACACATGACACTTCGCAATGAAAATTATATCTTATCATGAAGCATAGAAACGAGATGCGATATCGCGTTTCGAGAAGCATTAGAACTTCTATTGCTACGATACGTAGGCATCTGTAAACGCTATTTCCTAGCAAGGAATAGCCGCATTTACATTGTTTTGAAGTGAATGCGAGGTAGACATGACACTTTGCAATGAATATCATATCTTATCATGAAACATAGGAGTGAGATGCGATATCGCGTTTTAAGAAGCATAAGAAATCTATTGCCTCGATGTGTAGACATCTGCAGACGCTATTTCCTAGCATGGAAGTGTCGTATTTACATTCTTTTGAAGTGAATACGAGGTATAGATGACACTTCGCAATGAATATTATATCTTATCATGAAACATAGAAATGAGTTGCGATATCAGGTTTTAAGAAGCATTAGAACTCTATTCTTTCGATACGTAGACATCAGGAAACGCTTTTTCCAAGCAAGGACGTGTCGCATTTACATTCTGTTGAAGTGAATACGAGGTATACGTGACACTTCGCAATGAATATTATATCTTATCGTGAAGCATAGAAATGAGATGCGATATCGCGTTTTGAGAAGCATTAGAATCCTATTGCTACGATACATTGACATCTGAAAACGCTATTTCCTAGCAAGGAAGTTTCGCATTTACATTCTTTTGAAGTGAATACGAGGTATACATTACACTTCGCAATGAATATTATATCTTATCATGAAACATATAATTGAGATGCGATATCGCGTTTAAAGAAGCATTAGAACTGTATTGCATCGATACGCAGACATCTAGAAACTCTATTACGTCGCAAGGAAGAGTGGGATTTACATTCTTTCGACGTGCAGACGAGATATACATAACGGGTTGCATTGAATATTACATCTTATCACGAGACAGAGAAATGAGATGCGATATCGCGTTTTATGAAGAATTAAAACACTATTGCTTCGATATGTAGTGTGACGTGGTGACGTCACAAGGCTTGCTCACCCCCCCCCCCCCTGCTTCGGTTAGACTAGCTCGCAGATCACCACCTATGCGAGAAGCGCGACACGGACAATCGCGATAGCTGTACTTGCGAGGAGCGTGAAATACGCGATGGTAGAACATCCCCCCCCCCCCGTTCTTTTCTCTCTCACCGTTCTACGGATTAGACTGGCGGGCTGATTGAAGAAGCGTCCCAGGAGACACCCCTTCGGCGGATTAAAATACCGTAGGTTCGCGGAAGGGCTGTGCGCCGAGGTAGCGTGACGGGCTCGACGGTGGAGGAGTCGGGAAGTGAGCAAGAAGAAGCCCTGAAGCCCGAGGGATACTCCTCCCTGCAACGATACGACCGTTGCCATAGCCCATGGAGTCGAACAGGATGGACTCCGGGTGTGAGAAGAACCTCCACCCCTCCCCTGAGCCCATGAAGAGGAAAATGCAAGATGCGCAGCGGAACTGCAGGTGAGCCGTGGAAAGCGCGGCGCGCGACATGCGCCGCAGTTCAGATAATCCAGAGGACCCCCTCTAGAAACACCAGAGGGGGCGGTCAGGGAAGATCACCGAAATCCACCGATCGATGCCCCGAACAATACCGAAGCATATAGCCCTACCCAACCAAGGTGCCCTAAGGAGGATCTAAGGGGATGCGAAAACCCCCAGCAAACCTATGTAACGAGCTAGCCAGCATGAAGACAGCCTCTACTTCTTAGCGATTTCTTAGCGACTACTTAGAGACGACTTAGCGAAGACTTAGCGAAGACTTAGCGAGCAACCTAGCAAACGATTGTACGGAGCGATTTGGAGCAGAGAGAGGGAGAGAGAGAGAGAGAGAGAGAGAGAAAGAGAGAGAAGGACAGAGCGAGATCCAGAATTGTTGGAAGCGAGAGCCTGAGTCCTTATACGCTAAAGCGTCCCATTTTTTCCTGCCGCATTTCTGATATCGCGTATTGTATTTTGTATCGTATAACGGGTGGTGATCCCCGATCATTCGCGACGTGTCGTATAACATTTAGTAATCCCGCGTCGAGGCAATATAGAAAGAAGCCGTGAGTTCAGTATCCCGCGACCCTAATTTGCGCACTCGGCTAGAAGTAGTCGAGCGAAGGAGTATTTCGAAACTTCGAGGGTTATCTTGCACCGGGTTACCCCGGGCTGCGTGGTCTACTAGTTTTGTTACTTCTTGAGTAGCTGGCGCCCAAAGAGTCCCAGCCTCGCAGCTTCGAAATACTCGCTGGATAGGAAATACTTTGTTCTGTACTTGGCGTTGGCGAATCCGCGGACGGTCGCATCGCGTGGATACTTTGTACCCCGGATTAAACTCCTGCATACCCCTTTATTATTGGTTCTATATACCCCCTTTCTTGCGGCCTGTAACGGGAAAACACGTCACAGTAGACACCGAAGGACGCTATTCCGTTCCAAAGATGTGCGGGTTTTACATTCTTTTGAAGTGTTGACGTGATATACATTACGCATTGGTATATATTATTATATTGGTATAGCATCCTATCATGAAACATAGGAATGTGGTGCGATGTCACCTTTTATGAAGAGTTACAACTCTATAGCTTCGATACGTAGACATCTAGAAACGCTATTCCGTCGGGAGGAAGTGTGGGGTTTAGAGTCTCATCAAGTATTGACTAGATATAAATAACGCACTGCGTTGGACATTTCATCTAATCATGAGACATAGAAATGAGATGCTATAACGCGTTTTATGAAGCATTAGAACTCCATTGCTGCGATACTTAGACATCTAGAAACGCTATTCCGTCGCAAGTATGTGTGTGATTAACATTCTCTTGAAGTCTTGGCGAGATATACGTTACGGGTTGCATTGATTTACATCCTATCATGACAAACAACTACATTGCTACGGAATAGTGTTTCTAGATCCCTACGTATGGAATCAGTAGGGCTCCATTACTTCTTAATACGCGATAATGCATCTCATTTCTATGTTTCATGATAAGATATAATAATCATTTCGAAGTGTTATGTATATGTCGTAAACACTTCAATAGAATGTAAATGCCTCATGTCCTTGTTAGGAAATAGCGGTTCCAGATGTGCACGTATCGAAGCAATAGATTTCTAATGCTTCTTAAAACGCGATATCGCATCTCATTTCTATGTTTCTCGACAAGATATAATACTCATTGCGAAGTGTTATGTATATCTCCTCTCTACTTCAAAATAATATAGATGCCACACTTACTCGCTAGGAAATAGCGTTTGCAGATGTGTACGTATCGAAGCAATAGTGTTATAATTCTTCATAAATCGCGATATCGCATCTCATTTCTATGTGTCATGATAAGATATAATAATCATTGCGAAGTGCTATGTATACCTCGTCTGCACTTCAAAAGAATGTAAGTGTCACACGTCCTTGCTATCAAATAGCATTTACAAATGCCTACGTATCGAAGCAACTGTGTACTAATTCTCCTTGAATCGCGATATCGCATCTCATTTCTATGATTCATGATAATATATAATATTCATTGCGACGTGTTATGTATACCTCATCTACACTTCAAAGGAATGTAAATGCCACTCATCCTTGCTAAGAAATGCGTTCCCAGATGTCTACGTATCGAAGCAATAGAGTTCTAGTGCTTCTTAAAAGCCAACATCGCAGCGCAGTTCTATGTGTCATGATAATATATAAAATCCATTGCAAAGTGTTATGTATACCTCGTCTGCACTTCAAAAGAATGTAAATGCCACATATGCTTGCTAGGAAATGCATTTCCAGATGTCTACGTGTCGAAGCAATAGCGTTCTAATGCTTCTTGAATCGCGATATCGCATCTCATTTCTATGATTCATGATAATATATAATATTCATTGCGACGTGTTATGTATACCTCGTCTACACTTCAAAGGAATGTAAATGCCACTCATCCTTGCTAAGAAATGCGTTCCCAGATGTCTACGTATCGAAGCAATAGAGTTCTAGTGCTTCTTAAAAGCCAACATCGCAGCGCAGTTCTATGTGTCATGATAATATATAAAATCCATTGCAAAGTGTTATGTATACCTCGTCTGCACTTCAAAAGAATGTAAATGCCACATATGCTTGCTAGGAAATGCATTTCCAGATGTCTACGTGTCGAAGCAATAGCGTTCTAATGCTTCTTGAATCGCGATATCGCATCTCATTTCTATGATTCATGATAATATATAATATTCATTGCGACGTGTTATGTATACCTCGTCTACACTTCAAAGGAATGTAAATGCCACTCATCCTTGCTAAGAAATGCGTTCCCAGATGTCTACGTATCGAAGCAATAGAGTTCTAGTGCTTCTTAAAAGCCAACATCGCAGCGCAGTTCTATGTGTCATGATAATATATAAAATCCATTACAAAGTGTTATGTATACCTCGTCTGCACTTCAAAAGAATGTAAATGCCACATATGCTTGCTAGGAAATGCATTTCCAGATGTCTACGTGTCGAAGCAATAGCGTTCTAATGCTTCTTGAAACGCGATGTCGCATCTCATTACTATGTTTCATGATAAGATATAGTATTCACTGCGACGTGTTAAGTATACCTCGTCTGCACTTCAAAAGATTGCAAATGCCACACTTCCTTGAAGACCTCGACTGTACTTCAAAAGGTTGTAAGTGCCACACTTTTTGGCAAGGAAATAGCATTTACAGGTGTTTAAGTACCCAAGCAATAGAGTTGCAATGCTTCTTAAAACGCGATATCGCATCTCATTTCTATGTTTCAAGATAAGATATAATATTCATTGCGAAGTGTTATGTACACCTCGTTTACACTTCAAAAGAATGTAAATGTCACACTTCCTTGCATGGAAATAGCGATTCCAGATGTCTACGTATCGAAGCAATAGAGATCTAATGCTTCTTTAAACGCGTAATCGCATCTCAGTTCTATGTTTCACGATACGATATAATATTCATTGCGAAGTGTTATGTATACCTCGTCTGCACTTCAAGAGAATGTAAATTCCATACATACTTGCTAGGAAGTAGCTTTTCCAGATGTCCACGTATCGAAGCAATAGAGTTCTAATGCTTCTTCAAACGCGATATCGCAGCTCATTCCTATGTTTCATGATATGGTATAATATTCATTGCGAAGTGTTATGTATGCCTCGTCTACAATTCAAAAGAATGTAAATGTCACACGTCCTTGCTACGGAATAGCGTTTCTAGATGTCTACGCATCGAAGCAATAGATTTCTAACTCTTTATAAAACGCGATATCGCATATAAGTTCTATGTCACATGATAAGATGTAATTTCAGTGCAACGCGTTATGTATATCTCCTCTACACTTCAAATGAATGTAAATGCATCACTTCCTTGCTACGGAATATCGTTTCTATATCTGAAGGTTTAGAAGCAATAGAGTTCTAATGCTTCGTAAAACGCGGCTGCGCGTATTACTTCTATATTTCATGATAAGATGTAATATTCATGGCATCGCGTTATGTTTATCTGCTTCTGCACATGAATTGAGTGTGAACCCTCCACTTTGTTGCCCGGGGATAGCGTTTCTCGATGTCCAGGTGCCGAAGCATTTAATTTGTCATGCTTCATGCACCGCAATATCGCATTTCATATAAACAGTTCAAAGTAAGTTAGAAGGTTGTAAAGCTCTATGCATCGCATTATGCTTATCTGCTTCTGTGCTTTATAATGCTCTGGGATGTGAGAAGGTCCTCAACCATCCTCAACCCCCTAATGAGAAGTCAAAAGTCCAGCGGCCCTGCAGGTGTGCCATGGGAGCGCGGCGCGCGAGGCGCTATGCAATTTAAATGATCAGGAGGATCCCCTCAGGGACAGCCAAGGGGGCGAGAAGAGGAAATCGCCGAAGTCCACTGATCGATGGACCCGAACAATACCGAAGCCTACAGCCCACTCCACCAAGGAGCGCCGAGGAGGATCCAGGAGACCCGAGGACCACCAGCGAATTCAAGGAACCTGAAGAAGAGAACGTGAGAGCTTATTCGCTAAAGCGTTTCATTTCTTGAGTCGCATATTGTATATTGTATCTTATATCGTGAAGCGAGTTATGATACCCGGTAATTCGCGGCGTGTTGCGTAGTTTCCCGTAGCCCTTGTTAGTTAAACCCACGTCGAGACCGTAAATGAACATGCCGTGACTTCAGTATCTCGCGACCTGAGTGTGTGTACTTGGCTAGGCGTAGTCGAGAGGAGGAGCATTTCGAAGTTTCAAGGGTTGTTCCGCCCCAGGATTCCCGGGGTCGTGTAGTCTATCCCTTTGCTACTTTCTGAGCATCTGGCGTCCAAGAAAAGTTGTGCGTGAGCGGATGCCTTGGAACGATAGATCGCTTTAGATTAAAGTACGTCTTACACCTTAAAGCATTTAGATAATTAACCCCTTCGAACTTCCCTGACTTACTATATATAGGTTTCCGTCACAACTAATAGGAACCATCACTTTACATAGATATATAGAACACACATAGTTTTAAACGTAGAACTGAGAATTTGAGAACTTACTTTGAATCGTTAGTAGTGAGGACTTCCATCGGATTTCATAGAAATTCAGAACTTACTTGCTATGAAACATAGGCAGATAAGGGCCATCGCGTTGCTTAGAACTTTAGAACTTGCTTACTTCAACAAAGATTTCTATTGACTTCGTCCGTTCTTTTAGAAGAGTTTTTGATAAACCACATACTTTTCACGCTTCTGATATCTTTGAAAGTTCGCGAGATGTAATCGTTTAAGTTTTAAAATGATTACTTAGTGTGGATTATTATTTAGTAACTCGCTCATAAACGAGTCTGCATAGGATTTAATCCATAAGTTTTTAAGCCTGGAATTTATGCAGTTATTTGTGATTCACTTATTGCTCAAACAACAAAGATTCTGACCTCTTCAAAATGGTTGACTTTCATCAATTTTCTTAAAAATTGAAATACTGCCCAACTGCTCGCATTAAAGACTGTAATTAAAGCTTTCGAAACATTTTACCTTTTATAGATGAATTCTGGAATTGAAATTGAATGTTTGACTTTTCTAGCTCCTGTTTAGACATCTTTCTATTGGAATGTTCAAGTATTTTTCATATTCGTAATTATTAAAAATGTTTTACTTGATTCTTTTATTTAATATTTAGAATTATCTGAGAAATATTTTTTATCGTAATGAACTATATAATTGCAATTATAATTCTTTATGAAATAATAATAACATAAAGGTATGTATCCATTCTTGTAGTTTTGTAAAGAGTATTTAATCTTACTATCTAAAATGAAACATTGAGATCTGTTTACAATCTAATGGAATTTAATTACCTTTTGATTCAAATTCACAATGATAATCTTCCATAGTTCAACAATTTTGTGAGCTGTCCTCAGGAATCCGCAGCTCAGTACTTATAAAATGAACGACACAAAGAAAGCTTAACCAAACGTATTCGAACCGATTTTTCAATACTAATCTTATCATGTTTAACTTATGCTGCAAACTATTGAAATGCCCTTCGAAAAGTGTTTATTCACAGTGAAGTAAACGGTAAGTATTACGCCTTCCACCACTGTTTATGATACGTATGTTTCATTTACTATCAAAACCGTGAGTATTATCGCCTTTCTTTACTTTTTGTAACCTTCAGTGCCTTCATGTTACAGATCGTTGAACTTGCTTCAAAATGCTCTATCGTATTACGGAAGAATGGACATACCAGTTCATTTTAAAAAATGAAGGTAACCTTCATATGTCCAACATAATTCCACTTACAAAAAAACTATTTTCATCAACGGATGGGCCCTTTGTACTATGCAATTTTATATTAGCAAAAACTTCTATGAAACTTATAGTTTCGTGGATATCTGAGGTGCTACTTATTACTGCCCCACCCTGTATATTGTTATGGATGTGTCCAATAAGGCAACGATGAACAGAGTTAAATTTAATATAATGATGTTTATTACTTTACTTATAGTATATTTGTTTTTCTGCAATTTTGCCAAAAAACAATGTTCACGATGTCGACAGATGAATATATTTGCCTTAGTAGCATGGCAAGATAATGTAGGATTTTTATACTGTTGACATGTAGAAGCAGATAAACGTAACGCGTTTCATTTACATCTCAACATGCGGCATTGAAATGAGATGCGACATAGATCTGAATAAAATAATAGAACTTTATTGCTTCGACAAGTAGATATCTAAAAACGCTATCCCCCTGCAATAGAGTGTAGGGTTCACATTCATTTGATTTGCAGAAGCCGATAAACTTAACGCGATACAATGAATATTACATCATATCATGCGGCATTGAAATGAATTGCGACATCGCATTGAATGAAGTAAGAGAACTCTATTGCTTCTACGCGTAGATACCTAGAAACGCTATCTCGTTGGAAGAAAGTGTGGGATTTATATTCTTTTTGTATGCGGATACACAAAGCGCGTTGCATTGAATACTATATCTTAACGCGGAACAATCAAACGATATGCGACATCGCGCGGAATCAAGAAACAGAATCCTGTTGTTTTTACACTTTGACATCTAGAAACGCTATTCTCTTGCGAGGAAGTGTAGCATCACATTGTTTTGCAGTGTAGAAGCAGATAAGCATAGTCTGAATTATAGATCATTAAAATCTACATACATACTTCGAACTCTTGATGTGAAATGCTATATCGCGTTCCATGAAACATTAGAACTCCTTTGCCTCGATTCGCAGACATCTAGAAACACTGTTCCGTAGCAAGGAAGTGATGCATCCACTTTCATTTGAAGTGTAGACGAGATATACATCACGCGTTGCATTGAGATTACATCTGATCATGTGACATAGAAATGAGATGCGATATCGCGTTCTTTGAAGAATTAGAACATTATGGTTTCGATGCGTACACAGCTAGAAACGCTGTTCGGTAGCAAGCAAGTGCAGTATTTACATTATTTTCAATGAGACATAGAAATGATATGCGATATCGCACTTTATGTAGCATGAGAACTCTAGTGCTTCGATATCTGGTCATCTAGAAGCGCTATTTCGTAGCAGAGAAGTGTGAGATTTACATTCCTTTGAAGTGCTGTCGAGATATACGGAACGCGTTACATACAAATACATCTTGTCATTTTTCACAGAAATTATATGCGAAATCGCGTTTAACGAAGCATTATAACTCTATTGCCCCGAAACGTAGACATCTCCAAGCTATATTCTGTAGCAAGGAAGTGTGGGATTTACATTCATTTGAAGTGTAGACAAGATAAACGTAACGTGTTGCTTTGAATATAACATCTCATCATGAAACATAGAAATGAGATGCGATATCGCGTTTTAAGGAGCACAAGAACTCCATTGCTTCGATACGTAGACATCTGCAAACAGTATTTCCTAGCAACGAAGTGTCGCATTTACATTCTCTTGAGGTGAATACGAGGTATACATAACAATCCACAATGAATATTATATCTTATCACGAAACATAGAAATGAAATGCGACATCTCGTTTTCAGAAGCATTAGAACTCTATTGCTCCGATACGTAGACATCTGCAAACGCTATTTCCTAGCATGGAAGTGTCGCATTTACATTCATTTGAAGTGAATACGAGGTATACCTGACACATCGCAATGAATATTATATCTTATCATGAAACATAGAAGTGAGATGCGATATCGCGTTTTAGGAAGCATTAGGACTCTATAGCTACGATGCTTAGACATCTGCAAATGTTATTTCCTAGCAAGGAAAAGGAAAGTGTCGCATTTACATACTTTTGATGTGAATGCGAGGTATACATAACATTCCACAATGAATATTATATCTTATTACGAAACATAGAAATGAAATGCGACATCTCGTTTTAAGAAGCATTAGTACTCTACTGCTGTGATACGTAGACATCTGCAAACGCTATTTGATAGCACGGAAGTGTCGCATTTACATTCATTTGAAGTGAATACGAGGTATACATGACACTTCGCAATGAATATTATATCTTATCATGAAACATAGAAATGGAATGCGATATCGCTATTTAAGAAGCATTAGAACTATATTCCTTCGATACGTAGACATCTGGAAACGCTATTTCCTAGAAAGGAAGTGGCGCATTTACATTTATTTGAAGTGTAGACGGGGAATACATAACACTTCGCAATGGATATTATATCTGATCATGAAACTAAGAAGTGAGATGCGACATCGCGTTTTGAGAAGCATTAGAAACCTATTGCTTCGATACGTAGATATCTGCAAACTCTACTTCCTAGCAGCGAAGTGTCGCAATTACATTCTTTTGAAGTGAATGCGAGGTATACATAACACTCCACAATGAATATTACATCTTATCACGAAACATAGAAATGAAATACGACATCTCGTTTTAAGAAGCATTAGTACTCTATTGCTGTGATACGTAGACATCTGCAAACGCTATTTCCTAGCACGAAAGTGTCGCATTTACATTCACTTGAAGTGAGTACGAGGTATACATGACACTTCGCAATGAGTATTATATCCTTTCATGAAACATAGAAGAGAGATGCGATATCGCGTTTTAAGAATGATTAGATCTCTATTGTTTCGACACGTAGTCATCTGGAAACGCTATTTCCTAGCATGGAAGTGTCGCATTTACATCCTTTTGAATTGAGTACGAGGTTTACATGACACTTCGCAACGAATATTACATCTGATCATGAAATATAGAAGTGAGATGCGATATCGCGTTTTAAGAAGCGTTAGAGCACTACTGCCTCGATACGTAGACATCTGCAAATGCTATTTCCTAGCAAGGAAGTGTCGCATTTACACTCTTTTGAAGTGAATACGAGGTATACATGACACTTCGGAATGGATATTATATCTTCTCATGAAACATGGAAATGAGATGCCATATCGCGATTTAAGAAGCATTAGAGCACTATTGCCTCGATACCTAGACAACTGCAATCGCTATTTCCTAGCAAGGAAGTGTCGCATTTACATTCATTTGAATTGAATACGAGGTACAAGTGACACTTCGCAATGAATAATAGATCTTATCATGAAACATGGAAATGAGATGCGAAATCGAGCTTTAAGAAGCATTAGAACTCCATTGCTACGATACGTGTATATCTGTAGACGTAATTTCGAAGCAAGGAAGTGTCGCATTTACATTCCTTTGATGTGAATTCGAGGTATACATAACACTGTTCTATGAATATTATATCTTATCATGAAACAAGGAAATGAGATGCGATATCGCTCTTTGGGAAGCATTAGAACACTATTGCTACGTTACGTACACATCTGCAAACGCTATTTCCTAGCAAGGCAGAGTCGCATTTACATTCATTTGAAGTGAATACGAGGTATACATGACATTTCGGAATGGATATTATATCTTATCATCAAACATAGAAATGAGATGAGATATCGCGTTTTGAGAAGCATTAGAGCACTATTGCCTCGATACGTAGACATCTGCAAACGCTATTATCTAGCAACGAAGTGTCGCAGTTACATTCATTTGAAGTGAATACGAGGTATAAGTGACACTTCGCAATGAGTAATAGATCTTATCATGAAACAAAGAAATGAGATGCGATATCGCGTTTTAAGCAGCGTTAGAGCACTACTGCCTCGATACGTAGACATCTGCAAACGCTATTTCCTAGCAAGGAAGTGTCGCATTTACACTCTTTTGAAGTGAATACGAGGTATACATGACACTTCGGAATGGATATTATATCTTCTCATGAAACATAGAAATGAGATGCCATATCGCGTTTTAAGAAGCATTAGAGCACTATTGCCTCGATACGTAGACATCTGCAATCGCTATTTCCTAGCAAGGAAGTGTCGCATTTACATTCATTTGAAGTGAATACGAGGTACAAGTGACACTTCGCAATGAATAATAGATCTTATCATGAAACATAGAAATGAGATGCGACATCTCGTTTTAAGAAGTATTAGAACTCCATTCTTTCGATACGTGGTCATCTGGAAACGCTATTTCCGAGCAAGGAAGTGTCCCGTTTACATTCTTTTGAAGTGAATACGAGGTATACATGACACTTCGCATTGAATATTATATCTTATCATGAAACATAGAAGTGAGATGCGATATCGCGTTTTAAGAAGCATCAGAGCACTATTGCCTCGATGCGTAGACATCTGCAGACGCTATTTCCTAGCAAGGAAGTGTCGCATTTACATTCGTCTGGAGTGAATAGGAGGTATACATGACACTTCGCAATGAATAATATATCTTATCATGAAACATAGAAGTGAAATACGATATCGCGTTTTAAGAAGCATTAGAACTCTATTGCCTCGACGCGTAGAAATCTGCAGACGCTATTTCCTAGCATGGAATCGTCGCATTTGCATTCTTTTGAGGTGAATACGAGGTGTACATGACACTTCGCAATGAATATTATATCTTATCAGGAAACATAAAAATGAGATGCGATATCGCGCTTTGAGAAGCATTAGAACTCTATTGCTACTATACGTAGACATCTGCAAACGCTATTGCCTAGCAAGCATGAGTCGCATTTACATTCTTTTGAAGTGAATACGAGGTATACATGACACTTCGCAGTGAATATTATATCTTATCATGAAACATAGAATTGAGATGCGATATCGCGTTAAGAAGCATTAGAACTCTATTGCCTCGACGTGTAGACATCTGCAGACGCTATTTCCTAGCATGGAAGTGTCGCATTTACATTCTTTTGAAGTGAATACGAGGTGTACATGACACTTCGCAATGAATATTATATCTTATCACGAAACATAGAAATGAGATGCGATATCGCGATTTAAGTAGCATTAGAACTCTATCGCTACGATACTTAGACATCTGAGTACGCTATTTCCTAGCAAGGAAGTGTCGCACTTACATTCTTTTGACGTGAATACGAGGTATACATGAAACTTCGCAATGAATATTATATCTTATCACGAAATATATAAATGAGGTGTGATATCGCGATTTAAGTAGCATTAGAACGCTATTGCTACGATACATAGACATCTGAATACTCTATTTCCTGGCAAGGAAGTGTCGCATTTACATACGTTTGGAGTGAATACGAGGTATACATGACACTTCGCAATGAATATTATATCTTATCATGAAACATAGAATTGAGATGCGATATCGCGTTAAGAAGCATCAGAACTCTATTGCCTCGACGTGTAGACATCTGCAGACGCTATTTCCTAGCATGGAAGTGTCGCATTTACATTCTTTTGAAGTGAATACGAGGTGTACATGACACTTCGCAATGAATATTATATCTTATCATGAAACATAGAAATGAGATGCGATATCGCGATTTGAGAAGCATTAGAACTCCATTGCTACTATACGTAGACATCTGCAAACGCTATTTCCTAGCAAGCAATAGTCGCATTTACATTCTTTTGAAGTGAATACGAGGTATACATGACACTTCGCAATGAATATTATATCTTATCATGAAACATAGAAGTGAGATGCGATATCGCGTTAAGAAGCATTAGAACTCTATTGCATCGACGTGTAGACATCTGCAGACGCTATTTCCTAGCATGGATGTGTCGCATTTACATTCTTTTGAAGTGAATACGAGGTGTACATAACACTTCGCAATGAATATTATAACTTATCACGAAACATAGAAATGAGATGCGATATTGCGTTTTGAGAAGCATTAGAAATCTATTGCTACGATACGTAGACATCTGCAAACGCTACTTCCTAGCAACCAATAGTCGCATTTGCATTCCTTTGAAGTGAATTCGAGGTTTACATGACACTTCGGAATGAATATTATAACTTATCACGAAACATAGAAATGAGATGCGATATCGCGATCTATGAAGCATTATAAATCTATTGCTACGATACGTAGGCATCTGCAAACGCTATTTCCTAGCAAGCAATAGTCGCATTTACATACTTTTGAAGCCAATACGAGGTATACATGAGACTTCGCAATGAATATTATATCTTATCATGAAACATAGGAGTGAGAAACGATATCGCGTTTTAAGAAGCATTAGAACTCTATTGCCTCGACGCGTAGACATCTGCAAACACTATTTCCTAGCAAGCAATGGTCGCAAGTACATTCTTTTGAAGAGAATACGAGGTATACATGACACTTCGCAATGAATATTATATCTTATCACGAAACATAGAACTGAGATGCGATATCGCGGTTTACGTAGCATTAGAGCCCTATTGCTACGATACGTAGACATCTGAACACGCTATTTCCTGGCAAGGAAGTGTCGCATTTACATTCGTTTGGAATGAATACTAGGTATACATGACACTTCGCAATGAATATTATATCTTATCATGAAACATAGAAGTGAAATGCGATATCGCGTTTTAAGAAGCATTAGAACTCTATTGCCTCGACGCGTAGAAATCTGCAGACGCTATTTCCTAGCATGGAAGTGTCGCATTTACATTCTTTTGAAGTGAATACGAGGTGTACATGACACTTCGCAATGAATATTATATCTTATCAGGAAACATAGAAATGAGATGCGATATCGCGTTTTGAGAAGCATTAGAACTCTATTGCTACTATAGGTAGACATCTGCAAACACTATTTCCTAGCAAGCAATAGTCGCATTTACATTCTTTTGAAGCGAATACGAGGTATACATGACACTTCGCAATGAATATTATATCTTATCACGAAACATAGAAATGAGATGCAATATCGCGATTTAAGTAGCATTAGAACTCTATTGCTACGATACGTAGACATCTGAGTACGCTATTTCCTAGCAAGGAAGTGTCGCATTTACATTCGTTTCGAGTGAATACGAGGTATACATGACACTTCGGAATGAATATTATATCTTATCACGAAACATATAAATGAGTTGTGATATCGCGATTTAAGTAGCATTAGAACGCTATTGCTACGATACGTAGACATCTGAATACGCTATTTCCTGGCAAGGAAGTGTCGTATTTACATTGGTCTGGAGTGAATACGAGGTATACATGACACTTCGCAACGAATATTATGCCTTATCATGAAGCATAGAAATGAGATGCGATATCGCGTTTTGAGAAGCATTGGAACTCTATTGCTACGATACGTAGACATCTGCAAACGCTACGTCCTTGCAAGCAATAGTCGCATTTACATTCGTTTGAAGTGAGTACGAGGTATACATGACACTTCGCAATGAATATTATATCTTATCATGAAACATAGAAGTGAAATGCGATATCGCGTTTTAAGAAGCATTAGAACTCTATTGCCTCGACGCGTAGAAATCTGCAGACGCTATTTCCTAGCATGGAAGTGTCGCATTTACATTCTTTTGAAGTGAATACGAGGTGTACATGACACTTCGCAATGAATATTATATCTTATCAGGAAACATAGAAATGAGATGCGATATCGCGTTTTGAGAAGCATTAGAACTCTATTGCTACTATAGGTAGACATCTGCAAACACTATTTCCTAGCAAGCAATAGTCGCATTTACATTCTTTTGAAGTGAATACGAGGTATACATGACACTTCGCAATGAATATTATATCTTATCACGAAACATAGAAATGAGATGCGATATCGCGATTTAAGTAGCATTAGAACTCTATTGCTACGATACGTAGACATCTGAGTACGCTATTTCCTAGCAAGGAAGTGTCGCATTTACATTCGTTACGAGTGAATACGAGGTATACATGACACTTCGGAATGAATATTATATCTTATCACGAAACATATAAATGAGATGTGATATCGCGATTGAAGTAGCATTAGAACGCTATTGCTACGATACGTAGACATCTGAATACGCTATTTCCTGGCAAGGAAGTGTCGTATTTACATTGGTCTGGAGTGAATACGAGGTATACATGACACTTCGCAACGAATATTATGCCTTATCATGAAGCATAGAAATGAGATGCGATATCGCGTTTTGAGAAGCATTGGAACTCTATTGTTACGATACGTAGACATCTGCAAACGCTACTTCCTAGCAAGCAATAGTCGCATTTACATTCGTTTGTAGTGAATACGAGGTATACATGACACTTCGCAATGAATATTATATCTTATCATGAAACATAGAAGTGAAATGCGATATCGCGTTTTAAGAAGCATTAGAACTCTATTGCCTCGACGCGTAGAAATCTGCAGACGCTATTTCCTAGCATGGAAGTGTCGCATTTACATTCTTTTGAAGTGAATACGAGGTATACATGACACTTCGCAATGAATATTATATCTTTTCACGAAACATAGAAATGAGATGCGATATCGCGATTTAAGTAGCATTAGAACTCTATTGCTACGATACGTAGACATCTGAGTACGCTATTTCCTAGCAAGGAAGTGTCGCATTTACATTCGTTTGGAATGAATACTAGGTATACATGACACTTCGAATGAATATTATATCTTATCAGGAAACATAGAAATGAGATGCGATATCGCGTTTTGAGAAGCATTAGAACTCTATTGCTACTATACGTAGACATCTGAATACGCTATTTCCTAGCAAGGAAGTGTCGCATTTACATACGTTTGGAGTGAATACGAGGTATACATGACACTTCGCAATGAATATTATATCTTATCATAAAACATAGAAGTGAGATGCGATATCGCGTTAAGAAGCATTAGAACTCTATTGCCTCGACGTGTAGACATCTGCAGACGCTATTTCCTAGCATGGAAGTGTCGCATTTACATTCTTTTGAAGTGAATACGAGGTGTACATGACACTTCGCAATGAATATTATATCTTATCATGAAACATAGAAGTGAGATGCGATATCGCGTTTTGAGAAGCATTAGAACTCTATTGCTACTATACGTAGACATCTGCAAATGCTATTTCCTAGCAAGCAATAGTCGCATTTACATTCTTTTGAAGTGAATACTTGGTATACATGACACTTCGCAATGAATATTATATCTTAACATGAAGCACAGATATGAGATGCGATATCTCGTTTTAAAAAGCATTAGAACCCTATTGCTTCGATGCGGAGATATCTGCAAACGCTATTTCCTAGCAAGGAATATTCGCATTTACATTCTTTTGAAGTGAATACGAGGTACACATGACACTTCAGAATGAATATTATAACTTATCACGAAACATAGAAATGAGATGCGATATCACGATCTAAGATGCATTAGAACTCTATTGCTACGATACATAGGCATCTGCAAACGTTATTTCCTAGCAAGAAAGATTCGCATTTACATTCATTTGAAGTGAATACGAGGTATGAATGACACTTCGCAAAGAACATTATATCTTCTCGTGAAACATAGAAGTGAGATGCGATATCGCGTTTTAAGAAGCATTAGAACTCTATTGCCTCGACGCGTAGAGTTCTGCAGACGCTATTTCATAGCATGGAAGTGTCGCACATACATTCTTTTGAAGTGAATACGAGGTATACATGACACTTCTCAAAGAACATTATCTCTTCTCATGAAACATAAAAGTGAGATGCGATATCGCGTTTGAAGAAGCATTTGAACCCTATTGCCTCGAAGCGTAGAGATCTATAGACGCTATTTCCTAGCATGGAAGTGTCGCATTTACATTCTTTTGTAGTGAATACGAGGTGTTCATGTCACTTCGCAACGTATATTATATCTTATCACGAAGCGTAGAAATGAGATGCGATATCGCGATCTAAGCAGCATTAGAGCTCTATTGCTACGATACGTAGGTATCTGCAAACGCTATTTCCTAGCATCGAATAGTCGCATTTACATTCTTTTGAAGTGAATACGAGGTATACATGATACTTCGCAATGAATAATATATCTTATCATGAATCATAGATGTGAGATGCGATATCGCGTTTTAAGAAGCATTAGAACCTTATTGCCTCGACCCGTAGACATCTGCTAACGCTATTTCCTAGCATGGAAGTGACGCACTTACATTCTTCTGAAGTGAATGCGAGGTATAGATGACACTTCGTAATGAATATTATCTTATCACGAAACATATAAATAAGGTGTCATATCGCGATTCAAGTAGCATTAGAACACTATTGCTACGATGCGTAGACATCTGCAAACGCTATTTCCTATCAAGCAATAGCCGCATTTACATTCTTTTGAAGTGAAGACAAGGTATACATGACCATTCGCAATGGATATTCTTTCTTATCACGAAACATAGAAATGAGATGCGATATCGCGGTCTAAGTAGCATTAGAACTCTATTGCTACGATACGTAGACATCTGAATACGCAAGTTCCTAGCAAGGAATAGTCGCATTTACATTCTTTTGAAGTGAATACGAGGTATACATGACACTTCGCAATGAATATTATATCTTATCATGAAACATAGGAGTGAGATGCGATATCGCATTTTGAGAAGCATTAGAAATCAACCGCCTCGATGCGAAGACATCAGCAGACGCTATTTCCTAGCAAGGAAGTGTCGCATTTACATTCGTTTGGAGTGAATAGGAGGTATGCATGACACTTCGCAATGAATATTATATCTTATCACGAAACATAGAAATGTAATGCGACATCTCGTTTTAAGAAGCATTAGGACTCTATTGCCTCAATGCGGAGATATCTGCAAGGGCTATTTCCTAGCATGGAAATGTCGCATTTAGATTCTTTTGAAGTGAATTCGAGGTATACATGACACTTCGGAATGAATATTATAATTTATCACGAAACATAGAAATGAGATGCGATAACGCGATTTAAGCAGCATTAGAACTCTATTGCTACGATACGTAGGCATCTGCAAACGCTATTTCCTAGCAAGGAATAGTGGCATTTACATTCTTTTGAAGTGAATACGAGGTATACATGACACTTTGCAATGAATAATATATCTTATCATGAATCATAGAAGTGAGATGCGATATCGCGTTTTAAGAAGCATTAGAACCCTATTGCCTCGACGCGTAGACATCTGCAAACGCTATTTCCTAGCAAGGAAGATTCGCATTTACATTCTTTTGAAGTGAATACGAGGTATACATGACACTTCGCAATGAACATTATATCTTATCATGAAACACAGAGGAGGGATGCGATATCGCGTTTTAAGAAGCATTAGAACTCTACGGTCTCGATGCGGAGACATCTACAAACGCTATTTCCTAGCAAGCAGTAGTCGCATTTACATTCTTTTGTAGTGAATACGAGGTATGCATGACATTTTGCAATGAATATTATATCTTATCACGAAACATACAAATGAGATGCGATATCGCGATTTAAGTAGCATTAGAACTCTATTGCTACGATACGTAGACATCTGCAAACGCTATTTGCTAGCAAGCAATAGTCGCATTTACATTCTTTTGAAGTGAATACGAGGGATACTAGACACTTCGCAATGAATATTATATCTTATCAGGAAACATATAGATGAGATGCGATATCGCAATTTAAGTAGCATTAGAACTTTATTGCTACGATACGTAGACATCTGCAAACTCTATTTCATAGCATGGAAGTGTCGCACATACATTCTTTTGAAGTGAATACGAGGTATACATGACACTTCTCAATGAACATTATCCCTTCTCATGAAACATAGAAGTGAGATGCGATATCGCGTTTGAAGAAGCATTAGAACTCTATTGCCTCGAAGCGTAGAGATCTATAGACGCTATTTCCTAGCATGGAAGTGTCGCATTTACATTCTTTTGTAGTGAATACGAGGTGTACATGTCACTTCGCAATGTATATTATATCTTATCACGAAGCATAGAAATGAGATGCGATATCGCGATCTAAGCAGCATTAGAGCTCTATTTGTACGATACGTAGGCATCTGCAAACGCTATTTCCTAGCAACGAATAGTCGCATTTACATTCTTTTGAAGTAAATACGAGGTATACATGATACTTCGCAATGAATAATATATCTTATCATGAATCATAGATGTGAGATGCGATATCGCGTCTTAAGAAGCATTAGAACCTTATTGCCTCGACCCGTAGACATCTGCTAACGCTATTTCCTAGCATGGAAGTGACGCACTTACATTCTTCTGAAGTGAATGCGAGGTATACATGACACTTCGCAATGAATATTATCTTATCACGAAACATATAAATAAGGTGTCATATCGCGATTCAAGTAGCATTAGAACACTATTGCTACGATACGTAGACATCTGCAAACGCTATTTCCTATCAAGCAATAGCCGCATTTACATTCTTTTGAAGTGAATACAAGGTATACATGACCATTCGCAATGGATATTCTTTCTTATCACGAAACATAGAAATGAGATGCGATATCGCGGTCTAAGTAGCATTAGAACTCTATTGCTACGATACGTAGACATCTGAATACGCAAGTTCCTAGCAAGGAATTGTCGCATTTACATTCTTTTGAAGTGAATACGAGGTATACATGACACTTCGCAATGAATAATATATCTTATCATGAACCATAGAAGTGAGATGCGATATCGCGTTTTAAGAAGCATTAGAACTTTATTGCCTCGACGCGTAGACATCTGCAAACGCTATTTCCTAGCAAGGAAGATTCGCATTTACATTCTTTTGAAGTGAATACGAGGTATACATGACCATTCGCAATGGATATTCTTTCTTATCACGAAACATAGAAATGAGATGCGATATCGCGGTCTAAGTAGCATTAGAACTCTATTGCTACGATACGTAGACATCTGAATACGCAAGTTCCTAGCAAGGAATTGTCGCATTTACATTCTTTTGAAGTGAATACGAGGTATACATGACACTTCGCAATGAATAATATATCTTATCATGAACCATAGAAGTGAGATGCGATATCGCGTTTTAAGAAGCATTAGAACTTTATTGCCTCGACGCGTAGACATCTGCAAACGCTATTTCCTAGCAAGGAAGATTCGCATTTACATTCTTTTGAAGTGAATACGAGGTATACATGACACTTCGCAATGAACATTATATCTTATCATGTAACATATAAGTGAGATGCGATATCGCGTTTTAAGAAGCATTAGAACTCTACTGCTACGATACGTAGACATCTGCAAACGCTATTTCCTAGCAAGCAGTAGTTGCATTTGCATTCTTTTGTAGTGAATGCGAGGTATGCATGACACTTCGCAATGAATATTATATCTTATCATGAAACACAGAAGAGGGATGCGATATCGCGTGTTAAGAAGCATTAGAACTCTATTGCCTCGAAGCGTAGAGATCTATAGACGCTATTTCCTAGCATGGAAGTGTCGCATTTACATTCTTTTGAAGTGAATTGGAGGTATACATGACACTTCGGAATGAATATTATATCTCATAATGAAGCACAGAAGAGGGATGCGACATCGCGTTTTAAGATGCATTAGAAACCTATTGCCCCGAAGCGGAGATATCTGCAAACGCTATTTCCTAGCATGGAAGTGTCGCATTTACATTTTTTGAAATATATACGAGGTATACATGACACTTCGCAATGAATATTATATCTTATCACGAAACGTATAAATGAGATGCGATATCGCGATCTAAGAAGCATTAGAACACTATTGCTACGATACGTAGACATCTGCAAACGCTATTTCCTAGCAAGGAATAGTCGCATTTACATACTTTTGAAGTGTATTCGAGGTATACATGACACTTCGCAATGAATATTATATCTTGTCACGAAACATATAAATGAGGTGTCATATCGCGATTTAAGTAGCATTAGAACTCTATTGCTACGATACGTAGACATCTGCAAACGCTATTTGCTAGCAAGCAATAGTCGCATTTACATTCTTTTGAAGTGAATACGAGGGATACTAGACACTTCGCAATGAATATTATATCTTATCAGGAAACATATAGATGAGATCCGATATCGCAATTTAAGTAGCATTAGAACTTTATTGCTACGATACGTAGACATCTGCAAACGCTATCTCCTAGCAAGCAATAGTCGCATTTACTTTCTTTTGAAGTGAACACGAGGTGTACATGACACTTCGCAATGAATATTATATCTTATCACGAAGCATAGAAATGAGATGCGATATCGCGTTTTGCGAAGCATTAGAAATCCATTGCTACGCTACGTAGACATCTGCAAACGCTATTTCCTAGCAAGGGAGATTCGCAGTTACATTCGTTTGGAGTGAATAGGAGGAATACATGACACTTCGCAATGAATATTATATCTTATCATGTAACATACAAGTGAGATGCGACATCGCGTTTTAAGATGCATTAGAAACCTATTGCCCCGAAGCGGAGATATCTGCAAACGCTATTTCCTAGCATGGAAGTGTCGCATATACATTTTTTGAAGTATATACGAGGTATACATGACACTTCGCAATGAATATTATATCTTATCACGAAACGTATAAATGAGATGCGATATCGCGATCTAAGAAGCATTAGAACACTATTGCTACGATACGTAGACATCTGCAAACGCTATTTCCTAGCAAGGAATAGACGCATTTACATTCGTTTGAAGCGAATACGAGGTATACATGACACTTCGCAATGAATATTATATCTTATCAACAAACATAGAAATGAAATGTGACATCTCGTTTTAAGAAGCATTAGAACTCTTTTGCTACGATACGTAGACATCTGCAAACGATATTTCCTAGGATGGAAACGTCGCATTTACATTCTTTTGAAGTGAATACTAGTTATACATGACACTTCGCAATGAATATTATATCATATCATGAAACATAGAATTGAGATGCGATATCGCGTTTTAAGAAGCATTAGAACTCTATGGCATCGATGCGGAGACATCTGCAAACGCTATTTCCTAGCATGGAAGTGTCGCACTTACATTGTTTTGAAGTGAATACGAGGTATACATGACACTTCGCAATGAATATTATATCTTATCACGAAAAATATAAATGGGGTGCGACATCGCGATCTAAGAAACATTAGAGCTCTATTGCTACGATCCGTAGGCATCTGCAAACGCTATTCCTTAGCAAGGAATAGTCGCATTTACATTCGTTTGAAGTGAATACGAGGTGTACATGACACTTCGCAATGAATATTATATCTTATCACCAAACATAGAAATGAAATGTGACATCTCGTTTTAAGAAGCATTAGGACTCTTTTGCTACGATACGTAGACATCTGCAGACCCTATTTCCTAGCATGGAAGTGTCGCATTTACATTCTTTGGAAGTGAGTACGAGGTATACATGACACTTCGCAATGAATATTATATCTTATCACGAAACGTAGAAATGAGTTGCGATATCGCGATTTAAGTAGCATTAGAACTCTATTGCTACGATACGTGGACATCTGAATACGCTATTTCCTAGCAAGGAATAGTCGCATTTACATTCTATTGAAGTGAATACGAGGTATACATGACACTTCGCAATGAATATTATATCTTATCATGAATCATAGAAGTGAGATGCGATATCGCGTTTTAAGAAGCATTAGAAACTTATTGCCTCGACGCGTAGACATCTGCAGACCCTATTTCCTAGCATGGAATTGTCGCATTTACATTCTTTTGAAGTGAATACGAGGTATACATGACACTTCGCAATGAATATTATATCTTATCATGAAGCATAGAAATGAGATGCGATATCGCGTTTTGAGAAGCATTAGAACACTATTGCTACGAAACGTAGACATCTGCAAGCGCTATTTCCTAGCAAGGAAGATTCGCATTTACATTCTTTTGTAGTGAATACGAGGTATACATGACACTTCGCAATGAATATTATATCTTATCATGAAGCATAGAAATGAGATGCGATATCGCGTTTTGAGAAGCATTAGAACTCCATTGCTACGATACGTAGACATCTGCAAACGCTATTTCCTAGCAAGGGAGATTCGCAGTTACATTCGTTTGGAGTGAATAGGAGGTATACATGACACTTCGCAATGAATATTATATCTTATCATGTAACATACAAGTGAGATGCGACATCGCGTTTTAAGATGCATTAGAAACCTATTGCCCCGAAGCGGAGATATCTGCAAACTATATTTCCTAGCATGGAAGTGTCGCATTTACATTTTTTGAAGTATATACGAGGTATACATGACACTTCGCAATGAATATTATATCTTATCACGAAACGTATAAATGAGATGCGATATCGCGATCTAAGAAGCATTAGATCACTATTGCTACGATACGTAGACATCTGCAAACGCTATTTCCTAGCAAGGAATAGACGCATTTACATACTTTTGAAGTGTATTCGAGGTATACATAACACTTCGCAATGAATATTATATCTTGTCACGAAACATATAAATGAGGTGTCATATCGCGATATAAGTAGCATTAGAACGCTATTGCTACGATACGTAGACATCTGCAAACGCTATTTCCTAGCAAGCAGTAGTCGCATTTATATTCGTGTGAAGTGAATACGAGGTATACATGACACTTCGCAATGAATATTATATCTTATCATGAAACACAGTGGAGGGATGCGATATCGCGTTTTAAGAAGCATTAGAACTCTACGGTCTCGATGCGGAGACATCCACAAACGCTATTTTCTAGCAAGCAGTAGTCGCATTTACATTCTTTTGTAGTGAATAAGAGGTATGCATGACACTTCGCAATGAATATTATATCTTATCATGAAACACAGAAGAGGGATGCGATATCGCCTTTTAAGAAGCATTAGAAGTCTATGGCCTCGATGCGGAGACATCTGCAAACGCTATTTCCTAGCAGGCAATAGTCGCATTTAGATTCTGTTGAAATGAATTCGAGGTTTACATGACACTTCGGAACGAATATTATAACTTATCACGAAACATAGAAATGAGATGCGATATCGCGATCTAAGCAGCATTAGAACTCTATTGCTACGATACGTAGACATCTGCAAACGCTATTTGCTAGCAAGCAATAGTCGCATTTACTTTCTTTTGAAGTGAATACGAGGTGTACATGACACTTCGCAATGAATATTATATCTTATCACGAAACATAGAAGAGAGATGCGATATCGCGTTTTAAGAAGCATTACAACTCTATTGCCTCGACGCGTAGACATGTGCAGACGCTATTTCCTAGCATGGAAGTGTCGCGTTTACATACTTTTGTAGTGAATACGAGGTGTACATGACACTTCGCAATGAATATTGTATCTTATCACGAAGCATAGAAATGAGATGCGATATCGCGTTTTGCGAAGCATTAGAACTCCATTGCTACGCTACGTAGACATCTGCAAACGCTATTTCCTAGCAAGGGAGATTCGCTGTTACATTCTTTTGAAGTGAATACGAGATATACATGACACTTCGCAATGAATATTATATCTTGTCATGAAATATAGAAGAGAGATACGATATCGCGTTTTAAGAAGCATTAGAACTCTATTGCTACGATACGTAGGCATCTGCAAACGCTATTTCCTAGCATGGAAGTGTCGCGTTTACATACTTTTGTAGTGAATACAAGGTGTACCTGACACTTCGCAATGAATATTGTATCTTATCACGAAGCATAGAAATGAGATGCGATATCGCGTTTTGCGAAGCATTAGAACTCTATTGCTACGATACGTAGACAACTGCAAACGCTATTTGCTAGGAAGGAAGATTCGCATTTACATTCTTTTGAAGTGAATACGAGGTGTACATGACACCTCGCAGTGAATATTATATCTTATCACGAAACATAGAAATGAAATGCGATATCGCGATTTAAGTAGCATTAGAACTCTATTGCTACGATACGTAGACATCTGAATACGCTATTTCCTAGCAAGGAAGATTCGCATTTACATTCTTTTGAAGTGAATACGAGGTATACATGACACTTCGCAATGAATATTATATCTTATCACGAAACATATAAATGAAGTGTCATATCGCGATTTAAGTAACATTAGAACTTTATTGCTACGATACGTAGACATCTGAATACGCTATTTCCTAGCAAGGAATAGTCTCATTTACATTCTTTTGAAGTGAATACGAGGTATACATGACACTTCGCAATGAATATTATATCTTATCACGAAACATAGAAATGAGATGCGATATCGCGATATAAGTAGCATTAGAACTCTATTGCTACGATACGTAGACACCTGAATACGCTATTTCCTAGCAAGGAAGTGTCGCATTTACATTCTTTTGAAGTGAATACGAGGTATACTTGACACTTCGCAATGAAAATTATATCTTATCATGAGACATAGAAGTGAGATGCGATATCGCGCTTTAAGAAGCATTAGAACTCTATTGCCTCGACGCGTAGACATCTGCAGACGCTATTTCCTAGCATGGAAGTGTCGCATTTACATTCTTTTGAAGTGAATACGAGGTGTACATGACACTTCGCAATGAATATTATATCTTATGAGGAAACATAGAAATGAGAGGCGATATCGCGTTTTGAGAAGCATTAGAACTCTATTGCTACGATACGTAGACATCTGCAAACGCGATTTCCTAGCAAGCAATAGTCGCATTTACATTCTTTTGCAGTGAGTTCGAGGTTTACATGACACTTCGGAATGAATATTATAACTTATAACGAAACATCGAAATGAGATGCGATATCGCGATCTAAGCAGCATTAGAACTCTATTGGTACGGTACGTAGGCATCTGCAAACGCTATTTCCTAGCAAGGGATAGTCGCATTTACATTCTTTTGAAGTGAATACGAGGTATACGTGACACTTCGCAATGAATATTATATCTTATCATGAATCATAGAAGTGAGATGCGATATCGCGATTTAAGAAGCATTAGAAACTTATTGCCTCGACGCGTAGACATCTGCAGACCCTATTTCCAAGCATGGAAGTGTCGCATTTACATTCTTTTGAAGTGAGTACGAGGTATACATGACACTTCGCAATGAATATTATATCTTATCATGAAGAATAGAAGTGAGATGCGATATCGCGTTTTGAGAAGCATTAGAACTCTATTGCTACGATACGTAGACATCTGAATAGGCTATTTCCTAGCAAGGAATAGTCGCATTTCCATTCTTTTGAAGTGAATACGAGGTATACATGACACTTCCCTATGAATATTATACCTTATCACGAAACATATAACTGAAGTGTCATATCGCGATTTAAGTAGCATTAGAACTCTATTGCTACGATACGTAGACATCTGAATACGCTATTTCCTAGCAAGGAATAGTCGCATTTACATTCTTTTGAAGTGAATACGAGGTATACGTGACACTTCGCAATGAATATTATATCCTATCATGAACCATAGAAGTGAGATGCGATATCGCGTTTTAAGAAGCATTAGAAACTTATTGCCTCGACGCGTAGACATCTGCAGACCCTATTTCCAAGCATGGATGTGTCGCATTTACATTCTTTTGAAGTGTGTACGAGGTATACATGACACTTCGCAATGAATATTATATCTTATCACGAAGCATAGAAATGAGATGCGATATCGCGTTTTGCGAAGCATTAGAACTCCATTGCTACGCTACGTAGACATCTGCAAAAGCTATTTCCTAGCAAGGGAGATTCGCAGTTACATTCGTTTGGAGTGAATAGGAGGTATACATGACACTTCGCAATGAATATTATATCTTATCATGTAACATATAAGTGAGATGCGATATCGCGTCTTAAGAAGCATTAGAAACCTATTGCCTTGATGTGGGGATATCTGCAAACGCTATTTCCTAGCAAGCAATAGTCGCATTTACATTCTTTTGAAATGAATTCGAGGTTTACATGACACTTCGGAATGAATATTATAAGTTATCACGAAACATAGAAATGTGATGCGATATCGCGACCTAAGCAGCATTAGAACTCTATTGCTACGATACGTAGGCATCTGCAAGCGCTATTTCCTAGCAAGGAATAGTCGCATTTACATTCTTTTGACGTAAATACGAGGTATACATGACACTTCGCAATGAATATTATATCTTATCACGAAACATAGAAGAGAGGTGCGATATCGCGTTTTAAGAAGCATTAGAACGCTATTGCTACGATACTTAGACATCTGCAAACGCTATTTCCTAGCAAGCAATAGTAGCATTTACATTCTTTTGAAGTGAATACTAGGTATACATGACACTTCGCAATGAATATTATATCTTATCACGAAACATATAAATGAGATGCGATATCGCGATCTAAGAAGCATTAGAAACCTATTGCCTCGATGTGGAGATATCTGCAAACGCTATTTCCTAGCAAGCAATAGTCGCATTTACATTCTTTTGAAATGAATTCGAGGTTTACATGACACTTCGGAATGAATATTATAACTTATCACGAAACATAAATATGAGATGCGATATCGCGATCTAAGAAGCATTAGAACACTATTGCTACGATACGTAGGCATCTGCAAACGCTATACCCTAGCAAGGAATAGTCGCATTTACATTCTTTTGATGTGAACTCGAGGTGTACATGACACCTCGCAGTGAATATTATATCTTATCACGAAACATAGAAATGAAATGCGATATCGCGATTTAAGTAGCATTAGAACTCTATTGCTACGATACCTATGCATCTGCAAGCGCTATTTCCTAGCAAGGAATAGTCGCATTTACATTCTTTTGATGTCAATACGAGGTATACATGAAACTTCGCAATGAATATTAAATCTTATCCTGAAGCATAGTACAGAGATGCGATATCGCGTTCTAAGAAGCATTAGAGCCTTATTGCCTTGACGCGTAGACATCTGCAGACGCTATTTCCTAGCATGGAAGTGTCGCATTTACATTCTTTCGAAGTGAATACGAGGTATACATGACATTGCGCAATGAATATTATATCTTATCACGAAAACTATATAAGTGGGATGCGATATCGCGATTTATGTAGCATTAGAACGCTATTGCTACGATACGTAGACATCTGAATACGCCATTTCCTAGCAAGGAAGTGTCGCAGTTACATTTGTTTGGATAGAAGAGGAGGTATACATGACACTTCTCAATGGATATTATATCTTATCATGAAACATAGAAGAGAGGTGCGATATCGCGTTTTGAGAAGCATTAAAACACTATTGCTACGAAACGTAGACATCTGCAAGCGCTATTTCCTAGCAAGGAAGATTCGCATTTACATTCTTTTGATGTGAATACGAGTTATACATGACACTTCCCAATGAATATTATATCTTATCACGAAACATATAAATGAGATGTGATATCGCGATTTAAGTAGCATTAGAACGCTATTGCTACGATACGTAGATATCTGCAAACGCTATTTCCTAGCAAACAATAGTCGCATTTACATTCTATTGAAGTGAATACGAGGTATACATGACACTTCGCAATGAATATTATATCTTATAATGAAACATAGAAATGAGATGCGATATCGCGATTTAAGTAGCATTAGAACTCTATTGCCACGATACGTAGACATCTGAATACGCTATTTCCTAGCAAGGAAGTGTCGCATTTACATTCGTTTGGAGTGTATACGAGGTATACATGACACTTCCCAATGAATATTATATCTTATCAGGAAACATAGAAATGTGATGCGACATCGCGTTCTAAGAAGCATTAGAACTCTATTGCCTCGATGCGTAGACATCTGAATACGCTATTGCCTAGGAAGGAAGTGTCGCATTTACATTCGTTTGGAGTGAAATCGAGGTATACATGACACTTCGCAATGAATATTACATCTTATCATGAAGCATAGAAATGAGATGCGATATCGCGTCTTGAGAAACATTAGAACTCTATTGCTACGATACGTAGACATCTGCAAACGCAATTTCCTAGCAAGGAATAGTCGCATTTGCATTCTTTTGAAGTGAATACGATGTATACATGACACTTCGCAATGAATATTATATCTTATCACGAAACGTACAAGTGAGATGCGATATCGCGATTTAAGTAGCATTAGAACTCTATCGCAACGATACGTAGACATCTGAAAACGCTATTTCCTAGCATAGATGTTTCTCATTTACATTCTTTTGAAGTGAATACAAGATATACATGACATATCGGAATGAATATTGTATCTTATCATGAAGCATAGAAATGAGATGCGATATCGCGTTTTGAGAAGCATTAAAACTCTATTGCTACGATACGTAGACATCTGCAAACGCAATTTCCTAGCAGGGAATAGTCGCATTTACATTCTTTTGAAGTGAATGCGAGGTATACATGACACCTCGCAATGAATATTATATCTTATCACGAAACATACAAGTGAGATGCGATATCGCGATTTAAGTAGCATTAGAACTCTATCGCTACGATACGTAGACATCTGCAAACGCTATTTCCTAGCATAGAAGTTTCTCATTTACATTCTTTTGAAGTGAATACGAGGTATACATGACACTTCGCAATGAATATTAAATCTTATCACGAAACATACAAGTGAGATGCGATATCGCGATTTAAGTAGCATTAGAACGCTATTGCTACGATACGTAGACATCTGAATACGCCATTTCCTAGCAAGGAAGTGTCGCAGTTACATTTGTTTGGATAGAAGAGGAGGTATACATGACACTTCTCAATGGATATTATATCTTATCATGAAACATAGAAGAGAGGTGCGATATCGCGTTTTGAGAAGCATTAAAACACTATTGCTACGAAACGTAGACACCTGCAAGCGCTATTTCCTAGCAAGGAAGATTCGCATTTACATTCTTTTGATGTGAATACGAGTTATACATGACACTTCCCAATGAATATTATATCTTATCACGAAACATATAAATGAGATGTGATATCGCGATTTAAGTAGCATTAGAACGCTATTGCTACGATACGTAGACATCTGCAAACGCTATTTCCTAGCAAACAATAGTCGCATTTACATTCTATTGAAGTGAATACGAGGTATACATGACACTTCGCAATGAATATTATATCTTATAATGAAACATAGAAATGAGATGCGATATCGCGATTTAAGTAGCATTAGAACTCTATTGCCACGATACGTAGACATCTGAATACGCTATTTCCTAGCAAGGAAGTGTCGCATTTACATTCGTTTGGAGTGTATACGAGGTATACATGACACTTCCCAATGAATATTATATCTTATCAGGAAACATAGAAATGTGATGCGACATCGCGTTCTAAGAAGCATTAGAACTCTATTGCCTCGATGCGTAGACATCTGAATACGCTATTGCCTAGGAAGGAAGTGTCGCATTTACATTCGTTTGGAGTGAAATCGAGGTATACATGACACTTCGCAATGAATATTACATCTTATCATGAAGCATAGAAATGAGATGCGATATCGCGTCTTGAGAAACATTAGAACTCTATTGCTACGATACGTAGACATCTGCAAACGCAATTTCCTAGCAAGGAATAGTCGCATTTGCATTCTTTTGAAGTGAATACGATGTATACATGACACTTCGCAATGAATATTATATCTTATCACGAAACGTACAAGTGAGATGCGATATCGCGATTTAAGTAGCATTAGAACTCTATCGCAACGATACGTAGACATCTGAAAACGCTATTTCCTAGCATAGATGTTTCTCATTTACATTCTTTTGAAGTGAATACAAGATATACATGACATATCGGAATGAATATTGTATCTTATCATGAAGCATAGAAATGAGATGCGATATCGCGTTTTGAGAAGCATTAAAACTCTATTGCTACGATACGTAGACATCTGCAAACGCAATTTCCTAGCAGGGAATAGTCGCATTTACATTCTTTTGAAGTGAATGCGAGGTATACATGACACCTCGCAATGAATATTATATCTTATCACGAAACATACAAGTGAGATGCGATATCGCGATTTAAGTAGCATTAGAACTCTATCGCTACGATACGTAGACATCTGCAAACGCTATTTCCTAGCATAGAAGTTTCTCATTTACATTCTTTTGAAGTGAATACGAGGTATACATGACACTTCGCAATGAATATTAAATCTTATCACGAAACATACAAGTGAGATGCGATATCGCGATTTAAGTAGCATTAGAACTCTATCGCAACGATACGTAGACATCTGAAAACGCTATTTCCTAGCATAGATGTTTCTCATTTACATTCTTTTGAAGTGAATACAAGATATACATTACATATCGGAATGAATATTATATCTTATCATGAAGCATAGAAATGAGATGCGACATCGCGGTTTGAGAAGCATTAGAACTCTATTGCTACGATACGTAGACATCTGCAAACGCAATTTCCTAGCAGGGAATAGTCGCATTTACATTCTTTTGAAGTGAATACGATGTATACATGACACTTCGCAATGAATATTATATCTTGTCACGAAACATAAAAATGAGATGCGATATCGCGATTTAAGTAGCATTAGAACTCTATTGCCACGATACGTAGACATCTGTATACGCTATTTCCTAGCAAGGAAGGGTCGCAGTTACATTCGTTTGGAGTGAATACGAGGTATACATGACACTTTCCAATGTATATTATGCCTTATCATGAAGCGTAGAAATGAGATGCGATATCGCGTTTTGAGAAGCATTAGAACTCTATTGCTACGATACGTAGGCATCTGCAAACGCTATGCCCTAGCAAGGAATAGTCGCATTTACATTCTTTTGAAGTGAATACGAGGTGTACATGACACTTCGCAATGAATATTATATCTTATCGGGAAACATAGAAATGAGATACGATATCGCGTTTTGAGAAGCACAAGAACTCTAGTGCTACTATACGTAGACATCTGCAAACGCTATTTCCTAGCAAGCAATAGTCGCATTTACGAATACGAGGTATACATGACACTTCGCAATGAATATTATATCTTACCACGAAACATAGAAATGCGATGCGAAATCGCGTTAAGAAGCATTAGAACTCTATTGCATCGACGTGTAGACATCTGCAGACGCTATTTCCTAGCATGGAAATGTCGCACTTACATTCTTTTGAAGTGAATACGAGGTATACATTTCACTTAGCAATGAATATTATATCTTATCATGAAACATAGAAGAGAGATGCTATATCGCGTTTTAAGAAGCATTAGAACTCTATGGCCTCGATGCGGAGACACCTGCAAACGCTATTTCCGAGTATGGAAGTGTCGCACTTACATTCTTTTGAAGTGAATACGAGGTATACATGACACTTCGCAATGCATATTATATCTTATCACGAAACATATAAATGAGATGTGATATCGCGATTCAAGTAGCATTAGAAAGCTACTGCTACGATACGTAGACATCTGAAAACGCTATTTGCTGGCATGGAAGTGTCGCACTCACATTCTTTTGAAGTGAAAACGAGGTATACATGACACTTCGCAATGAATATTATATCTTATCATGAAACATAGAAGAGAGATGCGATATCGCGTTTTATGAAGCATTAGAACTCTATGGCCTCGATGCGGAGACAGATGCGGAGACATCTGCAAACGCTATTTCCTAGCATGGAAGTGTCGCACTTACATTCTTTTGAGGTTAATACGAGGTAGACATGACACTTCGCAATGAATATTATATATTATGACGAAACATATAAATGAGATGTGATATCGCGATTTAAGTAGCATTAGAACGCTATTGCTACGATACGTAGACATCTGAATACGCTATTTCCTAGCAAGGAAGTGTCGCATTTACATACCCTTTGGAGTGAATACGAGGTATACATGACACTTCGCAATGAATATTATATCTTATCATGAAACATAGAAGAGAAATGCGATTATCGCGTTTTAAGAAGCATTAGAACTCTATTGCCTCGACGCGTAGAAATCTGCAGACGCTATTTCCTAGCATGGAAGTGTCGCATTTACATTCCTTTGAAGTGAATACGAGGTATACATTTCACTTAGCAATGAATATTATATCTTATCATGAAACATAGAAGACAGATGCGATATCGCGTTTTAAGAAGCATTAGAACTCTATGGCCTCGATGCGGAGACACCTGCAAACGCTATTTCCGAGTATGGAAGTGTCGCACTTACATTCTTTTGAAGTGAATACGAGGTATACATGACACTTCGCAATGCATATTATATCTTATCACGAAAAATATAAATGAGATGTGATATCGCGATTTAAGTAGCATTAGAACTCTATTGCTACGATACGTAGACATCTGAATACGCTATTTCCTAGCAAGGAAGTGTCGCATTTACATACGTTTGGAGTGAATACGAGGTATACCATGACACTTCGCAATGAATATTATATCTTATCATGAAACATAGAAGAGAGATGCGATATCGCGTTTTAAGAAGCATTAGAACTCTATTGCCTCGACGCGTAGAAATCTGCAGACGCTATCTCCTAGCATGGAAGTGTCGCATTTACATTCTTTTCAAGTGAATACGAGGTGTACATGACACTTCGCAATGAATATTATATCTTATCAGGGAACATAGAAATGAGATGCGATATCGCGTTTTGAGAAGCACAAGGACTCTAGAGCTATTATACGTAGACATCTGCAAACGTTATTTGCTAGCAAGCAATAGTCGCATTTACATTCTTTTGAAGTGAATACGAGGTATACATGACACTTCGCAATGAATATTAAATCTTATCACGAAACATACAAGTGAGATGCGATATCGCGATTTAAGTAGCATTGGAACTCTATCGCAACGATACGTAGACATCTGAAAACGCTATTTCCTAGCATAGATGTTTCTCATTTACATTCTTTTGAAGTGAATACAAGATATACATGACATATCGGAATGAATATTATATCTTATCATGAAGCATAGAAATGAGATGCGACATCGCGGTTTGAGAAGCATTAGAACTCTATTGCTACGATACGTAGACATCTGCAAACGCAATTTCCTAGCAGGGAATAGTCGCATTTACATTCTTTTGAAGTGAATACGAGGTATACATGACACCTCGCAATGAATATTATATCTTATCACGAAACATACAAGTGAGATGCGATATCGCGATTTAGGTAGCATTAGAACTCTATCGCTACGATACGTAGATATCTGCAAACGCTATTTCCTAGCATAGAAGTTTCTCATTTACATTCTTTTGAAGTGAATACAAGATATACATGACACATCGGAATGAATATTATATCTTATCATGAAACATAGGAATGAGCTGCGATATCGCGTTTTGAGATGAATTAGAACTCTATTGCAACGATACGTAGACATCTGCAAACGCTATAGCCAGGCATGCAAGTGTCGCATTTACAATCTTGTGATGTGATTACGAGGTATACATGACACATCGGAATGAATATTATATCTTATCATGAAACATAGGCATGAGCTGCAATATCGCGTTTTGAGATGAATTAGAACTCTATTGCAACGATACGTAGACATCTGCAAACGCTATTTCCCAGCACGCAAGTGTCGCACTTACATTCTTCTGAAGTGAATACGATGTATACATGACACTTCGCAATGAATATTATATCTTGTCACGAAACATAAAAATGAGATGCGATATCGCGATTTAAGTAGCATTAGAACTCTATTGCCACGATACGTAGACATCTGAATACGCTATTTCCTAGCAAGGAAGGGTCGCATTTACATTCGTTTGGAGTGAATACGAGGTATACATGACACTTTCCAATGTATATTATGCCTTATCATGAAGCGTAGAAATGAGATGCGATATCGCGTTTTGAGAAGCATTAGAACTCTATTGCTACGATACGTAGGCATCTGCAAACGCTATGCCCTAGCAAGGAATAGTCGCATTTACATTCTTCTGATGTGAATTCGAGGTATACATGACACTTCGCAATGAATATTATATCTTATAATGAATCATGGAAGTGAGATGCGATATCGCGATTTAAGTAGAATTAGAACTCTATTGCTACGATACGTAGACATCTGAATACGCTATTTCCTAGCAAGGAAGTGTAGCATCTACATACGTTTGGAGAGAATACGAGATATACATAACACTTCGCAATGAATATTATATCTTATCATGAAACATAGAAGTGAGATGCGATATCGCGTTTTAAGAAGCATTAGAACTCTATTGCCTCGACGCGTAGAAATCTGCAGACGCTATTTCCTAGCATGGAAGTGTCGCAATTACATTCTTTTGAAGTGAATACGAGGTGTACATGACACTTCGCAATGAATATTATATCTTATCAGGAAACATAGAAATGAGATGCGATATCGCGTTTTGAGAAGCACAAGAACTCTAGTGCTACTATACGTAGACATCTGCAAACGCTATTTCCTAGCAAGCAATAGTCGCATTTACATTCTTTTGAAGTGAATACGAGGTATACATGACACTTCGCAATGAATATTATACCTTATCACGAAACATAGAAATGAGATGCGGAATCGCGATTTAAGTAGAATTAGAGCTCTATTGCTGCGATACGTAGACATCTGAATACGCTATTTCCTAGCAAGGAAGTGTCGCATTTACATACGTTTGGAGTGAATAAGATGTATACATGACACTTCGCAATGAATATTATATCTTATCATGAAACATAGACGTGAGGTGCGATATCGCGTTAAGAAGCATTAGAACTCTATTGCCTCGACGTGCAGACATCTGCAGACGCTATTTCCTAGCATGGAAGTGTCGCACTTACATTCTTTTGAAGTGAATGCGAGGTATACATTTCACTTAGCAATGAATATTATATCTTATCATGAAACATAGAGGAGAGATGCTATATCGCGTTTTAAGAAGCATTAGAACTCTATGGCCTCGATGCGGAGACACCTGCAAACGCTATTTCCGAGTATGGAAGTGTCGCACTTACATTCTTTTGAAGTGAATACGAGGTATACATGACACTTCGCAATGCATATTATATCTTATCACGAAACATATAAATGAGATGTGATATCGCGATTTAAGTAGCATTAGAACGCTATTGCTACGATACGTAGACATCTGAATACGCTATTTCCTAGCAAGGAAGTGTCGCATTTACATACCTTTGGAGTGAATACGAGGTATACATGACACTTCGCAATGAATATTATATCTTATCATGAAACATAGAAGAGAGATGCGATATCGCGTTTTAAGAAGCATTAGAACTCTATTGCCTCGACGCGTAGAAATCTGCAGACGCTATTTCCTAGCATGGAAGTGTCGCATTTACATTCTTTTGAAGTGAATACGAGGTGTACATGACACTTCGCAATGAATATTATATCTTATCAGGAAACATAGAAATGAGATGCGATATCGCGTTTTGAGAAACATTAGAACTCCAGTGCTACTATACGCAGACATCTGCAAACGCTATTTCCTAGCAAGCAATAGTCGCATTTACATTCTTTTGAAGTGAATACGAGGTATACATGAGACTTCGCAATGAATATTATATCTTATCATGAAGCATAGAAATGAGATGCGATATCGCGTTTTGAGAAGCATTAGAACTCTATTGCCACGATACGTAGACATCTGAAAACGCTATTTCCTAGCATGGAAGTGTCGCACTTACATTCTTTTGAAGTGAATACGAGGTATACATTTCACTTAGCAATGAATATTATATCTTATCATGAAACATAGAAGAGAGATGCGATATCGCGTTTTAAGAAGCATTAGAACTCTATGACCTCGATGCGGAAACACCTGCAAACGCTATTTCCGAGTATGGAAGTGTCGCACTTACATTCTTTTGAAGTGAATACGAGGTATACATGACACTTCGCAATGCATATTATATCTTATCACGAAACATATAAATGAGATGTGATATCGCGATTAAGTAGCACTAGAAAGCTATTGCTACGATACGTAGACATCTGAAAACGCTATTTGCTAGCATGGAAGTGTCGCACTTACATTCTTTTGAAGTGAAAACGGGGTATACATGACACTTCGCAATGAATATTATATCTTATCATGAAACATAGAAGAGAGATGCGATATCGCATTTTAAGAAGCATTAGAACTCTAAGGCCTCGATGCGGAGACATCTGCAAACGCTATTTCCTAGCATGGAAGTGCCGCACTTACATTCTTTTGAGGTGAATACGAGGTATACATGACACTTCGCAATGAATATTATATCTTATCACGAAACATATAAATGAGATGTGATATCGCGATTTAAGTAGCATTAGAACTCTATTGCTACGATACGTAGACATCTGAATACGTTATTTCCTAGCAAGGAAGTGTCGCATTTACATACGTTTGGAGTGAATACGAGGTATACATGACACTTCGCAATGAATATTATATCTTATCATGAAACATAGAAGAGAGATGCGATATCGCGTACTAAGAAGCATTAGAACTCTATTGCCTCGACGCGTAGAAATCTGCAGACGATATTTCCTAGCATGCAAGTGTCGCATTTACATTCTTTTGAAGTGAATACGAGGTGTACATGACACTTCGCAATGAATATTATATCTTATCAGGAAACATAGAAATGAGATGCGATATCGCGTTTTGAGAAGCACAAGAACTCTAGTGCTACTATACGTAGACATCTGCAAACGCTATTTCCTAGAAAGCAATAGTCGCATTTACATTCTTTTGAAGTGAATACGAGGTATACATGACACTTCGCAATGAATATTATATCTTATCATGAAACATAGAAGTGAGATGCGATATCGCGTATTAAGAAGCATCAGAATTCTATTGCCTCGATGCGTAGACATCTGCAGACGCTATTTCCTAGCAAGGAAGTGTCGCATTTACATTCGTCTGGTGTGAATAGGAGGTATACGTGACACTTCGCAATGAATATTATATCTTAACATGAAACATAGAAGTGAAATGCGATATCGCGTTTTAAGAAGCATTAGAACTCTATTGCTACTATACGTAGACATCTGCAAACGCTATTTCCTAGCAAGCAATAGTCGCATTTACATTCTTTTGAAGTGAATGCGAGGTATACATGACACTTCGCAATGAATATTATATCTTATCACGAAACATAGGAATGAGATGCGATATCGCGATTTAAGTAGCATTAGAACTCTATTGCTACGATACGTAGACATCTGAGTACGCTATTTCCTAGCAAGGATGTGTCGCATTTATATTCGTTTGGAGTGAATACGAGGTATACATGACACTTCGCAATGAATATTATATCTTATCACGAAACATATAAATGAGATGTGATATCGCGACTTAAGTAGCATTAGAACGCTATTGCTACGATACGTAGGCATCTGAATACGCTATTTCCTGGCAAGGAAGTGTCGCATTTATATACGTTTGGAGTGAATACGAGGTATACATGACACTTTCGCAATGAATATTATATCTTATCATGAAACATAGAAGTGAGAAGCGATATCGCGATTTAAGAAGCATTAGAACTCTATTGCCTCGACGCGTAGACATCTGCAGACGCTATTTCCTTGCATGGAAGTGTCGCATTTACATTCTTTTGAAGTTAATACGAGGTGTATATGACACTTCGCAATGAATATTATATCTTATCATGAAACATAGAAGTGAGATGCGATATCGCGTATTAAGAAGCATCAGAACTCTATTGCCTCGATGCGTAGACATCTGCAGACGCTATTTCCTAGCAAGGAAGTGTCGCATTTACATTCGTCTGGAGTGAATAGCAGGTATACGTGACACTTCGCAATGAATATTATATCCTATCATGAAACATAGATGTGAGATGCGACATCTCGTTTTATGAAGCATTAGAACCCTATTGCCTCGATACGGAGATATCTGCAAAGGCTATTTCCTAGCACGGAAATGTCGCATTTAGATTATTTTGAAGTGAATTAGAGGTATACATGACACTTAGCAATGAATATTATATCTTATCATGAAACATAGAAGTGAGATGCGATATCGCGTTTTAAGAAGCATTAGAACTCTATTGCCTCGACGCGTAGAAATCTGCAGACGCTACTTCCTAGCATGGAAGTGTCGCATTTACATTCTTTTGTAGTGAATACGAGGTGTTCACGACACTTCGCAATGAACATTATATCTTATCACGAAACATAGAAATGAGATGCGATATCGCGATTTAAGTAGCATTAGAACTCTATTGCCACGATACGTAGACATCTGAATACGCTATTTCCTAGCAAGGAAGTGTCGTATTTACATTGGTTTGGAGTGAATACGAGGTACACATGACACTTCGCAACGAATATTATGCCTCATCATGAAGCATAGAAAGGAGATGCGATATCGCGTTTTGAGAAGCATTTGAACTCTATTGCTACGATACGTAGACACCTGCAAACGCTATTTCCTAGCAAGGAATAGTCGCATTTACATTCTTTTGATGTGAATACGAGGTATACATGACTCTTCGGAATGAATATTATAACTTATCACGAAACATAGAAATGAGATGCGATATCGCGATCTAAGAAGCATTAGAACTCTATTACTACGATACGTAGACATCTGAAAACGCTATTTCCTAGCATTTAAGTGACGCACTTACATTCTTTTGAAGTGAATACGAGGTATACATTTCACTTAGCAATGAATATTATATCTTATCATGAAACATAGAAGAGAGATGCGATATCGCGTTTTAAGAAGCATTAGAACTCTATGGCCTCGATGCGGAGACACCTGCAAACGCTATTTCCGAGTATGGAAGTGTCGCACTTACATTCTTTTGAAGTGAATACGAGGTATACATGACACTTCGCAATGCATATTATATCTTATCACGAAACATATAAATGAGATGTGATATCGCGATTTAAGTAGCATTAGAAAGCTATTGCTACGATACGTAGACATCTGAAAACGCTATTTGCTAGCATGGAAGTGTCGCACTTACATTCTTTTGAGGTGAATACGCGGTATACATGACACTTCGCAATGAATATTGTATCTTATCACGAAACATATAAATGAGACGTGATATCGCGATTTAACTAGCATTAGAACTCTATTGCTACGATACGTAGACATCTGAATACGCTATTTCCTAGCATGGAAGTGTCGCATTTTCATACGCTTGGAGTGAATACGAGGTATACATGACACTTCGCAATGAATATTATATCTTATCATGAGGCATAGAAGTGAGATGCGATATCGCGTTAAGAAGCATTAGAACTCTATTGCCTCGACGTGTAGACATGTGCAGTCGCTACTTCCTAGCATGGAAGTGTCGCATTTACATTCTTTTGTAGTGAATACGAGGTGTACATGACACTTCGCAATGAACATTATATCTTATCACGAAACATAGAAATGAGATGCGATATCGCGATTTAAGTAGCATTAGAACTCTATTGCCACGATACGTAGACATCTGAATACGCTATTTCCTAGCAAGGAAGTGTCGTATTTACATTGGTTTGGCGTGAATACGAGGTATACATGACACTTCGCAACGAATATTATGCCTCATCATGAAGCATAGAAATGAGATGCGATATCGCGTTTTGAGAAGCATTGGAACTCTATTGCTACGATACGTAGGCATCTGCAATCGCTACTTCCTAGCAAGGAATATTCGCATTTACATTCTTTTGAAGTGAATACGAGGTGTACATGACACTTCGCAATGAATATTATATCTTATCAGGAAACATAGAAATGAGATGCGATATCGCGTTTTGAGAAGCATTAGAACTCTATTGCTACTATACGTAGACATCTGCAAACGCTATTTCCTAGCAAGCAATAGTCGCATTTACATTCTTTTGAAGTGAATACGAGGTATACATGGCACTTCGCAATGAATATTATATCTTATCATGAAACATAGAAGTGAGATGCGATATCGCATTTTAAGAAGCATTAGAATTCTATTGCTTCGACGCGTTGACATCTGCAGACGCTATTTCCTAGCATGGAAGTGTCGCATTTACATTCTTTTGAAGTGAATACGAGGTGTACATGACACTTCGCAATGAATATTATATCTTATCACGGAACGTAGAAATGAGTTGCGATATCGCGATTTAAGTAGCATTAGAACTCTATTGCTACGATACGTGGACATCTGAATACGCTATTTCCTAGCAAGGAAATGTCGCATTTACAATCGTTTGGAGTGTTTGCGAGGTATACATGACACTTCGCAATGAATATTATATCTTATCATGAAACATAGAAGAGAGATGCGATATCACGTTTCAAGCAGCATTAGAACTCTATGGCCTCGATGCGGAGACATCTGCAAACGCTATTTCCTAGCAAGGAATAGTCGGATTTACATTCTTTTGAATTGAATACGAGGTATACATGACACTTCGCAACGAATATTATATCTTATCATGAAACATAGAAATGAGAAGCGTTATCGCGATTTAAGTAGCATTAGAACTCTATTGCTACGATACGTAGACATCTGAATACGATATTTCCTAGCATGGAAGTGTAGCATTTTCATTCTTTTGTAGTGAATGCGAGGTATACATGACATTTCGCAATGAATATTATATCTTATCATGAAACATAGAAGAGAAATGCGATATCGCGTTTTAAGAAGCATTAGAACTCTATGGCATCGATGCGGAGACATCTACAAACGCTATTTCCTAGCATGGAAGTGTCGCACTTACATTGTTTTGAAGTGAATACGAGGTATACATGACACTTCGCAATGAATATTATATCTTATCACGAAACATATAAATGAAGTGTCATATCGCGATTTAAGTAGCATTAGAACTTTATTGCTACGAAACGTAGACATCTGCAAGCGCTATTTCCTAGCAAGGAAGATTCGCATTTACATTCTTTTGTAGTGAATACGAGGTATTCATTACACTTCGCAATGAATATTATATCTTATCATGAAGCATAGAAATGAGATGTGATATCGCGTTTTGAGAAGCATTAGAACTCCATTGCTACGATACGTAGACATCTGAATACGCTATTTCCTAGCAAGGAAGTGTCGCATTTACAAACGTTTGGAGTGAATACGATGTATACATGACACTTCGCAATGAATATTATATCTTATCATGAAACATAGAAGTGAGGTGCGATATCGCGTTAAGAAGCATTAGAACTCTATTGCCTCGACGTGTAGACATCTGCAGACGCTATTTCCTAGCATGGAAGTGTCGCACTTACATTCTTTTGAAGTGAATACGAGGTATACATTTCACTTAGCAATGAATATTATATCTTATCATGAAACATAGAAGAGAGATGCTATATCGCGTTTCAAGAAGCATTAGAACTCTATGGCCTCGATGCGGAGACACCTGCAAACGCTATTTCCGAGTATGGAAGTGTCGCACTTACATTCTTTTGAAGTGAATACGAGGTATACATGACACTTCGCAATGCATATTATATCTTATCACGAAACATAGGAATGAGATGCGATATCGCGATTTAAGTAGCATTAGAACTCTATTGCTACGATACGTAGACATCTGAGTACGCTATTTCCTAGCAAGGATGTGTCGCATTTATATTCGTTTGGAGTGAATACGAGGTATACATGACACTTCGCAATGAATATTATATCTTATCACGAAACATATAAATGAGATGTGATATCGCGATTTAAGTAGCATTAGAACGCTATTGCTACGACACGTAGGCATCTGAATACGCTATTTCCTGGCAAGGAAGTGTCGCATTTATATACGTTTGGAGTGAATACGAGGTATACATGACACTTTCGCAATGAATATTATATCTTATCATGAAACATAGAAGTGAGAAGCGATATCGCGTTTTAGGAAGCATTAGAACTCTATTGCCTCGACGCGTAGACATCTGCAGACGCTATTTCCTTGCATGGAAGTGTCGCATTTACATTCTTTTGAAGTTAATACGAGGTGTACATGACACTTCGCAATGAATATTATATCTTATCATGAAACATAGAAGTGAGATGCGATATCGCGTATTAAGAAGCATCAGAACTCTATTGCCTCGATGCGTAGACATCTGCAGACGCTATTTCCTAGCAAGGAAGTGTCGCATTTACATTCGTCTGGAGTGAATAGGAGGTATACGTGACACTTCGCAATGAATATTATATCTTATCATGAAACATAGAAGTGAAATGCGATATCGCGTTTTACGAAGCATTAGAACTCTATTGCTACGATACGTAGACACCTGCAAACGCTATTTCCTAGCAAGGAATAGTCGCATTCACATTCTTTTGAAGTGAATACGAGGTATACATGACTCTTCGGAATGAATATTATAACTTATCACGAAACATAGAAATGAGATGCGATATCGCGATCTAAGAAGCATTAGAACTCTATTACTACGATACGTAGACATCTGAAAACGCTATTTCCTAGCATTTAAGTGACGCACTTACATTCTTTTGTAGTGAATGCGAGGTATACATGACACTTCGCAATGAATATTATATCTTATCATGAAACATAGAAGAGAGATGCGTTATCGCGTTTTGAGAAGCATTAGAACACTATTGCTACGAAACGTAGACATCTGAATACGCTATTTCCTAGCATGGAAGTGTCGCATTTTCATACGCTTGGAGTGAATACGAGGTATACATGACACTTCGCAATGAATATTATATCTTATCATGAGGCATAGAAGTGAGATGCGATATCGCGTTAAGAAGCATTAGAACTCTATTGCCTCGACGTGTAGACATGTGCAGTCGCTACTTCCTAGCATGGAAGTGTCGCATTTACATTCTTTTGTAGTGAATACGAGGTGTACATGACACTTCGCAATGAACATTATATCTTATCACGAAACATAGAAATGAGATGCGATATCGCGATTTAAGTAGCATTAGAACTCTATTGCCACGATACGTAGACATCTGAATACGCTATTTCCTAGCAAGGAAGTGCCGTATTTACATTGGTTTGGCGTGAATACGAGGTATACATGACACTTCGCAACGAATATTATGCCTCATCATGAAGCATAGAAATGAGATGCGATATCGCGTTTTGAGAAGCATTGGAACTCTATTGCTACGATACGTAGGCATCTGCAATCGCTACTTCCTAGCAAGGAATATTCGCATTTACATTCTTTTGAAGTGAATACGAGGTGTACATGACACTTCGCAATGAATATTATATCTTATCAGGAAACATAGAAATGAGATGCGATATCGCGTTTTGAGAAGCATTAGAACTCTATTGCTACTATACGTAGACATCTGCAAACGCTATTTCCTAGCAAGCAATAGTCGCATTTACATTCTTTTGAAGTGAATACGAGGTATACATGGCACTTCGCAATGAATATTATATCTTATCATGAAACATAGAAGTGAGATGCGATATCGCATTTTAAGAAGCATTAGAATTCTATTGCTTCGACGCGTTGACATCTGCAGACGCTATTTCCTAGCATGGAAGTGTCGCATTTACATTCTTTTGAAGTGAATACGAGGTGTACATGACACTTCGCAATGAATATTATATCTTATCACGGAACGTAGAAATGAGTTGCGATATCGCGATTTAAGTAGCATTAGAACTCTATTGCTACGATACGTGGACATCTGAATACGCTATTTCCTAGCAAGGAAATGTCGCATTTACAATCGTTTGGAGTGTTTGCGAGGTATACATGACACTTCGCAATGAATATTATATCTTATCATGAAACATAGAAGAGAGATGCGATATCACGTTTCAAGCAGCATTAGAACTCTATGGCCTCGATGCGGAGACATCTGCAAACGCTATTTCCTAGCAAGGAATAGTCGGATTTACATTCTTTTGAATTGAATACGAGGTATACATGACACTTCGCAACGAATATTATATCTTATCATGAAACATAGAAATGAGAAGCGTTATCGCGATTTAAGTAGCATTAGAACTCTATTGCTACGATACGTAGACATCTGAATACGATATTTCCTAGCATGGAAGTGTAGCATTTTCATTCTTTTGTAGTGAATGCGGGGTATACATGACATTTCGCAATGAATATTATATCTTATCATGAAACATAGAAGAGAAATGCGATATCGCGTTTTAAGAAGCATTAGAACTCTATGGCATCGATGCGGAGACATCTACAAACGCTATTTCCTAGCATGGAAGTGTCGCACTTACATTGTTTTGAAGTGAATACGAGGTATACATGACACTTCGCAATGAATATTATATCTTATCACGAAACATATAAATGAAGTGTCATATCGCGATTTAAGTAGCATTAGAACTTTATTGCTACGAAACGTAGACATCTGCAAGCGCTATTTCCTAGCAAGGAAGATTCGCATTTACATTCTTTTGTAGTGAATACGAGGTATTCATTACACTTCGCAATGAATATTATATCTTATCATGAAGCATAGAAATGAGATGTGATATCGCGTTTTGAGAAGCATTAGAACTCCATTGCTACGATACGTAGACATCTGAATACGCTATTTCCTAGCAAGGAAGTGTCGCATTTACAAACGTTTGGAGTGAATACGATGTATACATGACACTTCGCAATGAATATTATATCTTATCATGAAACATAGAAGTGAGGTGCGATATCGCGTTAAGAAGCATTAGAACTCTATTGCCTCGACGTGTAGACATCTGCAGACGCTATTTCCTAGCATGGAAGTGTCGCACTTACATTCTTTTGAAGTGAATACGAGGTATACATTTCACTTAGCAATGAATATTATATCTTATCATGAAACATAGAAGAGAGATGCTATATCGCGTTTCAAGAAGCATTAGAACTCTATGGCCTCGATGCGGAGACACCTGCAAACGCTATTTCCGAGTATGGAAGTGTCGCACTTACATTCTTTTGAAGTGAATACGAGGTATACATGACACTTCGCAATGCATATTATATCTTATCACGAAACATAGGAATGAGATGCGATATCGCGATTTAAGTAGCATTAGAACTCTATTGCTACGATACGTAGACATCTGAGTACGCTATTTCCTAGCAAGGATGTGTCGCATTTATATTCGTTTGGAGTGAATACGAGGTATACATGACACTTCGCAATGAATATTATATCTTATCACGAAACATATAAATGAGATGTGATATCGCGATTTAAGTAGCATTAGAACGCTATTGCTACGACACGTAGGCATCTGAATACGCTATTTCCTGGCAAGGAAGTGTCGCATTTATATACGTTTGGAGTGAATACGAGGTATACATGACACTTCCCAATGTATATTATGCCTTATCATGAAGCGTAGAAATGAGATGCGATATCGCGTTTTGAGAAGCATTAGAACTCTATTGCTACGATACGTAGGCATCTGCAAACGCTATGCCCTAGCAAGGAATAGTCGCATTTACATTCTTTTGATGTGAATTCGAGGTATACGTGACACTTCGCAATGAATATTATATCTTATAATGAATCATGGAAGTGAGATGCGATATCGCGTTTTAAGAAGCATTAGAACTCTATTGCCTCGACGCGTAGACATCTGCAGACGCTATTTCCTTGCATGGAAGTGTCGCATTTACATTCTTTTGAAGTTAATACGAGGTGTACATGACACTTCGCAATGAATATTATATCTTATCATGAAACATAGAAGTGAGATGCGATATCGCGTATTAAGAAGCATCAGAACTCTATTGCCTCGATGCGTAGACATCTGCAGACGCTATTTCCTAGCAAGGAAGTGTCGCATTTACATTCGTCTGGAGTGAATAGGAGGTATACGTGACACTTCGCAATGAATATTATATCTTATCATGAAACATAGAAGTGAAATGCGATATCGCGTTTTAAGAAGCATTAGAACTCTATTGCCTCGACGCGTAGAAATCTGCAGACGCTATTTCCTAGCATGGAAGTGTCGCATTTACATTCTTTTGAAGTGAATACGAGGTGTACATGACACTTCGCAATGAATATTATATCTTATCAGGAAACATAGAAATGAGATGCGATATCGCGTTTTGAGAAGCATTAGAACTCTATTGCTACTATACGTAGACATCTGCAAACGCTATTTCCTAGCAAGCAATAGTCGCATTTACATTCTTTTGAAGTGAATGCGAGGTATACATGACACTTCGCAATGAATATTATATCTTATCACGAAACATAGGAATGAGATGCGATATCGCGATTTAAGTAGCATTAGAACTCTATTGCTACGATACGTAGACATCTGAGTACGCTATTTCCTAGCAAGGATGTGTCGCATTTATATTCGTTTGGAGTGAATACGAGGTATACATGACACTTCGCAATGAATATTATATCTTATCACGAAACATATAAATGAGATGTGATATCGCGATTTAAGTAGCATTAGAACGCTATTGCTACGATACGTAGGCATCTGAATACGCTATTTCCTGGCAAGGAAGTGTCGCATTTATATACGTTTGGAGTGAATACGAGGTATACATGACACTTTCGCAATGAATATTATATCTTATCATGAAACATAGAAGTGAGAAGCGATATCGCGTTTTAGGAAGCATTAGAACTCTATTGCCTCGACGCGTAGACATCTGCAGACGCTATTTCCTTGCATGGAAGTGTCGCATTTACATTCTTTTGAAGTTAATGCGAGGTGTACATGACACTTCGCAATGAATATTATATCTTATCATGAAACATAGAAGTGAGATGCGATATCGCGTATTAAGAAGCATCAGAACTCTATTGCCTCGATGCGTAGACTCCTGCAGACGCTATTTCCTAGCAAGGAAGTGTCGCATTTACATTCGTCTGGAGTGAATAGGAGGTATACGTGACACTTCGCAATGAATATTATATCTTATCATGAAACATAGAAGTGAAATGCGATATCGCGTTTTACGAAGCATTAGAACTCTATTGCTACGATACGTAGACACCTGCAAACGCTATTTCCTAGCAAGGAATAGTCGCATTTACATTCTTTTGAAGTGAATACGAGGTATACATGACTCTTCGGAATGAATATTATAACTTATCACGAAACATAGAAATGAGATGCGATATCGCGATCTAAGAAGCATTAGAACTCTATTACTACGATACGTAGACATCTGAAAACGCTATTTCCTAGCATTTAAGTGACGCACTTACATTCTTTTGTAGTGAATGCGAGGTATACATGACACTTCGCAATGAATATTATATCTTATCATGAAACATAGAAGAGAGATGCGTTATCGCGTTTTGAGAAGCATTAGAACACTATTGCTACGAAACGTAGACATCTGCAAGCGCTATATCCTAGCAAGGAAGAGTCGCATTTACATTCTTTTGAAGTGAATACGAGGTATACATGACACTTTGCAATGAATATTATATCTTATCATGAAGCATAGTAATGAGATGCGATATCGCGTTTTGAGAAGCATTAGAACTTTATGGCCTCGATGCGGAGACATCTGCAGACGCTATTTCCTAGCATCGAAGTGTCGCATTTACATCCTTTTGAAGTGAATACGATGTATACATGATACTTCGCAATGAATATTATATCTTATCACGAAACATATAAATGAGGTGTCATATCGCGATTGTAGTAGCATTAGAACGCTATTGCTACGATACGTAGACATCTGCAAGCGCTATTTCCTAGCAAGCAATAGTCGCATTTACATTCTTTTGAAGTGAATACAAGGTATACATGACACTTCGCAATGAATATTATATCTTATCACGAAACGTAGAAATGAGAAGCGATATCGCGGTTTAAGTAGCATTAGAACTCCATTGCTACGATACGTAGACATCTGTATACGCTATTTCCTAGCATGGAAGTGTAGCATTTTCATTCTTTTGTAGTGAATGCGAGGTATACATGACACTTCGCAATGAATATTATATCTTATCATGAAACATAGAAGAGAAATGCGATATCGCGTTTAAAGTGGCATTAAAACACTATTGCTTCGATACGTAGACATCTGGAAACGCATATTCCTACCAAGGAAGTGTGACATTTAAATCCTTTTGAAGTGTAGACTAGGTATGCATAACACTTCGCAATGTATACTATATCATATCATGAAACAATAAAATGAGTTGGGGTATCGCGTTCTAAGAAGCATTAGAACTCTAATGCATCGAAACGTAGACATCTGGAATCGCATTTCCTGTCAAGGAAGTGTGACATTTTCATTCTTTTGAAGTATAGATTGGGCATACATATCACTTCCCAACGAATATTATATCATATCATGAAACATAGAATTGAGATGTGAAATCGCGTTTTAAGGAGCATTACATCTCTATTGATTCGATACGTAGACCTCGGGAATCACTATTTCCTAGCACGGAAGTGCGGTATTTACATTCTCTTGAAGTGCGGACGAGGTATACATAACACTTCCCAATGATGATTATATCATATCATGAAACATAGAAGAGAGATGCGATATCGCGTTGTAAGAAGCATTAAAACTCTATGGCCTCGATGCGGAGACATCTGCAAACGCTATTTCCTAGCAAGGAAGATTCGCATTTACATTCTTCTGAAGTGAATACGAGGTATACATGACACTTCGCAATGAATATTATATCTTATCTCGAAACATATAAATGAGATGCGATATCGCGATTTATGTAGCATTAGAACTCTATTGCTACGATACGTAGACATCTGCAAATGCTATTTCCTAGCAAGCAATAGTCGCATTTACATTCTTTTGAAGTGAACACGATGTATACATGACACTTCGCAATGAATATTATATCTTATCATGAAACATAAAAGAGAGATGCGATATCGCGTTCCAAGCAGCATTAGAACTCTATGGCCTCGATGCGGAGACATCTGCAAACACTATTTCCTAGCATGGAAGTGTCGCACTTACATTCATTTGGAGTGTATGCGAGGTATACATGACACTTCGCAATGAACATTATATCTTATCATGTGACATAGAATTGAGATGCGATATCTTGTTATAAGAAGCATTAGAACTCTATTGCCTCGACGCGTAGACATCTGCAGACGCTATTTCCTACCAAGGAAGTGTCGCGTTTACATTCTTTTGAAGTGTAGAAGAGGTATACATAACATTTCGCAATGAATATTATATCTTACCACGAAACATAGAAATGAGATGCGAAATCGCGACATAAGTAGCATTAGAACTCAATTGCTACGATACGTAGACATCTGCAGACGCTATTTCCTAGCAAGCAATAGTCGCATTTACATTCTTTTGAAGTGAATACGAGGCATACATGACACTTCGCAATGAACATTATATCTTATCATGTGACATAGAATTGAGATGCGATATCTTGTTATAAGAAGCATTATAACACTATTGCTTCGATGCGTAGACATCCGCCAACGCTACTTCCTAGCAAGGAAGTATCGCATTTACATTCTTTTGAAAGGAATACGAGGTATACATGACACTTCGCAATGAACATTATATCTTATCATGTGACATAGAAATGAGATGCGATATCGCGTTTTAAGAAGCATTAGAACTCTATTGCCTCGACGCGTAGACATCTGCAGACGCTATTTCCTAGCATGGAAGTGTCGCATTTACATTCTTTAGTAGTGAATTCGAGGTATACATGACTCTGCGGAATGAATATTATAACTTATCACGAAACATAGAAATGAGTTGCGATATCGCGATCTAAGACGCATTAGAACCCTATTGCTAGGATACTCAAGCATCTGCAAACGCTATTTCCTAGCAAGAAAGTGTCGCATTTACATTCGTTTGGAGTGAATACGAGGTATACATGACACTTCGCAATGAATATTATATCTTATCACCAAACATAGAAATGAAATGTGACATCTTGTTTTAAGAAGCATTGGAACCCTTTTGCTACGATACGTAGACATCTGCAAACGCTATTTCCTAGGATGGAAACGTCGCATTTACATTCTTTTGAAGTGAATACGAGGTATACATGACACTTCACAATGAAAATTATATCTTATCATGTGACATAGAATTGAAATGCGATAACCCGTTTTAAGAAGCATTAGAACTCTATTGCCTCGACGCGTAGACATCTGCAGACGCTATTTCCTAGCATCGAAGTTTCGCATTTACGTTTTTTGTAGTGAACACGAGGTATACATGACACTTCGCAATGAATATTATATCTTATCATGAAACATATAAATGAGATGCGATATCGCGATTTTAGTAGAATTAGAACTCTATTGCTACGATACCTAGACGTCTGTAAACGCTATTTCCTAGCATGGAAGTGTCGCATTTACATTCCTTTGAAGTGAGCGTTTACAGATTTCGAGGTATACATGACACTTCGGAATGAATATTATAACTTATCACGAAACATAGAAATGAGATGCGATATCGTGATCTAAGCAGCATTAGAACTCTATTGCTACGATACGTAGGCATCTGCAAACGCTATGCCCTAGCAAGGAATAGTCGGATTTACATTCTTTTGATGTGAATACGAGGTATACATGACACTTCGCAATGAATATTATATCTTATAATGAAACATAGAAATGAGATGCGATATCGCCTTTTATGAAGCATTAGAACTCTACTGCCTCGATGCGTAGACATCTGCAGACGCTATTTCCTAGCAAGGAAGTGTCGCATTTACATTCGTTTGGAGTGAATAGGAGGTATGCATGACACTTCGCAATGAATATTATATCTTTTCACGAAACATAGAAATGAAATGCGACATCTCGTTTTAAGAAGCATTAGGACTCTATTGCCTCAATGCGGAGATATCTGCAAGGGCTATTTCCTAGCATGGAAATGTCGCATTTAGATTCCTTTGAAGTGAATTCGAGGTATACATGACACTTCGGAATGAATATTATAACTTATCACGGAACATAGAAATGAGATGCGATATCGCGATCTAAGCAGCATTAGAACACTATTGCTACGATACGTAGGCATCTGCAAACGCTATGCCCTAGCAAGGAATAGTCGGATTTACATTCTTTTGATGTGAATACGAGGTATACATGACACTTCGCAATGAATATTATATCTTATAATGAAACATAGAAATGAGATGCGATATCGCGATCTAAGAAGCATTAGAACTCTATTGCCTCGACGCGTAGACATCTGCCGACGCTATTTTCTAGCATGGAAGTGTCGCATTTTCATTCTTTTGTAGTGAATGCGAGGTATGCATGACAATTCTCAATGAATATTATATCTTATCATGAAACATAGAAGAGAGATGCGATATCGCGTTTTAAGAAGCATGAGAACGCTATTGCTACGATACGTAGACATCTGAAAACGCTATTTCCTAGCATCGAGGTGTCGCATTTACATTCTTTTGAAGTGAATACGAGGTGTACATGACACTTCGCAATGATTATTATATCTTATCACGAAACGTAGAAATGAGTTGCGATATCGCGATTTAGGTAGCATTAGAACTCTATTGCTACGATACGTTACATCTGAATACGCTATTTCCTAGCAGGGAAGTGTCGCATTTACATTCGATTGAAGGGAATTCGAGGTATACATGACACTTCGGAATGAATATTATAACTTATCACGAAACATAAAAATGAGAGGCGATATCGCGTTTTGAGAAGCATTAGAACCCTATTGCTACGATACGTAGACATCTGAATTCGCTATTTCCTAGCAAGGAAGTGTCGGATTTACATTCGATTGAAGGGCTATATACATGACACTTCGGAATGAATATTATAACTTATCACGAAATATAGAAATGACATGCGATATCGCGATCTAAGAAGCATTAGAACTCTATTGCTACGATACGTAGGCATCTGCAAGCGCTATTTCCAAGCAAGCAATAGTCGCATTTACATTCTTTTGAAGCGAATTCGAGGTATACATGACACTTCGCAATGAATATTATATCTTATCATGAAGCATAGAAATGAGATGTGATATCGCGTTTTGAGAAGCATTAGAACTCCATTGCTACGATACGTAGACATCTGCAAACGCCATTTCCTAGCATGGATATGTCGCATTTACATTCCTTTGAAGTGAATTCGAGGTATACATGACACTTCGGAATGAATATTATAACTTATCACGAAACATAGAAATGAGATGCGATATCGCGATTTAAGTAGCATTAGAACTCTATTGCTACGATACGTGGACATCTGAATACGCTATTTCCTAGCAAGGAAGTGTCGCATTTACATTCGCTTGGAGTGAATGCGAGGTATACGTGACACTTCGCAATGAATATTATATCTTATCATGAAACATAGAAGAGAGATGCGATATCGCGTTTCAAGAAGCGTTAGAACTCTATGTCCTCGATGCGGAGACATCTGCAAACGCTATTTCCTAGCATGCAATAGTCGCATTTACATTCTTTTGAAGTGAATACGAGGTATTCATGACACTTCGCAATGAATATTATACCTTATCACGAAACATAGGCATGAGATGCGATATCGCGTTTGAAGAAGCATTAGAAACCTATTGCTACGATGCGTAGATATCTGGAGACGCTATTTCCTAGCAAGGAAGTGTCGCATTTACATTCTTTTGAAGTGAATACCATGCATACATGACACTTCGCAATGAATATTATATCTTATCATGAAACATAGAAGTGAGATGTGATATCGCGTTTTAAGAAGTGTCAGAATGCTGTTGCTACGATACGAAGACTTCTGCAAACTCCATTTCCTAGAAAGGAAGTGTCGCATTTACATTGATTTGAAGTGAATACGAGGTATAAGTGAAACTTCGCAATGAATATTATATCTTATCATGAAACATAGAAATGCGATGCGATATCGCGTTTTAAGCAGTATTAGAACTCTATTACTACGGTAGGTAGACATATGCAAACGCTATTTCCTAGCATGCATGTGTCGCATTTACTTTCTTTTGAAGTGAATACGAGGTATACGCAACATTTCGCAATGACTATTATAACTTATCACGAAACATAGAAATGAGATGCTATATCGCGTTTTATGAAGCATTAGATCTCTACTGCTACGATACGTAGACATCTGCAAACGCTATTTCCTAGGAAGGATGTGTGGCATTTACATTCTTGTGAAGTGAATACGAGGTATAAATGACACTTCGCAATGAATATTATTTCCTATCATGAAACATAGAAATGAGATGCGATATCGCGATTTAAAAAGCATTAGATCTCTCTTGCTACGATACGTAGACATATGCAAACGCTATTTCCTAGCAAGGAAGTGTCGCATTTACATTCATTTGAAGTGAATACGATGTATACGTGACACATCGCAATGAATGTTATATCTTATCATGAAACAGAGAAACGAGATGCGACATCTCGTTTTAAGACGCATTAGATCTCTATTGCTACGATACGTAGACTTCCTTTCTAGGAAATAGCGTTTGCAGAGGTCTATGTGTCGTAGCAATGGAGCTCTAATGCTTCTTAAAACGCGATATCAACGCGATAAAACGCATCTCATTTCTATGTTTCATGATAAGTTATAATATTCATTGCGAAGTGTCATGTATACATCGTATTCCCTTCAGAAAAATGTAAATGCGCCACTTCCTGGCTAGGAAATGGCGTTTGCAGATGTCTCCGTATCGTAGCAATAGAGTTCTAATGCTTCCCAAAACGCGAAATCGCATCTCATATCTACCTTTCATGATAAGATATAATATTCATGGCGAAGTGTCATGTATACCTCGTATTCACTTCAAATGAATGTAAATGCGACACTTCCTTGCTAGGAAATAGCGTTTGCAAATGTCTACGTATCGTAGCATGAGAGTTCTAATGCTTCTTAAATCGCGATATCGCATCTCATTTATATGTTTCACGATAAGATAAAATATTCATTGCGGAGTGTTATGTATACCTCGAATTCACATCAAATGAATATAATTGCGACACTTCCTTTCTAGGAGATAGCGTTTCCAGATGTCTACGTATCGTAGTAATAGAGTTCTAATGCTTCTTAAATTGCGATATCGCATCTCATTTCTATGTCTCGCGATAAGATATAATATTCATTGCGAGGTGTCATGTACACCTCGTATTCACTTCAAATGAATGTAAATGCGACATTTCCACGCTAGGAAATAGCCATTGCAGATATCTCCGCATCGAGGCAGTAGGGTTCTAATGCTTCTTAAAACGCGATATCGCATCTCACTTTTATGATATTACATGATAAGATATAATATTCATTGCGAAGTGTCATGTATACCTCGCATACACTTAAAATGAATGTAAATGCGACACTTACTTGCTAGGAAATAGCGTTTGCAGATGTCTACGTATCGAAGCAATAGACATCTAGTGCCTCATAAATCGCCATATCGCATCTCATTTCTATGTTTCATGATAAAATATAATATTCATTATGGAGTGTTATGAATACCTCGTATTCACTTCAAAAGAATGTAAATGCGGCACTTCCTTGCTAGGAAATAGCGGTTGAGGATGTCTACGTATATAAGCAATAGAGTTCTAATGCTTCTTAAATTCCGATATCGCTTCTCATTTCTATGCTTCATGGTAGGATATAATATTCACTGTGGAGTGTTATGTATACCTCGTATACACTTCAGATGAATGTAAATGCGACACTTCCTTGCTAGGAAATAGCGTTTGCTGATGTCTACATATGGAATCAATAAATATCAATTGCTTCTTAAAACGCGATATCGCATTTCATTTCGATGTTTCATGATAAGATACAATATTCATTGTAGAGCGTTATGATTACCACGTATTCCTTTCAAAAGAATGTACATGCGACTGTTCCTTGCTAGGAAGTAGCGTTTGCAGATGTCTACGTATCGTAGAAAGAGAGCTCTAATGCTTCATAAAACGGGATATCGCTTCTCATTTCTATGTTTCTTGATAAGATTCAATATTCATTGCGAAGTGTCATGTATACCACGTATTCCGTTCAAAAGAATGTAAATGCGACACTTCTTTGCTAGGAAGTAGCATTTGCAGATGTCTACGTATCGAAGCAATAGTGTTCTAATGCTTCTTAAAGCGCAAAGTCGCTCCTCATTTCTATGTTTCATGATAAGGTATAATATTCATTGCGAAGTGTCATGTATACCTCGTATTCACTTCAAAAGAATGTAAATCTGACACTTCATTGCTAGGAAGTAGCGTTTGCAGATGTCCAAGTATCGTAGCAATAGAGTTCTAAAGCATCATAAAACGCGATATCGCATCTCATTTCTATGTTTCATTATAAGATATAATATTCATTGTCGTGTGCTATGTATACCTCGTATTCACTTCAAAAGAATGTAAACGCGACACTTCCTTGCCAGGATATAGCGTTTGCAGATGTCTACGTATCGTAGCATTAGAGTTCTAATGCTTCTCAAAATGCGATATCGCTTCTCATTTCTATGTTTCATGATAATATATATTATTCATTGCGAAGTGTCATGTATACCTCGCATACACTTAAAATGAATGTAAATGCGACACTTCCTTGCTAGGAAATAGCGTTTGCAGACGTCAAAAGAATGTAAATGCGACACTTCCTTGCTTGGAAATAGCGTTTGCAGGTGTCTACGTATCGTAGCATTAGTGCTCTAATGCTTATCAAAACGCGACATTGTTTCTCATTTCTATGTATCATGATAGTATAGAATATTCATTGCGTAGTGTCATGTATACCTCGTATTCACTTCAAGAGATTGTAAATGCCACAATTCCTTGCTAGGAAGTAGCGTTTGCAGATGTCTACGTATCGAAGCAATAGAGATCTAATGCTTCTTAAATCGTCATATCGCTTCTCACATCTACGTTTCGTGATAAGATATAATATCCATTGCGAAGTGTCAGGTATACCTCGTATTCCTTTCAAAAGAATGTAAATGCGACACTTCCTTGCTAGGAAATAGCGTTTGCAGGTGTCTACGTATCGAAGCGGTAGAGTTCTAATGCTTCTTAAATCGTCATATGACATCTCATATCTACGTTTCCTGATGAGATATAATATTCATTGCGAAGTGTCATGTGTAACTCGCATTCCTATCAAAAGAATGAAAATGCGACACTTACTTCCTAGGAAGTAGCGTTTGCAGATATCTACGTATCGAAGCAGTGGACTTCTAATGCTTCTCAAAACGCGATATCGCATCTCATTTCTATGTTTCATGATAAGATATAATATTCATTGTCGAGTGCCATGTATACCTCGTATTCACTTCAAAAGAATGTAAACGCGACATTTCCTTGGCAGGCAATAGCGTTTGCAGATGTCTACGTATCGTAGCATTAGAGTTCTTATGTTTCTCAAAACGCGATATCGCTACACATTACTATGATTCATGATAATATATAATATTCGTTGTGCAGTGTTATGTATACCTCGTATTCACTTCAAAAGAATGTAAATGAGACACTTCCTAGCTAGGAAGTAGCGTCTGCATATGTCTACGTATCGTAGCATTAGAGTTCTAATGCTTCTCAAAACGCGATATCGCTACAGATTACTATGTTTCATGATAATATATAATATTCACTGTGGAGTGTTATGTATACTTCGTATTCACTTCAAAAGAATGTAAACGCGACACTTCCTTGCCAGGAAATAGCGTTTGCAGATGTCTACGCATCGAAGCAATAGGGTTCTAATGCTTCTTAAATCGCCATATTACATCTCATTTCTATGTTTCATTATAAGATATAATATTCATTGTCGAGTGCTATGTATACCTCGTATTAACTTCAAAAGAATGTAAATGCGACACTTCCATGCTAGGAAATAGCGTTTGCAGATGTCTACGTTTCGTGGCATTAGGGTTCTAATGCTTCTCAGAACGCGATATCGCTTCTCATTTCTATGTATCATGATAATATATAATATTCATTGCGAAGTGTCATGTATACCTCGGATACACTTATAATGTGTGTAAATGCGACACTTCCTTCCTAGGAAATAGCGTTTGCAGATGTCTACGTATCGAAGCAATAGACATCTAGCGCTTCATAAATCGCGATATCACATCTCATTTCTATGTTTCATGATAAGACATAATATTCATTCGGAAGTGTCATGTATACCCCGTACTCACTTCAATAGAATGTAGATGCGACTATTCCTTGCTAGGAAATAGCGTTTGCTGATGCCAACGTATCGTAGCAATAGGGTTCTAATGCTTCTTAAATCGCGATATCGCATCTCATTTCTATGTTTCATGATAAGATATAATTTTCATTGTGCAGTGTTATGTATATCTCGTCTATACTTCAAATGGGTGTAAATGCGACACTTCCATGCTAGGAAATAGCGTTTGCAGATGTCTACGTTTCGTGGCATTAGATTTCTAATGCTTCTCAAAACGCGATATTGCTACACATTACATTGATTCATGATAATATATAATATTCATTGTGGAGTGTTATGGGTACCTCGTATTCACTTCAAAAGAATGTAAATGCGACACTTCCTTGCTAGGAAATAGCGTTTGCAGATGTCTACATATCGAAGCAGTATATTTCTAAAGCTTGCTAATTCACGACATCGCATCTCATATCTATGTTTCATGATAATATATAATATTCATTGCGAAGTGTCATGTATACCTCGCATACACTTCAAATGAATTTGAATGCGACAGTTCCTTGCTAGGAAAGAGTGTTTGCAGATATCTACGTATCGCGGTAATAGTGTTCTGAAGCTTCTTAAATCGCGATATCGCATCTCATTTCTATGTTTCACGGTAAGATATAATATTCATTGTGCAGTGTTATGAATACCTCGTATTCACTTCAAAAGAATGTAAATGCTACACTTCCTTGCTTGGAAATAGCGTTTGCAGATGTCTACGTATCGAAGCAATTGTTTTCTAATGCTTCTTAAATCGTCATATCGCATCTCATATCTACGTTACATGATAGGATATAATATTCATTGCGAAGTGTCATGTATGCCTCGTATTCACTTCAAAAGAATGTAAATGCGACACGTCCCTACTATTAAATAGCATTTGCAGATGTCTACGTATCGTAGCAATAGTGTTCTAATGCTTTTTAAGTCGCGATGTCGCATCTCATTTCTATGTTTCATGATAAGACATAATATTCATTGGGAAGTGTAATGTATACCCCGTACTCACTTCAGTAGAATGTAGATGCGACTATTCCTTGCTAGGAAATAGCGTTTGCTGATGCCAACGTATCGTAGCAATAGGGTTCTAATGCTTCTTAAATCGCGATATCGCATCTCATTTCTATGTTTCATGATAAGATATAATATTCATTGTGCAGTGTTACGTATATCTCGTCTATACTTCAAATGGGTGTAAATGCGACACTTCCATGCTAGGAAATAGCGTTTGCAGATGTCTACGTTTCGTGGCATTAGATTTCTAATGCTTCTCAAAACGCGATATTGCTACCCATTACATTGATTCATGATAATATATAATATTCATTGTGGAGTGTTATGTGTACCTCGTATTCACTTCAAAAGAATGTAAATGCGACACTTCCTTGCTAGGAAATAGCGTTTGCAGATGTCTACATATCGAAGCAGTATATTTCTAAAGCTTGCTAATTCACGACATCGCGTCTCATATCTATGTTTCATGATAATATATAATATTCGTTGCGAACTGTCATGTATACCTCGCATACACTTCAAATGAATTTGAATGCGACAGTTCCTTGCTAGGAAAGAGTGTTTGCAGATATCTACGTATCGCGGTAATAGTGTTCTGAAGCTTCTTAAATCGCGATATCGCATCTCATTTCTATGTTTCATGATAAGATATAATATTCATTGTGCAGTGTTATGAATACCTCGTATTCACTTCAAAAGAATGTAAATGCTACACTTCCTTGCTTGGAAATAGCGTTTGCAGATGTCTACGTATCGAAGCAATTGTTTTCTAATGCTTCTTAAATCGTCATATCGCATCTCATATCTACGTTTCATGATAGGATATAATATTCATTGCGAAGTGTCATGTATACCTCGTATTCACTTCAAAAGAATGTAAATGCGACACGTCCCTACTATTAAATAGCATTTGCAGATGTCTACGTAATCGTAGCAATAGTGTTCTAATGCTTTTTAAGTCGCGATGTCGCATCTCATTTCTATGTTTCATGATAAGAGAAAATATTTATTGCGAAGTGTCATGTATACCTGGAATTCACTTAAAAAGAATGAAAATGCGACACTTTCTTGCTAGGAAATAGCATTTGCAGATGTCTCCGCATAGAAGCAATAGAGTTCCAATGCGTTTCAAATCGCTATATCGCATCTAATTTCTGCGTTTCCTGATAAGGTATGAACGTTCATTGTGGTGTGTTATGTATACCCTCTATTCACTTCAAAGGAATGTAAATGCCAACATTTCCTTGCTACTAAATAGCGTTTGCAGATGTCTACGTATCGTAGCAATATTGTTCTAATGCTTCTTAAAACGAGATGTCGCATCTCATTCCTATGTTTCAGGATAAGATACAAACTTCATTGCGAAGTGTCATGTATACCTCGTATTCACATCAAAAGAATGTAACTGCGACACTTCCTTGCCAGGAAATAGGGTTTGCAGATGTCTACTTATCGAAGCAATAAAGTACTAATGCTTCTTAGAGCGGGATATCGCATCTCATTTCTATGTTTCATGAGATGATATAATGTTCACTGCGAAGTGTCTTGTATACCTCGCATACACTTCAAATGAATGTAAATACTACACTTCCTTGCTAGGAAATAGCGCTTGGAGAAGTCTACGTATCGAAGCAATAGAGTTCTAATGCTTCTTAAATAGCCATATCGCATCTCATTTCTTTGTTGCATGATAAGATATAATATTCATTGTGGAGTGTTATGTATACCTCGTATTCACATCAAAAGAATGTACATGCGGCTGTTCCTTGCTAGCAAGTAGCGTTTGCAGATGTCTGCGTATCGTAGTAAAAGAGACCTAACGATTCCTAAAACGCGATATCGCATTTCATTTCGATGATTCATGATAAGATATAATATTCATTGCGATGTGTCATGTATACCTCGTATTCTCTTCAAATAAATGTAAATGCGACACTTCCTTACTAGGAAATAGTGACTGCAGATATCTCCGTATCGAAGCAATAGAGTTCTAAAGCTTCTTGAATCGCTATATCGCATATCATTCCTATGTTTCGTGATAAGGTATAATATTCATTGCGAAGTGTCATGTATGCCTCTTATTCACTTCAAAAGAATGTAAGTGCGACACTTCCTTGCTAGGGAAATAGCGTTTCCAGATATCTACGTACCGTAGCAATATATCTCTTATGCATCTTAAAACGGGATATAGCATCTCATTTCGATGTTTCTTGACAAGATATAATATTCATTGCGAAGTGTCATGTGTTCCTCGTATTCTCTTCAAAAGAATGTAAATGCGACACTTCCTTCCTAGGAAATGGCGTTTGCAGATGTCTACGTATCGTAGCAATAGATTTCTAGTGCTTCTTAAAACGCGATATCGCATCTCACTCCTATGTTTCATGATAAGATATAATATTCATTGCGAAGTGTCATGTATACCTCGTATTCACTTCAAGAGAATGTAAATGCGACACTTCCTTGCTAGGAAATAGCGTTTCCAGATATCTACGTACCGTAGCAATATATTTCTTATGCATCTTAAAACGGGATATCGCATCTCATTTCTATGTTTCATGACAAGATATAATATTCACTGCGAAGTGTCATGTGTTCCTCGTATTCACTTCAAAAGAATGTAAATGCCACACTTCCTTCCTAGGAAATAGCGTTTGCAGATGTCTACGTATCGTAGCAATAGAGTTCTAGTGCTTCTTAAAACGCGATATCGCATCTCACTGCTGTGTTTCATGATAAGGTATAATATTCATTGCGAAGTGTCATGTATACCTCGTATTCACATCAAAAGAATGTAAATGCGACACTTCCTTGCTAGGAATTAACGTTCCCAGATATCTGCTGATCGAAACAATAGAGTTGTAATGCTTCTTAAAACGACATGTCGCATCTCATTTCTCAGTTTCATGATAAGATATAATATTCATTGCGAAGTGTCATGTATACCTCGTATTCACTTCAAAAGAATGTAAATGCGACACTTCCTTGCTAGGAAATAGCGTTTGCAGATGTCTACGTATCGTTGCAATAGAGTTCTAATGCTTCTAAAAACGGGAAATCGCATCTCATTTCTATGTTTCATGATAAGATATAACATTCATTTCGAAGTGTCATGTATACATCGTATTCACTTTCAAATGAATGTAAATGCGACACCTCCTTCTAGGAAATAGAGTTTGCAGATGTCTACGTATCGTAGCAATAGAGATCTAACGATTCTTAGAACGCGATATCGCATTTCATATCGATGTTTTCATGATAAGATATAATATTCATTGCGAAGTGTCATGTATACCCCGTATTCACTTCAAGAGAATGTAAATGCGACACTTCCTTGCTAGGAAATAGCGTTTGCAGATGTCTACGAGTCGTAGCAATAGAGTTCTAGTGCTTCTTAAAACGCGATATCGAATCTCACTCGTATGTTTCATGATAAGGTATAATATTCATTGCGAAGTGTCATGTATACCTCGTATTCACTTCAGAAGAATGTAAATGCGACACTTCCTTGCTAGGAAATAGCGTTTCCAGATATCTACGTACCGTTGCAATATATTTCTTATGATTCTGAAAACGGGATGTCGCATCTCATTTCTATGTTTCATGATAAAGATATAACATTCATTGCGAAGTGTCATGTAAACATCGTATTTACTTCAAATGAATGTAAATGCGACACTTCCTTGTTAGGAAATAGCGTTTGCAGATGTCTACGTATCGTAGCAATAGGATCTAATGCATTTTAAATTGCGATATCGCATCTCATTTCTATGTTTCATGATAAGACTTAGTATTCATTGTGGAGACGTAGGTATACCTCGTATTCACTTCAAAAGAATGTAAATGCGACACGTCCTTGCTAGGAAATAACGTTTACAGATGTCTACGTATCGTAGCAATAGAGTTCTATTGCTTCTTAAAACGCGATATCGCATCTCATTCCTATGTTTCATGATAAGGTATGATATTCATTGCGAAGTGTCATGTATACCTCGAATTCGATTCAAAAGAATGTAAATGCGACACTTCCTTGCTAGGAAATAGCGTTTGCAGATGTCTCCATATCGAAGCAATAGAGCTCTAATGCTTCTTAAATAGCGATATCGCATCTCATTTCTATGTTTCATGATCAGATATAATATTCATTGTGAAGACGTAGGTATACCTCGTATTCACTTCAAAAGAATGTAAATACGACACTTCTTTGCTAGGAAAGAGCGTTTGCAGATGTCTCCGTATCGAAGCAATAGAGCTCTAATGCTTCTTATATAGCGATATCGCATCTGATTCCTATGTTCTTGATAAGATATAATATTCATTGTGGAGTGTTATGTATACCTCGTATTCACATCAAAAGAATGTACATGCGGCTGTTCCTTGCTAGCAAGTAGCGTTTGCAGATGTCTACGTATAGTAGCAATAGAGTTCTAATGCTTCTCAAAACGCGATATCGCATCTCATTTCTATGTTTCCTGATAAGATATAATATTCATTGCGAAGTGTCATGTACACCTCGTATTCACTTCAAAAGAATGTAAATGCGAATATTCCTTGCTAGGAAGTAGCGATTGCAGATGCCTACGTATCGTAGCAATAGAGTTTCCAATGCTTCTCAAAACGCGATATCGCATCTCATTTCTATGCTTCATGATGAGGCATAATATTCGTTGCGAAGTGTCATGTATACCTCGTATTCACGCCAAACCAATGTAAATACGACACTTCCTTGCTAGGAAATAGCGTATTCAGATGTCTACGTATCGTGGCAATAGAGTTCTAATGCTACTTAAATCGCGATATCGCATCTCATTTCTATGTTTCGTGATAAGATATAATGTTCATTGCGAAGTGTCATGTACACCTCGTATTCACTACAAAAGAATGTAAATGCGACACTTCCATGCTAGGAAGTAGCGACTGCACATGTCTACACGTCGAGGCAATAGAGTTCTAATGCTTCTTAACGCGATATCGCATCTCACTTCTATGCCTCATGATAAGATATAATATTCATTGCGAAGTGTCATGTATACCTCGTATTCACTCCAAGCGTATGAAAATGCGACACTTCCATGCTAGGAAATAGCGTATTCAGATGTCTACGTTTCGTAGCAATAGTGTTCTAATGCTTCTCAAAACGCGATAACGCATCTCTCTTCTATGTTTCATGATAAGATATAATATTCATTGCGAAGTGTCATGTATACCTCGCATTCACTACAAAAGAATGTAAGTGCGTCACTTAAATGCTAGGAAATAGCGTTTTCAGATGTCTACCTATCGTAGTAATAGAGTTCTAATGCTTCTTAGATCGCGATATCGCATCTCATTTCTATGTTTCGTGATAAGTTATAATATTCATTCCGAAGAGTCATGTATACCTCGTATTCACTTCAAAAGAATGTAAATGCGACTATTCCTTGCTAGGAAATAGCGTTTGCAGGTGTCTACGTATCGTAGCAATAGAGTTCTAATGCTTCTTAAAACACGAAATCGCACATCATTTCTATGTTTCATGAAAAGGTATAATATTCATTGCGATGTGTCGTGTATACCTCTTATTCACTTCTAAAGAATGTACATGCGACACTTCCTTGCTGGGAAGTAGCGTTTGCAGATGTCTACGTATCGAAGCAACCGTGTTTTAACACTTGATAAATCGAGATATCGCATCACATTTCTATGTTTCATGATAAGATACAATATTCATTGTAGAGCGTTATGATTACCACGTATTCCTTTCAAAAGAATGTACATGCGACTGTTCCTTGCTAGGAAGTAGCGTTTGCAGATGTCTACGTATCGTAGAAAGAGAGCTCTAATGCTTCATAAAACGCGATATCGCTGCTCATTTCTATGTTTCATGATAAGGTATAATATTCATTGCGAAGCGTCATGTATACCTCTTATTCTCTTCTAAAGAATGTACATGCGACACTTCCTTGCTAGCAAGTAGCGTTTGCAGATGCCTACGTATCGAAGCAACAGTGTTCTAACGCTTGATAAATCGAGATATCGCATCTCATTTCTATGTTTCATGATAAGATACAATATTCACTGTAGAGCGTTATGATCACCACGTACTCCTTTCAAAAGAATGAACATGCGACTGTTCCTTGCTAGGAAGTAGCGTTTGCAGATGTCTACGTATCGTAGAAAGAGAGCTCTAATGCTTCATAAAACGGGATATCGCATCTCATTTCTATGTTCCATGATAAGATATAGTATTCATTGCGAAATGTCATGTATACCTCGCATACACTTCAATTGGATGTAAATGCGATACTTCCTTGCTAGGAAATAGCGTTTGCAGATGTCTGCGTATCGTAGTAAAAGAGACCTAACGATTCCTAAAACGCGATATCGCATTTCATTTCGATGATTCATGATAAGATATAATATTCATTGCGATGTGTCATGTATACCTCGTATTCTCTTCAAATAAATGTAAATGCGACACTTCCTTACTAGGAAATAGTGACTGCAGATATCTCCGTATCGAAGCAATAGAGTTCTAATGCTTCTTGAATCGCTATATCGCATATCATTCCTATGTTTCGTGATAAGGTATAATATTCATTGCGAAGTGTCATGTATGCCTCTTATTCACTTCAAAAGAATGTAAGTGCGACACTTCCTTGCTAGGAAATAGCGTTTCCAGATATCTACGTACCGTAGCAATATATCTCTTATGCATCTTAAAACGGGATATAGCATCTCATTTCGATGTTTCTTGACAAGATATAATATTCATTGCGAAGTGTCATGTGTTCCTCGTATTCTCTTCAAAAGAATGTAAATGCGACACTTCCTTCCTAGGAAATGGCGTTTGCAGATGTCTACGTATCGTAGCAATAGATTTCTAGTGCTTCTTAAAACGCGATATCGCATCTCACTCCTATGTTTCATGATAAGATATAATATTCATTGCGAAGTGTCATGTATACCTCGTATTCACTTCAAGAGAATGTAAATGCGACACTTCCTTGCTAGGAAATAGCGTTTCCAGATATCTACGTACCGTAGCAATATATTTCTTATGCATCTTAAAACGGGATATCGCATCTCATTTCTATGTTTCATGACAAGATATAATATCCACTGCGAAGTGTCATGTGTTCCTCGTATTCACTTCAAAAGAATGTAAATGCCACACTTCCTTCCTAGGAAATAGCGTTTGCAGATGTCTACGTATCGTAGCAATAGAGTTCTAGTGCTTCTTAAAACGCGATATCGCATCTCACTGCTGTGTTTCATGATAAGGTATAATATTCATTGCGAAGTGTCATGTATACCTCGTATTCACATCAAAAGAATGTAAATGCGACACTTCCTTGCTAGGAATTAACGTTCCCAGATATCTGCTGATCGAAACAATAGAGTTGTAATGCTTCTTAAAACGATATGTCGCATCTCATTTCTCAGTTTCATGATAAGATATAATATTCATTGCGAAGTGTCATGTATACCTCGTATTCACTTCAAAAGAATGTAAATGCGACACTTCCTTGCTAGGAAATAGCGTTTGCAGATGTCTACGTATCGTTGCAATAGAGTTCTAATGCTTCTAAAAACGGGAAATCGCATCTCATTTCTATGTTTCATGATAAGATATAACATTCATTTCGAAGTGTCATGTATACATCGTATTCACTTCAAATGAATGTAAATGCGACACCTCCTTTCTAGGAAATAGAGTTTGCAGATGTCTACGTATCGTAGCAATAGAGATCTAACGATTCTTAGAACGCGATATCGCATTTCATATCGATGTTTCATGATAAGATATAATATTCATTGCGAAGTGTCATGTATACCCCGTATTCACTTCAAGAGAATGTAAATGCGACACTTCCTTGCTAGGAAATAGCGTTTGCAGATGTCTACGTGTCGTAGCAATAGAGTTCTAGTGCTTCTTAAAACGCGATATCGAATCTCACTCGTATGTTTCACGATAAGGTATAATATTCATTGCGAAGTGTCATGTATACCTCGTATTCACTTCAGAAGAATGTAAATGCGACACTTCCTTGCAAGGAAATAGCGTTTCCAGATATCTACGTACCGTTGCAATATATTTCTTATGATTCTGAAAACGGGATGTCGCATCTCATTTCTATGTTTCATGATAAGATATAACATTCATTGCGAAGTGTCATGTAAACATCGTATTTACTTCAAATGAATGTAAATGCGACACTTTCTTGCTAGGAAACAGCGTTTGCAGCTGCCTATGTATCGAAGCAATAGAGCTCTAATACTTCGTAAAACACGGTATCGCATCTCATTTCTATGTTTCATGATAAGGGATAATATTCATTGCGAAGTGTCATGTATACCTCGTACACACTTCAAAAGAATGTAAATGCGACACTTCCTTGCTAGGAAATAGCATTTGCAGATGTCTCCGCATAGAAGCAATAGAGTTCCAATGCGTTTTAAATCGCTATATCGCATCTAATTTCGTTTCGTGATAAGGTATAACGTTCATTGTGGTGTGTTATGTATACCCTCTATTCACTTCAAAGGAATGTAAATGCCACATTTCCTTGCTACTAAATAGCGTTTGCAGATGTCTACGTATCGTAGCAATATTGTTCTAATGCTTCTTAAAACGAGATGTCGCATCTCATTCCTATGTTTCAGGATAAGATACAAACTTCATTGCGAAGTGTCATGTATACCTCGTATTCACATCAAAAGAATGTAACTGCGACACTTCCTTGCCAGGAAATAGGGTTTGCAGATGTCTACTTATCGAAGCAATAAAGTACTAATGCTTCTTAGAGCGGGATATCGCATCTCATTTCTATGTTTCATGAGATGATATAATGTTCACTGCGAAGTGTCTTGTATACCTCGCATACACTTCAAATGAATGTAAATGCTACACTTCCTTGCTAGGAAATAGCGCTTGGAGATGTCTACGTATCGAAGCAATAGAGTTCTAATGCTTCTAAAATAGCCATATCGCATCTCATTTCTTTGTTGCATGATAAGATATAATATTCATTGTGGAGTGTTATGTATACCTCGTATTCACATCAAAAGAATGTACATGCGGCTGTTCCTTGCTAGCAAGTAGCGTTTGCAGATGTCTAAGTATCGAAGCAATAGTGTTCTAATGCTTCTTAAAACACGAAATCGCACATCATTTCTATGTTTCATGAAAAGGTATAATATTCATTGCGATGTGTCGTGTATACCTCTTATTCACTTCTAAAGAATGTACATGCGACACTTCCTTGCTGGGAAGTAGCGTTTGCAGATGTCTACGTATCGAAGCAACCGTGTTTTAACACTTGATAAATCGAGATATCGCATCTCATTTCTATGTTTCATGATAAGATACAATATTCACTGTAGAGCGTTATGATCACCACGTACTCCTTTCAAAAGAATGAACATGCGACTGTTCCTTGCTAGGAAGTAGCGTTTGCAGATGTCTACGTATCGTAGAAAGAGAGCTCTAATGCTTCATAAAACGGGATATCGCATCTCATTTCTATGTTCCATGATAAGATATAGTATTCATTGCGAAATGTCATGTATACCTCGCATACACTTCAATTGGATGTAAATGCGATACTTCCTTGCTAGGAAATAGCGTTTGCAGATGTCTGCGTATCGTAGTAAAAGAGATCTAACGATTCCTAAAACGCGATATCGCATTTCATTTCGATGATTCATGATAAGATATAATATTCATTGCGATGTGTCATGTATACCTCGTATTCTCTTCAAATAAATGTAAATGCGACACTTCCTTACTAGGAAATAGTGACTGCAGATATCTCCGTATCGAAGCAATAGAGTTCTAATGCTTCTTGAATCGCTATATCGCATATCATTCCTATGTTTCGTGATAAGGTATAATATTCATTGCGAAGTGTCATGTATACCTCGTATTCACTTCAGAAGAATGTAAGTGCGACACTTCCTTGCTAGGAAATAGCGTTTCCCGATATCTACGTACCGTAGCAATATATCTCTTATGCATCTTAAAACGGGATGTCGCATCTCATTTCTATGTTTCATGATAAGATATAACATTCATTGCGAAGTGTCATGTAAACATCGTATTTACTTCAAATGAATGTAAATGCGACACTTCCTTGTTAGGAAATAGCGTTTGCAGATGTCTACGTATCGTAGCAATAGAGATCTAATGCATTTTAATTGCGATATCGCATCTCATTTCTATGTTTCATGATAAGACTTAGTATTCATTGTGGAGACGTAGGTATACCTCGTATTCACTTCAAAAGAATGTAAATGCGACACGTCCTTGCTAGGAAATAACGTTTACAGATGTCTACGTATCGTAGCAATAGAGTTCAATTGCTTCTTAAAACGCGATATCGCATCTCATTCCTGTGTTTCATGATAAGGTATGATATTCATTGCGAAGTGTCATGTATACCTCGAATTCGATTCAAAAGAATGTAAATGCGTCACTTCCTTGCTAGGAAATAGCGTTTGCAGATGTCTCCATATCGAAGCAATAGAGCTCTAATGCTTCTTAAATAGCGATATCGCATCTCATTTCTATGTTTCATGATCAGATATAATATTCATTGTGAAGACGTAGGTATACCTCGTATTCACTTCAAAAGAATGTAAATACGACACTTCTTTGCTAGGAAAGAGCGTTTGCAGATGTCTCTGTATCGAAGCAATAGAGCTCTAATGCTTCTTATATAGCGATATCGCATCTGATTCCTATGTTTCTTGATAAGATATAATATTCATTGTGGAGTGTTATGTATACCTCGTATTCACATCAAAAGAATGTACATGCGGCTGTTCCTTGCTAGCAAGTAGCGTTTGCAGATGTCTAAGTATCGAAGCAATAGTGTTCTAATGCTTCTTAAAACACGAAATCGCACATCATTTCTATGTTTCATGAAAAGGTATAATATTCATTGCGATGTGTCGTGTATACCTCTTATTCACTTCTAAAGAATGTACATGCGACACTTCCTTGCTGGGAAGTAGCGTTTGCAGATGTCTACGTATCGTAGAAAGAGAGCTCTAATGCTTCATAAAACGGGATATCGCATCTCATTTCTATGTTCCATGATAAGATATAGTATTCATTGCGAAATGTCATGTATACCTCGCATACACTTCAATTGGATGTAAATGCGATACTTCCTTGCTAGGAAATAGCGTTTGCAGATGTCTGCGTATCGTAGTAAAAGAGATCTAACGATTCCTAAAACGCGATATCGCATTTCATTTCGATGATTCATGATAAGATATAATATTCATTGCGATGTGTCATGTATACCTCGTATTCTCTTCAAATAAATGTAAATGCGACACTTCCTTGCTAGGAAATAGCGTTTCCAGATATCTACGTACCGTAGCAATATATTTCTTATGCATCTTAAAACGGGATATCGCATCTCATTTCTATGTTTCATGACAAGATATAATATTCACTGCGAAGTGTCATGTGTTCCTCGTATTCACTTCAAAAGAATGTAAATGCCACACTTCCTTCCTAGGAAATAGCGTTTGCAGATGTCTACGTATCGTAGCAATAGAGTTCTAGTGCTTCTTAAAACGCGATATCGCATCTCACTGCTGTGTTTCATGATAAGGTATAATATTCATTGCGAAGTGTCATGTATACCTCGTATTCACATCAAAAGAATGTAAATGCGACACTTCCTTGCTAGGAATTAACGTTCCCAGATATCTGCTGATCGAAACAATAGAGTTGTAATGCTTCTTAAAACGATATGTCGCATCTCATTTCTCAGTATCATGATAAGATATAATATTCATTGCGAAGTGTCATGTATACCTCGTATTCACTTCAAAAGAATGTAAATGCGACACTTCCTTGCTAGGAAATAGCGTTTGCAGATGTCAACGTATCGTTGCAATAGAGTTCTAATGCTTCTAAAAACGGGAAATCGCATCTCATTTCTATGTTTCATGATAAGATATAACATTCATTTCGAAGTGTCATGTATACATCGTATTCACTTCAAATGAATGTAAATGCGACACCTCCTTTCTAGGAAATAGAGTTTGCAGATGTCTACGTATCGTAGCAATAGAGATCTAACGATTCTTAGAACGCGATATCGCATTTCATATCGATGTTTCATGATAAGATATAATATTCATTGCGAAGTGTCATGTATACCCCGTATTCACTTCAAGAGAATGTAAATGCGACACTTCCTTGCTAGGAAATAGCGTTTGCAGATGTCTACGTGTCGTAGCAATAGAGTTCTAGTGCTTCTTAAAACGCGATATCGAATCTCACTCGTATGTTTCATGATAAGGTATAATATTCATTGCGAAGTGTCATGTATACCTCGTATTCACTTCAGAAGAATGTAAATGCGACACTTCCTTGCTAGGAAATAGCGTTTCCAGATATCTACGTACCGTTGCAATATATTTCTTATGATTCTGAAAACGGGATGTCGCATCTCATTTCTATGTTTCATGATAAGATATAACATTCATTGCGAAGTGTCATGTAAACATCGTATTTACTTCAAATGAATGTAAATGCGACACTTTCTTGCTAGGAAACAGCGTTTGCAGCTGCCTATGTATCGAAGCAATAGAGCTCTAATACTTCGTAAAACACGGTATCGCATCTCATTTCTATGTTTCATGATAAGGGATAATATTCATTGCGAAGTGTCATGTATAACTCCTATTCACTTCAAATGAATGTAAATGCGACACTTCCTTGCTAGGAAATAGCGTTTGCAGATGTGTACGTAACGTAGCAATAGTGTTCTAATGCTTCTCAAAGCGCGATATCGCATCTCATTTCTATGTTTCATGATAAGATATAATATTCATTGCGATGTAGCATGTATACCTCGCTTACACTTCAAATGAAAGTAAATGCGACACTTCCTTGCTAGGAAATAGCCTTTGCAGATGTCTACGTATCGATGAAATAGAGTTATAATGCTCCTTATAACGAGATGTCGCATCGTATTTCTACGTTTTACGATAAGATATAATATTCATTGCGAAGCGTCATGTATACCTCGTATTCCTTTAAAAGGAATGTAAATGCGAGACTTGCTTGCTAGGAAATAGCGTTTGCAGATGTCTACGTATCGAAGCAATAGATTTCTAATGCTTCTTAAGATGTGATATCGCATCTCATTTCTATGTTTCATGATAAGATATAATATTCATTGCGAAGTAGCTTGTATACCTTGCATACACTTCAAATCAATGTAAATGCGACACTTCCATGCTAGGAAATAGCGATGGCAGATGTCTACGCATCGAAGTAGTAGGGCTTGTTAGGAAATAGCGTTTGCAGATGTTTACGTATCGAAACAATAGCGTTCTAATGCTTCTTAAACCGCGATATCGCATCTCATTTCTGTTTCATGATATGATATAATATCCATTGCGATGTGTCATGTATACCTCGCATACACTTCAAATGAATGTAAATGCGACACTTCCTTGGTAGGAAATAGCGTTTGCAGATGTCTACGTATCGAAGCAATAGAGTTCTAATTCTTCTTAAAACGAGATGTCGCACCTCATTTCAATGTTTCATGATAAGATATAATATTCATTGCGAAGTGTCATGTATACCTCGTACACACTTCAAAAGAATGTAAATGCGACACTTCCTTGCTAGGAAATAGCATTTGCAGATGTCTCCGCATAGAAGCAATAGAGTTCCAATGCGTTTTAAATCGCTATATCGCATCTAATTTCTGCGTTTCGTGATAAGGTATAACGTTCATTGTGGTGTGTTATGTATACCCTCTATTCACTTCAAAGGAATGTAAATGCCACATTTCCTTGCTACTAAATAGCGTTTGCAGATGTCTACGAATCGTAGCAATATTGTTCTAATGCTTCTTAAAACGAGATGTCGCATCTCATTCCTATGTTTCAGGATAAGATACAAACTTCATTGCGAAGTGTCATGTATACCTCGTATTCACATCAAAAGAATGTAACTGCGACACTTCCTTGCCAGGAAATAGGGTTTGCAGATGTCTACTTATCGAAGCAATAAAGTACTAATGCTTCTTAGAGCGGGATATCGCATGTCATTTCTATGTTTCATGAGATGATATAATGTTCACTGCGAAGTGTCTTGTATACCTCGCATACACTTCAAATGAATGTAAATGCTACACTTCCTTGCTAGGAAATAGCGCTTGGAGATGTCTACGTATCGAAGCAATAGAGTTCTAATGCTTCTAAAATAGCCATATCGCATCTCATTTCTTTGTTGCATGATAAGATATAATATTCATTGTGGAGTGTTATGTATACCTCGTATTCACATCAAAAGAATGTACATGCGGCTGTTCCTTGCTAGCAAGTAGCGTTTGCAGATGTCTAAGTATCGAAGCAATAGTGTTCTAATGCTTCTTAAAGCACGAAATCGCACATCATTTCTATGTTTCATGAAAAGGTATAATATTCATTGCGATGTGTCGTGTATACCTCTTATTCACTTCTAAAGAATGTACATGCGACACTTCCTTGCTGGGAAGTAGCGTTTGCAGATGTCTACGTATCGAAGCAACCGTGTTTTAACACTTGATAAATCGAGATATCGCATCACATTTCTATGTTTCATGATAAGATACAATATTCATCGTAGAGCGTTATGATTACCACGTATTCCTTTCAAAAGAATGTACATGCGACTGTTCCTTGCTAGGAAGTAGCGTTTGCAGATGTCTACGTATCGTAGAAAGAGAGCTCTAATGCTTCATAAAACGCGATATCGCTCCTCATTTCTATGTTTCATGATAAGGTATAATATTCATTGCGAAGCGTCATGTATACCTCTTATTCTCTTCTAAAGAATGTACATGCGACACTTCCTTGCTAGGAAGTAGCGTTTGCAGATGTCTACGTATCGAAGCAACAGTGTTCTAGCGCTTGATAAATCGAGATATCGCATCTCATTTCTATGTTTCATAATAAGAAACAATATTCATTGCGAAGTGTCATGTATACCTCGCATTCAATTCAAGTGAATGTAAATGCGACACCTCGTTGCTAGGAAAATAGCGTTGGCAGGTGTCACCGTATCGTAACAATATAGTTCTAACGCTTCTTAAATCGCGATATCGCAACTCATTTGTATGTTTCATAATAAGATATAATATTCATTGTGGAATGTTATGTATACCTCGTATTCACATCAAAAGAATGTACATGCGACTGTTCCTTGCTAGGAAGTAGCGTTTGCAGATGTCTACGTATCGAAGCAATAGTGTTCTAATGCTTCCTAAAACGCGAAATCGCACATCATTTCTATGTTTCATGATAAGGTATAATATTCATTGCGTAGTGTCATGTATACCTCTTATTCACTTCTAAAGAATGTACATGCGACACTTCCTTGCTAGCAAGTAGCGTTTGCAGATGCCTACGTATCGAAGCAACAGTGTTCTAACGCTTGATAAATCGAGATATCGCATCTCATTTCTATGTTTCATGATAAGATACAATATTCACTGTAGAGCGTTATGATCACCACGTACTCCTTTCAAAAGAATGAACATGCGACTGTTCCTTGCTAGGAAGTAGCGTTTGCAGATGTCTACGTATCGTAGCAATAGAGATCTAACGATTCTTAGAACGCGATATCGCATTTCATATCGATGTTTCATGATAAGATATAATATTCATTGCGAAGTGTCATGTATACCCGTATTCACTTCAAGAGAATGTAAATGCGACACTTCCTTGCTAGGAAATAGCGTTTGCAGATGTCTACGTGTCGTAGCAATAGAGTTCTAGTGCTTCTTAAAACGCGATATCGAATCTCACTCGTATGTTTCATGATAAGGTATAATATTCATAGCGAAGTGTCATGTATACCTCGTATTCACTTCAGAAGAATGTAAATGCGACACTTCCTTGCTAGGAAATAGCGTTTCCAGATATCTACGTACCGTTGCAATATATTTCTTATGATTCTGAAAACGGGATGTCGCATCTCATTTCTATGTTTCATGATAAGATATAACATTCATTGCGAAGTGTCATGTAAACATCGTATTTACTTCAAATGAATGTAAATGCGACACTTTCTTGCTAGGAAACAGCGTTTGCAGCTGCCTATGTATCGAAGCAATAGAGCTCTAATACTTCGTAAAACACGGTATCGCATCTCATTTCTATGTTTCATGATAAGGGATAATATTCATTGCGAAGTGTCATGTATAACTCCTATTCACTTCAAATGAATGTAAATGCGACACTTCCTTGCTAGGAAATAGCGTTTGCAGATGTGTACGTAACGTAGCAATAGTGTTCTAATGCTTCTCAAAGCGCGATATCGCATCTCATTTCTATGTTTCATGATAAGATATAATATTCATTGCGATGTAGCATGTATACCTCGCTTACACTTCAAATGAAAGTAAATGCGACACTTCCTTGCTAGGAAATAGCCTTTGCAGATGTCTACGTATCGATGAAATAGAGTTATAATGCTCCTTATAACGAGATGTCGCATCGTATTTCTACGTTTTATGATAAGATATAATATTCATTGCGAAGCGTCATGTATACCTCGTATTCCTTTAAAAGGAATGTAAATGCGACACTTGCTTGCTAGGAAATAGCGTTTGCAGATGTCTACGTATCGAAGCAATAGATTTCTAATGCTTCTTAAGATGTGATATCGCATCTCATTTCTATGTTTCATGATAAGATATAATATTCATTGCGAAGTAGCTTGTATACCTTGCATACACTTCAAATCAATGTAAATGCGACACTTCCATGCTAGGAAATAGCGATGGCAGATGTCTACGCATCGAAGTAGTAGGGCTTGTTAGGAAATAGCGTTTGCAGATGTTTACGTATCGAAACAATAGCGTTCTAATGCTTCTTAAACCGCGATATCGCATCTCATTTCTGTTTCATGATATGATATAATATCCATTGCGATGTGTCATGTATACCTCGTATTCACTTCAAAAGAATGTAAATGCGACACTTCCGTCCTAGGAAATAGCGTTTGCAGATGTCTACGTATCGTAGCAATAGAGTTCTAGTGCTTCTTATAACGCGATATCGCATATCACTGCTATGTTTCATGATAAGGTATAATATTCATTGCGAAGTGTCATATATACATCGTATTCACTTCAAAAGAATGTAAATGCGACACTTCCTTGCTAGGAATTAACGTTTCCAGATGTCTGCTTATCGAAACAATAGAATTCTAATGCTTCTTAAAACGATATGTCGCATCTCATTTCTCAGTTTCATGATAAGATATAATATTCATTGCGAAGTGTCATGTATACCTCGTATTCACTTCAAAAGAATGTAAATGCGACACTTCCTTGCTAGGAAATAGCGTTTCCAGATATCTACGTACCGTAGCAATATATTTCTTATGCTTCTGAAAACGGGATGTCGCATCTCATTTCTATGTTTCATGATAAGATATAACATTCATTGCGAAGTGTTATGTAAACATCGTATTTACTTCAAATGAATGTAAATGCGACACTTTCTTGCTAGGAAACAGCGTTTGCAGCTGTCTATGTATCGAAGCAATAGAGCTCTAATACTTCGTAAAACACGGTATCGCATCTCATTTGTATGTTTCATGATAAGGTATAATATTCATTGCGAAGTGTCATGTATAACTCCTATTCACTTCAAAAGAATGTAAGTACAACACTTCCTTGCTAGGGAATAGCGTTTCCAGATGTCTACGTATCGAAGCAATAGATTTCTAATGGGGAGGGTTAGAGGTCCTTCTCACAACCGAGAACCATCCTGTTTGTCTCCATGGACTATAGCAGCGGTCTTATCGTTGCAGAGCTCTGGATCCTATCCTGCGGGCTTCAGGGTCTCTTCTTGCTTACTTCCCGACTCCTCCTCCGTCGAGCCCGTCACGCTACGTATTACCAGCGCATTACCAGCACGTTCTAGACAAGCGAATCGCGCAGCACCAGCACCATGGTGACACGCGTATCATCGCTCCATTCATGAATCTCCTCAGCAATGACGCAGGATCACATTTGGCAATGGGGAACCTGTGCTTTCATACAAATTAGAACCGTTAGATGTCAGTAGATGTTCAGCATATGAGTATTGATAGACATTTTGATGGTCGTTTTCCTATATTTATAGTTATTGAGCGAGTTGTATATATTTCTTTCAATCCATCATAGACTAAAAATATTATTTATAAAAAAAATATTACTTACAAAATAAAAATTCATGCTGTTGCGTCCCTAACTTCGCCTTGTGTAATTTTTGAAATAACATGCTGTCATCGTATTTAATGTAACCCTCAATTGCATGAACTTGTAACAATAAATTGAAGAAAATATACATAAAATATGTGTATATATTTTTATGACAAAGTAATTATCGACTTTATGGAAAAATCGCCCTATCGAGCTAGTTTATAGAAAATAATAAAATCGAGTTCTTATATCTTTGTTCTGTGCCCGTGTATCTAATTTGGAATCAAAATAAATAAATTGCGCAGTTTAGTCATTTTTCATATTTGCTTATAATTTTTATGGAAACAGCTTCCCCATTAGTAAATGTCAGCCTACGCCACAACCACGCGTGTAGCTATGGTGAGCTGATAGTGTCATTGTCACGGCCGTGTAGCCCGTGAGCTGTATCTCGGTGCTTTAATGTGCCGTGATACGAATGCCGCCCCAGCACTAACAGTATGCCATTTCGAAAGCTGAGTAGGAGCACTTTGTTAGCACATTTCTGTCACAGAATTCGTTCCGTCCGTTGTCATTGGCGTGCCAATCGCTGGCTGTTTGGGATATTGTAGTGCATGAGGCAGACTTGTTCCTTATCATCGTCAAGGAGATGGATTTTCACTCCCCCTTTTTGAATTTTTTAAATTATTGTTTGAAATTTTTGCCGTTTCTGTATCTCTATGACCGCATTGTGGATTCAACTTATGTACGATCTTTTTGGTCTTCATCTTTTGTTACATGTAATATTATATATGTGATGCACGTTTGTTATGTAATGCTCAGATTTGTAAGCCTCAGATACTTTTATTCTTTGGTAAAGCAACTTATTCGATTAATATATATTTATTAGACATAGATATAAACAATTAGAAAAATGTTATTAAAACGCTATTAAATATGTTGTTGCAATTATATATTTAAGGTCTGAAGATGTAGATGCAATTAATGTCCGATATTTTACGTGATCCAATCGACGTATCGAGTGAGGCTATGAAATATAAAAATCTTTTACTATTCTTCGACCTCTTTACATGTTACATGAATGATAAGTTCTGCAAGACAAGAAGCCTGAATTAGTGAGATATCTAGGAACATAAGTAATTTGTAAGTAACACATCTTTTCTCTTTGAAATATTTGCCTTTGCATAGAATAGAACGTATAGATATAATTGCCTGTTTTGTACCCATTTCGGTCCAATTCTATTATAGCCTTTGAGCAGAAGTAATATTGATTATACTTGATTTTTGCAATAGTTCTTTAATTGACAGATTTTATTAACCTAGAATCATCATTTGACGGATGTATCAATCTACTTTGTAGCTCCATCAGTTTCTTTTTCTGCTCGCTACTTTCCATTTTCAGTTCCGTATACTTATCCTTTATCACCATCATATATGTTGCGTAAAATTACAATAACTTTTTGTCCTCAAATTTTGCGGATATTTCAATTAAATTTCCTTTGATTCAATAAACGGAAATTAAAAAACAGTGGCACGTACCATTTCTTGGAAACGTTGTATCGTAATTTGCATCTGACTGTTTTGAAAGGCACGCACTTTACTTAACGCTTGCAATGATTCGGTTAGCGAAGTAAAGTAATATGCTACTTTCGAAATTGTTGGCTCTTGTAATTCTAATGCAAATATATTCATCTGTCGACATCGTGAACATTGTTTTTTGGCTAAATTCCAGAAAAACAAATATACTATAAGTAAAATAATAAACATCATAATATTAAATTTAACTCTGTTCATCGTTGCCTTGTTGGACACATCCATAACAATATACAGGGTGGGGCAGTAACAATTAGCACCTCAGATATCCACGAAACTATAAGTTTCATAGAAGTTTTTGCTAATATAAAATTGCATAGTACAAAGGGGCCATCCGTTGATGAATATAGTTTTTTTGTAAGTGGAGTTATGTTGGACATATGAAGGTTACCTTCATTTTTTAAAATGAATTGGTATGTCCATTCTTCCGTAATACGATAGAGCATTTTAAAGCAAGTTTAACGATCTGTAACATGAAGGCATTGAAGGTTACAAAAAGTAAAGAAAGGCGATAATACTCACGGTTTTGATAGTAAATAAAACATATGTATTGTAATCAGTGGTGGAAGGCGTAATACTTACCGTTTATTTCACTGTGAATAAACACTTTTCGAAGGGCATTTCAATAGTTTGCAGCATAAGTTAAACATGATAAGATTAGTATTGAAAAATCGGTTCGAATACGTTTGGTTAGGCTGTTCTTTGTGTCGTTCATTTTATAAGTACTGAGCTGCGGATTCCTGAGGACAGCTCACAGAATTGTTGAAATATGGAAGATTATCATTGTGAATTTGAATCAAAAGGTAATTAAATTCCATTAGATTGTAAACAGATCTCAATGTTTCATTTTAGATAGTAAGATTAAATACTCTTTACAAAACTACAAGAATGGATACATACCTTTCTGTTATTATTATTTCATAAAGAATTATAATTGCAATTATATAGTTCATTACGATAAAAAATATTTCTCAGAAAATTCTAAATATTAAATAAAAGAATCAAGTAAAACATTTTTAATAATTACGAATATGAAAAATACTTGAACATTCCAATAGAAAGATGTCTAAGCAGAAGCTAGAAAAGTCAAACATTCAATTTCAATTCCAGAATTCATCTATAAGAGGTAAAATGTTTCGAAAGCTTTAATTACAGTCTTTAATGCAAGCAGTTGGGCAGTATTTCAATTTTTAAGAAAATTGATGAAAGTCAACCATTTTGAAGTGGTCAGAATCTTTGTCGTTTGAGCAATAAGTGAATAACAAATAACTGCATAAATTCCAGGCTTAAAAACTTATGGAATAAATCCTATGCAGACTCGTTTATGAGCGAGTTACTAAATAATAATCCATACTAAGTAATCATTTTAAAACTTAAACGATTACATCTCGCGAACTTTCAAAGATATCAGAAGCGTGAAAAGTATGTGGTTTATCAAAAACTCTTCTAAAAGAACGGACGAAGTCAATAGAAATCTTTGTTGAAGTAAGCAAGTTCTAAAGTTCTAAGCAACGCGATGGCCCTTATCTGCCTATGTTTCATAGCAAGTAAGTTCTGAATTTCTATGAAATCCGATGGAATTCCTCACTACTAACGTTTCAAAGTAAGTTCTCAAATTCTCAGTTCTACGTTTAAAACTATGTGTGTTCTATATATCCATGTAAAGTGATGGTTCCTATTAGTTGTGACGGAAACCTATATATAGTAAGTCAGGGAAGCTCGAAGGGGTTAATTATCTAAATGATTTAAGGTGTAAGACGTACTTTAATCTAAAGCGATCTATCGTTCCAAGGTATCCGCTCACGTACAACTTTTCGTGGGCGCCAGCTGCTCAAAAAGTAGCAAAGGGATAGACTACACGACCCCGGGAACCCTGGGGCGGAACAACCCTTGAAACTTCGAAATGCTCCTCCTGTCAACTACGCCTAGCCAAGTACACACACTCAGGTCGCGAGATACTGAAGTCACGGCATGTTTATTTATGGTCTCGACGTGGGTTTAACTAACAAGGGCTACGGGAAACTACGCAACACGCCGCAAATTACCGGGTATCATAATTCGCTTCACGATATAAGATACAATATACAATATGCGACACAAGAAATGGGACGCTTTAGCGAATAAGCTCTCACATTCTCTTATTCAGGTTCCTTGAATTCGCTGGTGGTCCTCGGGTCTCCTGCATCCTCCTCGGGGCTCCTTGGTGGAGTGGGCTGTAGGCTTCGGTATTGTTCGAGTCCATCGATCAGTGGATTTCGGCGATTTCCTCTTCTCGCCCAATTGGGTGTCCCTGAGGGGATATTCCTGATCATTTAAATTGCGTAGCGCCTCGCGCGCCGCGCTCCCATGGCCCACCTGCAGGGCCGCTGGACTTTTGACTCCTCTTTAGGGGGTTAAGGATGGTTTAGGACCTTCTCACATCCCAGAGCATTATAATGCACAAAAGCAGATAAGCATAATGCAATGCATAGAGCTTTACAACCTTCTAACTTACTTTGAACTGTTTATATGAAATGCGGTTTATATGATATTGCGGTGCATGAAGAATGACAAATTAAATGCTTCGGCACCTGGACATCTAGAAACGCTATCCCCGGGCAAGAAAGTGTAGGGTTCACACACAATTCATATGCAGAAGCAGATAAACATAACGCGATGCTATGAATATTACATTTTATCATGAAATATAGAAGTAAGATGCGCAGCTGCGTTTTACGAAGCATTAGAACTCTATTGCTTCTAAACCTTCAGATATAGAAACGATATTCCGTAGCAAGGAAGTGATCCATTTACATTCATTTGAAGTGTAGAGGAGATATGCATAACGCGTTGCATTGAAATTACATCTTATCATGTGACTTAGAATTGATATGCGATATCGCGTTTTATAAAAAGTTAGAAATCTATTGCTATGATACGTAGACATCTGCAAACGCTACTTCCTGGCAAGGAAGTGTCGCATTTACATTCGTTTGAAGTGTATGCAAGGTATACATGACACTTCGCAGTGAATATTATATGTTATCATGAAGCATAGAAAGGAGATGCGATATCGCGATTTAAGATGCATTAGAACTCTACTGCTTCGATACGTAGACATCTGCAAACGCTATTTCCTAGCAAGGAAGTGTCGCATTTACATTCATTTGAAGTGTATGCGATATATACATAACAGTCCACAATGAATACTATATCTTATCACGGAACATAGAAATGACATGCGATATCGCGTTTTGAGAAGCACTAGAACCCTTTTGCTACGATACGTATACATCTGCAAACGCTATGTCCTAGCAAGGAAATGTCGCATTTACATTCTTTTGAAGTGAATGCGAGATATACATAACACTTCGCAATCAATATTATATCTTATCATGAAACATAGAAATGAGATGCGGTATAGCGATATAAGAAGCATTAGAACTCAATTGCTTCGATACGTAGACATCTGGAAACGCTATTTAATAGCAAGGAAGTGTCGCAGTTACATTCTTTTGAAGTGAATACGAGGCATACATAACACTCCACAATGAATATTATATCTTATCGTGAAACATAGGAATCAGATGCGATATCGCTATATAAGAAGCATTAGAGCTCTATTGCTTCGATACGGAGACATTTGCAAACGCAATTTCCTAGCAAGGAAGTGTCGCATTTACATTCTTTTGAAGTGAATACGAGGTATACCTACGTCTCCACAATGAATATTATATCTGATCATGAAACATAGAAATGAGATGCGATATCGCTATTTAAGAAGCATTAGAGGTCAATTGCTTCGATACGGAGACACCTGCAAACGCTATTTCCTAGCAAGGAAGTGTCGCATTTACATTCTTTTGAAGTGAATATGAGGTATACCTACGTCTCCACAATGAATATTATATCTTATCATGAAACATAGAAATGAGATGAGGTATCGGGATTTAAAATGCATTAGAACTCTATTGCTACGATACGTAGACATCTGCAAACGCTATTTCCTAACAAGGAAGTGTCGCATTTACATTCTTTTGGAGTGAATACGAGGTATACATAACACTTCGCAATGAATATTATATGTTATCAATTAACATAGGAATGAGATGCGATATCGCTTTCTAAGATGCGTTAGAACTCTTTTCCTACGATACGTAGACATCCGCAAACGCTACTTCCAAGCAAGGAGCTGTCGCATTTGCATTCTTTTGAAGTGATTACGAGGTATACATGACACTTCGCAATGAATATCATACCTTATCATGAAACATAGGAATGATATGCGATATCGCGTTTTAAAAAGCATTAGAACTCTATTGGTACGATGCGTAGACATCTGTAAACGCTATTTCCTAGCAAGGAAGTGTCGCATTTACATTCTCTTGAAGTGAATACGAGGTATACCTACGTCTCCACAATGAATATTATATCTGATCATGAAACATAGATATGTGATGCGATATCGCTATTTAAGAAGCATTAGAGCTCTATTGCTTCGATACGGAGACATCTGCAAACGCTATTTCCTAACAAGGAAGTGTCGCATTTACATTCTTTTGGAGTGAGTACGAGGTATACATAACACTGCACAATGAATATTATATCTTATCACGATACATAGAATTCAAATGCGACATCTCGTTTTAAGAAGCATTAGAACTCCATTATTTCGATACGTAGTCATCTGGAAACGCGATTTCCTAGCAAGGATGTGTCGCATTTACATTCATTAGAAGTGTAGTCGAGGAGTACATAACACTTCGCAACGAATCATGTATCTTATCATGAGGCATAGAAATGAGACGCGATATCGCTTTTTAAGAAGCATTAGAACTCCATTGCTGCGATACGTAGACATCTGGAAATGCATTTCCTAGCAAGGATGTGTCGCATTTACATTCCTTTGAAGTGAATACGAGGTATACATAACACTCCACAATGAATATTATATCCTATAATGAGACATAGTAATGAGATGCGATACCCCGTTTTAAGAAACATTAGAACTCTATTGCTTCGATACGTAGATATCAGCAAACGCCTAGCAAGGAAGTGTCGCCTTTTGTGACGTCAGGCGTACCGCCTGCCACCCTCAGACGCTGCCCGCCACCCTCGACGGCCACAGATCAGCATCCGCATCTCCTCCAGCATCCTGATCCCCTACACCCTGGCAACCCGCATACTCGCCGCCACGGAACGTAGAGGCGACGCCACACATACGCGAGGGAGGATTCCACCCCACTCTACGAGGATGATGAGAGCTACGACGCCTACGAACTGGATTCTCCTGCAATCACGTATCCGTAACCGCTATTCTCGTACCGACGATATTAGGATAAGCACACTACACACTCATGTACATACATAAACCACAGTCACATCGAAATAAGCAAAGATCTGTAAATATGTATTTATAAATGCGATATAGATTAAGACGCGCTCACGCTCGAGCTTGCGGCCCACGCGCGTGGCTCACCGCGTAACGCGGGCGACCCTACCACGAGCAGTCTCCCCGCTCTCCGCCCACGCGCCGTCCTCACTCTGGGGCCCAGCGACTCGCGCGCCGCGCGACCCGAGGAGGTCCTGGAAGCGCCGATCCGACATCAGTATCATTCTTCGATCCGAACAGAGCAATTGGCTCTCAGGCATACGAGCTCGCAGCTCAATGCACCGAACTCATTCGCATCTCCCATAGTGGAGTCTTTATTTTATACAACTTCCATTTCTCCTATTACACATTACGTAGTAACTTAGATTTAGTGTATTAGGGTATTCAAGTAAGAATATATCTTAGTTTATAACAAGTCAAAGTGTTTATTCTGTTTCAATTACAAATTCCTTTTACATTCCATTCCACGGGTACGCTCGCGATAAGTTACTACTTCTATTAAATCATCCTCAACGGTTTTATGGCTGGACGGTTAGAGCGAACCAACGCTTAGCCGCTCTTACTTTATTTCTGATGTGTCAGGGTATATTGCGCCTAGGCGTATCCGGTAAGCGATAGCGAACCAGCGCTTAGCCGTGCCGTGCTTCACCGAAGTGCAAGGACTTTCGATGAGCTTCGATTTTCGGGTAAAGCGTACACGACGCTCGGGGAGGAAGGAATTCATCCGTCGGCTTGCGCGTGAATACGTGGGTGGTGCACCCAAATATCCGGACCGTTGCAGAGCTCTTCCGTATCCTGCCAAGGAAGTCTTCGCCGCCGTACGTCCCGTACGAGACTCCGAGCGCCCGATTCCAGCTTCAATACCGGTTAGCCGGGATCTGCCTACCTGGCGCCTGATTCCAGTCTCTATTCCGCCGTTCCAGCCGTACGCCACCGTTATCCGAGTCACCGATCCTCGGCGCCTACGCTACCTGGACCGAGAAAGAAGTCAATGAATCAAGAGCATCGAAAGGTAAGTTGCACGTCTTTGTACCAGGCAAATCGAGTCTTGTCCGCAGACGAACCCAGCTCCGCGCAATTCGCGTCGATTTCGGGAACGGCTACGAAAAGTGTCCACGTGACGAGCGCTTTCGCGACTTCAGGACGTGACACTTCAAAAGAATGTAAATGCGACACTTCCCTGCTAGGAAATAGCGTTTGCATTTGTCTCCGTATCGTAGCAACTGAGTTCCCATGCTTCTTAAAACACGATATCGCATGTCATTCCTATGTTTCATGATAAGGTATTATATTCATTGCGAAGTGTCAGGTATACCTCGTATTCTCTTCAAATGAATGTAGGTGCGACACTTCCTTGCTAGGAAATAGCATCTGCAGATGTCTACGTATCGTAGCAATTGAGTTCCAATGCTTCTTAAAACGCGATATCGCATCTCATTTCTATGATTCATGATAAGATATAATATTCATTGTGGAGTGCTAGGTATACCTCGCATACACTTCAAATCAAGGTAAATGCGACACTTCCTTTCTAGGAAATAGCGTTTGCAGAAGTCTATGTATCGTAGCCGTAGAGTTCTAACGCTTCTTGAAACGCGATAACGCATTTCATTTCTATGTTTGATGATAAGATGTATTATTCACTGCAAAGTGTCATCTATACCTCGTATTCACTTCAAATGAATGTAAATGCGACACTTCCTTGCTAGGAAATAGAGTTAGCAGATGTCTACGTATCGAAGAAATAGATTTCTATGCTTCTTAAAACGCGATATCGAATCTCATTTCTATGTTTCATGGTAAGATATTATATTCGTTGCGAAGTGTCATGTATGCCTCGTACTCACTTCAAATGAATGTAACTGCGACACTTCCTCGCTAGGAAATAGCGTTTGCAGATGCCTACGTATCGAAGCAATATAGTTCTAATGCTTCTTAGAACGCAACAAAGCATTTCATTTCTATGTTTCATGATTAGATATGATATTCGTTGCGAAGTGTCATGTTTGCCACGTATTCACTTCAAGTGAATGTAAATGCGACACTTCCTTGCTAGGAAATAGCGTTTACAGATGTCTACGTATCGAAGCAATAGAGTTCTAATGCTTCTTAGAACGCGATATCGCATCTCAATTTTATGTTTCATGATAAGATATAATATTCATTGCGAAGTGTCATGTATACCTCGTACTTACGTCACACGAATGTAAATGCGACACTTCCATGCTAGGAAATAGCATTTGCAGATGTCAACGTATCGTAGAAACAGAGTTCTAATGCTTCTTAAAACGAGATGTCGCATTTCATTTCTATGTTTCGTAATAAGATATAATACCCATTGTGGAGTGTTATGTATACCTCGTATTCACTTCAAAAGGATGTAAGTGCGACACTTCCATGCTAGGAAATAGCGTCTGCAGATGTCTACGCGTCGAGGCAATAGAGTTCTAATGCTTCTTAAAACGAGATGTCGTATTTCATTTCTATGTTTCGTAATAAGATATAATATTCATTGCGAAGTGTCATGTATACCTCGTATTCATTTCAAATGAATGTAAATGCGACACATCCTTGCTAGGAAATATTGTTTGCAGATGTCTACGTATCGTAGCAATAGAGTTCTAATGCTTCTTAAAACGAGAAGTCGTATTTCATTTCTATGTTTCGTAATAAGATATAATATTCATTGTGTAATGCTATGTATACCTCGTATTCACTTCAATGGAATGTAATTGCGACATTTCCTTGCTAGGAAATAGAGTTTGCAGATGTCTACGTATATTAGCAATAGAGTTCTAATGCTTCTCAGAACGCGATATAGCACCTCATTCCTATGTTTCGTGATAAGATATAATATTCTTTTTGAAGTGTCATGTATATCTCGTATTCACTCCAAAGGAATGTAAATGCGACACTTGCTTGCTAGGAAATAGCGTTTCCAGATGACTACGTATTGAAACAAAAGACTTCTAATGCTTATTACAACGAGATGTCGCATCTCATTTCTATGTTTCATGATAGGATATAATATTCATTGCGAAGTGTCATGTATACCTCGTACTCACTTCAAAAGAATGTAAATGCGACACATCCTTGCTAGGAAATAGCGTTTGCAGATGTCTACGTGTCGTAGCAAAAGAGTTCTATTACTTCTGAAGTCGCGATATCGCATCTCATTTCTATGTTTCGTGATAACATATAATATTCATTGCGAAGTGTCATGTATACCTTGTATTCACTTCAAATGTATGTAAACGCGACACTTCCTTGGTAAGAATTAGCGTTTGCAGATGTGTACGTATCGGGGAATTGGGGATCTAATGCTTCTTAAAACGCGGTATCGCATCTCATTTCTATGTTTCATGATAGATATAATATTCATTGCGAACTGTCATGTATACCTCGTATTCACTCCAAACGAATGTAAATGCGACACTTCCTTGCTAGGAAATAGCGTATTCAGATGTCTACGTATCGTAGCAATAGAGTTCTAATGCTACCTAAATCGCGATATCGCATCTCATTTCTATGTTTCGTGATAAGATATAATATTCATTGCGAAGTGCCATGCATACCACCTATTCACTCCAAACGAATGTAAATGCGACACTTCCTTGCTAGGAAATAGCGTCTGCAGGTGTCTACGCATCGAGGCAATAGAGTTCTAATGCTCCTTAAAACGCGATATCGCATCTAACTTCTATGTTTCATGATAAGATATAATATTCATTGCGAAGTGTCATGTATACCTCGTACTCACTTCCAAAGAATGTAAATGCGACACTTCCATGCTAGGAAATAGGGTCTGCAGATGTCTACGTATCGTAGCAAAAGAGTCCTAATGCTTCTTAAAACGAGATGTCACATTTCATTTCTATGTTTGGTGATAAGATATAATATTCATTGCGAAGTGTCATGTACACCTCGTATTCACTTCAAACGAATGTAAATGCGACTATTCCTTGCTAAGGAATAGCGTTTGCAGATGCCTACGGATCGTAGCAATAGAGCTCTAATGTTTCTTAGATCGCGATGTCGCACCCCATTTATATTTTTCGTGATAAGATATAATATTCATTGCGAAGTGTCATGTATACCTCGTATTCACTTCAAAACAATGTAAGTGCGACACTTCCATGCTAGGAAATAGCGTTTGCAGATGTCTCCGCATCGATGCCATAGAGTTCTAATGCTTCTTAAAACGCGATATCGCATCTCAATTCTATGTTTCATGATATGATATAATATTCATTGCGAAGTGTCATGTATAACTAGTATTCACTTCAAAAGAATGTAAATGCGACGTTTCCATCCTAGGAAATATCGTTTGCAGATGTCTACGTATCGTAGCAAAAGAGTTCTAATGCTTCTTAAAACGAGATGTCACATTTCATTTCTATGTTTGTTGATAAGATATAATATTCATTGCGAAGTGTCATGTATACCTCGTATTCGCTTCAAACGAATGTAAATGCGACTATTCCTTGCTAAGGTGTAGCGTTTGCAGATGCCTACGGATCGTAGCAATAGAGCTCTAATGCTTCTTAGATTGCGATATCGCATCTCATTTCTATGCTTCGTGATAAGATATAATGTTCATTGCGAAGTGTCACGTATACCTCGTATTCACTTCAAAAGAATGTAAATGCGAATCTTCCTTGCTAGGAAATAGCGCTTGCAGATATCTATGTATCGTAGCAATAGAGTTCTAATGCTTCTCAAAACGCGATATCGCATCTCATTTCTATGCTTCCTGATAAGATATAATATTCATTGCGAAGTGTCATGTATACCTCGTGTTCACTTCAAAAGAATGTAAATGCGACTATTGCTTGCTAGGAAATAGCGTTTGCAGATGTCTACATGTCGTAGCAATAGAGTTCTAATGCTACTTAAATCGCTATATCGCATCTCATTTGTATGTTTCGTGATAAGATATAATATTCATTGCGAAATGTCATGTATACCTCGTATTCACTTCAAAAGAATGTATGTGCGACACTTCCATGCTAGGAAATAGCGTTTGCAGATGTCTCCGCATCGAGGCCATAGACTTCTAATGCTTCTTAAAACGCGATATCGCATCCCTCTTCTGTGTTTCATGATAAGATATAATATTCATTGCGAAGTGTCATGCATACCTCGTATTCACTACAAAAGAATGTAAATGCGACTACTGCTTGCTAGGAAATAGCGTTTGTAGATGTCTCCGCATCGAGACCGTAGAGTTCTAATGCTTCTTAAAACGCGATATCGCATCCCTCCTCTGTGTTTCATGATAAGATATAATATTCATTGCGAAGTGTCATGTATACCTCGTATTCACTTCACACGAATATAAATGCGACTACTGCTTGCTAGGAAATAGCGTTAGCAGATGTCTACGTATCGTAGCAATAGCGTTCTAATGCTACTTATATCGCGATATGACACCTCATTTATATGTTTCGTGACAAGATATAATATTCATTGCGAAGTGTCATGTATACCTCGAATACACTTCAAAAGTATGTAAATGCAACTATTCCTTGCTAGGAAATAGCGTTTGCAGATGTCTACGTATCGTAGCAATAGTGTTCTAATGCTTCTTAGATCGCGATATCGCATCTCATTTATACGTTTCGTGATAAGATATAATATTCATTGCGAAGTGTCATGTATACCTCGTATATATTTCAAAAAATGTAAATGCGACACTTCCATGCTAGGAAATAGCGTTTGCAGATATCTCCGCTTCGGGGCAATAGGTTTCTAATGCATCTTAAAACGCGATGTCGCATCCCTCTTCTGTGCTTCATTATGAGATATAGTATTCATTCCGAAGTGTCATGTATACCTCCAATTCACTTCAAAAGAATGTAAATGCGACACTTCCATGCTAGGAAATAGCGTTTGCAGATATCTCCACATCGAGGAAAATAGGGTTCGAATGCTTCTTAAGACGCGATACCGCATCTCACTTATATGTTACATGATAAGATATAATGTTCATTGCGAAGTGTCATGTATACCTCGTATTCACTTCAAAAGAATGTAAATGCGAATCTTCCTTGCTAGGAAATAGCGTTTGCAGATGTCTACGCGTCGAGGCAATAAGGTTCTAATTCTTCTTAAAACGCGATATCGCATCTCACTTCTATGATTCATGATAAGATATATTATTCATTGCGAAGTGTCATGTATACCTCGTATTCACTTCAAAAGAATGTAAATGCGACTATTCCTTGCTAGGAAATAGCGTTTGCAGATGCCTACGTATCGTAGCAATAGAGTTCTAATGCTGCTTAAATCGCGATATCGCATCTCATTTCTATGTTTCGTGATAAATTATAATATTCATTCCGAAGTGTCATGTATACCTCAAATTCACTTCAAAAGAATCTAAATGCGACATTTCCATGCTAGGAAATAGCCCTTGCAGATATCTCCGCATTGAGGCAATAGAGTCCTAATGCTTCTTAAAACGAGATGTCGCATTACATTTCTATGTTTCGTGATAAGATATAATATTCATTGCGAAGTGTCATGCATACCTCCTATTCACTCCAAAGGAATGTAAATGCGACACTTCCTTGCTAGGAAATAGCGTCTGCAGATGTCTTCGCATCGAGGCGGTAGAGTTCTAATGCTTCTCAAAATGCGATATCGCATCTCACTCCTATGTTTCATGATAAGATATAATATTCATTGCGAAGTGTCATGTATACCTCGTATTCACTTCAAAAGAATGTAAATGCGACTATTCCTTACTAGGAACTTGCGTATTCAGATGTCTACGTATCGTAGCAATAGAGTTCTAATGCTACTTAGACCGCGATATCGCATCTCATTTCTATGTTTCGTGATAAGAAAGAATATCCATTGCGAATGGTCATGTATACCTTGTATTCACTTCAAAAGAATGTAAATGCGGCTATTGCTTGATAGGAAATAGCGTTTGCAGATGTCTACGTATCGTAGCAATAGTGTTCTAATGCTACTTGAATCGCGATATGACACCTTATTTATATGTTTCGTGATAAGATAATATTCATTGCGAAGTGTCATGTATACCTCGCATTCACTTCAGAAGAATGTAAGTGCGTCACTTCCATGCTAGGAAATAGCGTTAGCAGATGTCTATGGGTCGAGGCAATAAGGTTCTAATGCTTCTTAAAACGCGATATCGCATCCCACATCTATGATTCATGATAAGATATATTATTCATTGCGAAGTATCATGTATGCCTCGTATTTACTTCAAAAGAATGTAAATGCGACTATTCGTTGCTAGGAAATAGCGTTTGCAGATACCTACGTATCGTACCAATAGAGCTCTAATGCTGCTTAGATCGCGATATCGCATCTCATTTCTATGCTTCGTGACAAGATATAATATACATTGCGAAGTGACATGTACACCTCGTATTCACTACAAAAGAATGTAAATGCGACACTTCCATGCTAGGAAATAGCGTCTATAGATCTCTACGCTTCGAGGCAATAGAGTTCTAATGCTTCTTCAAACGCGATATCGCATCTGACTTCTATGTTTCATGAGAAGGGATAATGTTCATTGAGAAGTGTCATGTATACCTCGTATTCACTTCAAAAGAATGTATGTGCGACACTTCCATGCTATGAAATAGAGTTTGCAGATGTCTACGTATCGTAGCAATAAAGTTCTAATGCTACTTAAATTGCGATACTGCATCTCATCTATATGTTTCCTGATAAGATATAATATTCATTGCGAAGTGTCTAGTATCCCTCGTATTCACTTCAAAAGAATGTATATGCGACTATTGCTTGCTAGCAAATAGCGTTTGCAGATGTCTACGTATCGTAGCAATAGAGTTCTAATGCTACTTAAATCGCGATATCGCATCTCATTTGTATGTTTCGTGATAAGATATAATATTCATTGCAAAATGTCATGCATACCTCGTATTCACTACAAAAGAATGTAAATGCGACTACTGCTTGCTAGGAAATAGCGTTTGTAGATGTCTCCGCATCGAGACCGTAGAGTTCTAATGCTTCTTAAAACGCGATATCGCATCCCTCCTCTGTGTTTCATGATAAGATATAATATTCATTGCGAAGTGTCATGTATACCTCGTATTCACTTCACACGAATATAAATGCGACTACTGCTTGCTAGGAAATAGCGTTGCAGATGTCTACGTATCGTAGCAATAGCGTTCTAATGCTCCTTAAATCGCGATATGACACCTCATTTATATGTTTCGTGACAAGATATAATATTCATTGCGAAGTGTCATGTATACCTCGAATACACTTCAAAAGTATGTAAATGCGACTATTCCTTGCTAGGAAATAGCGTTTGCAGATGTCTACGTATCGTAGCAATAGTGTTCTAATGCTTCTTAGATCGCGATATCGCATCTCATTTATACGTTTCGTGATAAGATATAATATTCATTGCGAAGTGTCATGTATACCTCGTATATACTTCAAAAAATGTAAATGCGACACTTCCATGCTAGGAAATAGCGCTTGCAGATATCTCCGCTTCGGGGCAATAGGTTTCTAATGCATCTTAAAACGCGATGTCGCATCTCACTTGTATGTTACATGATAAGATATAATATTCATTGCGAAGTGTCATGTATACCTCCTATTCACTCCAAACGAATGTAACTGCGAATCTCCCTTGCTAGGAAATAGCGTTTGCAGATGTCTACGTAGCGTAGCAATGGAGTTCTAATGCTTCGCAAAACGCGATATCGCATCTCATTTCTATGCTTCGTGATAAGATACAATATTCATTGCGAAGTGTCATGTACACCTCGTATTCACTACAAAAGTATGTAAACGCGACACATCCATGCTAGGAAATAGCGTCTGCAGATGTCTACGCGTCGAGGCAATAGAGTTCTAATGCTTCTTAACACGCGATATCGCATCCCTCTTCTGTGTTTCATGATAAGATATAATATTCATTGCGAAGTGTCATGCATACCTCGCATTCACTACAAAACAATGTAAATGCGACTACTGCTTGCTAGGAAGTAGAGTTTGCAGATGTCTCCGCATCGAGGCCATAGAGATCTAATGCTTCTTAACACGCGATATCGCATCCCTCTTCTGTGTTTCATGATAAGATATAATATTCATTGCGGAGTGTCATGCATACCTCGCATTCACTACAAAAGAATGCAAATGCAACTACTGCTTGCTAGGAAATAGCGTTTGCAGATGTATACGTATCGTAGCAGTAGAGTTCTAATGCTTCTTAAAACGCGATATCGCATCCCTCTTCTGTGTTTCATGATGAGATATAATATTCATTCCGAAGTGTCATGTATACCTCCAATTCACCTCAAAAGAATGTAAGTGCGACACTTCCATGCTAGGAAATAGCGTTTGCAGATATCTCCACATCGAGGAAAATAGGGTTCTAATGCTTCTTAACACGCGATATCGCATCCCTCTTCTGTGTTTCATGATAAGATATAATATTCATTGCGAAGTGTCATGCATACCTCGCATTCACTACAAAAGAATGCAAATGCAACTACTGCTTGCTAGGAAATAGCGTTTGCAGATGTCTACGTATCGTAGCAGTAGAGTTCTAATGCTTCTTAAAACGCGATATCGCATCTCACTTATATGTTACATGATAAGATATAATGTTCATTGCGAAGTGTCATGTATACCTCGTATTCACTTCAAAAGAATGTAAATGCGAATCTTCCTTGCTAGGAAATAGCGTTTGCAGATGTCTACGCGTCGAGGCAATAAAGTTCTAATGCTTCTTAAAACGCGATATCGCATCTCACTTCTATGGTTCATGATAAGATATATTATTCATTGCGAAGTGTCATGTATACCTCGTATTCACTTCAAAAGAATGTAAATGCGACAATTCCTTGCTAGGAACTTGCGTATTCAGATGTCTACGTATCGTAGCAATAGAGTTCTAATGCTACTTAGACCGCGATATCGCATCTCATTTCTATGTTTCGTGATAAGAAAGAATATCCATTGCGAATGGTCATGTATACCTTGTATTCACTTCAAAAGAATGTAAATGCGGCTATTGCTTGATAGGAAATAGCGTTTGCAGATGTCTACGTATCGTAGCAATAGTGTTCTAATGCTACTTGAATCGCGATATGACACCTTATTTATATGTTTCGTGATAAGATAATATTCATTGCGAAGTGTCATGTATACCTCGCATTCACTTCAGAAGAATGTAAGTGCGTCACTTCCATGCTAGGAAATAGCGTTAGCAGATGTCTACGGGTCGAGGCAATAAGGTTCTAATGCTTCTTAAGACGCGATATCGCATCTCACATCTATGATTCATGATAAGATATATTATTCATTGCGAAGTATCATGTATACCTCGTATTTACTTCAAAAGAATGTAAATGCGACTATTCGTTGCTAGGAAATAGCGTTTGCAGATGCCTACGTATCGTACCAATAGAGCTCTAATGCTGCTTAGATCGCGATATCGCATCTCATTTCTATGCTTCGTGATAAGATATAATTTACATTGCGAAGTGACATGTACACCTCGTATTCACTACAAAAGAATGTAAATGCGACACTTCCATGCTAGGAAATAGCGTCTATAGATCTCTACGCTTCGAGGCAATAGAGTTCTAATGCTTCTTCAAACGCGATATCGCATCTCACTTCTATGTTTCATGAGAAGGGATAATGTTCATTGAGAAGTGTCATGTATACCTCGTATTCACTTCAAAAGAATGTATGTGCGACACTTCCATGCTATGAAATAGAGTTTGCAGATGTCTACGTATCGTAGCAATAAAGTTCTAATGCTACTTAAATTGCGATATCGCATCTCATCTATATGTTTCCTGATAAGATATAATATTCATTGCGAAGTGTCTAGTATCCCTCGTATTCACTTCAAAAGAATGTAAATGCGACTATTGCTTGCTAGCAAATAGCGTTTGCAGATGTCTACGTATCGTAGCAATAGAGTTCTAATGCTACTTAAATCGCGATATCGCATCTCATTTGTATGTTTCGTGATAAGATATAATATTCATTGCAAAATGTCATGCATACCTCGTATTCACTACAAAAGAATGTAAATGCGACTACTGCTTGCTAGGAAATAGCGTTTGTAGATGTCTCCGCATCGAGACCGTAGAGTTCTAATGCTTCTTAAAACGCGATATCGCATCCCTCCTCTGTGTTTCATGATAAGATATAATGTTCATTGCGAAGTGTCATGTATACCTCGTATTCACTTCAAAAGAATGTAAATGCGAATCTTCCTTGCTAGGAAATAGCGTTTGCAGATGTCTACGCGTCGAGGCAATAAGGTTCTAATGCTTCTTAAAACGCGATATCGCATCTCACTTCTATGATTCATGATAAGATATATTATTCATTGCAAAGTGTCATGTATACCTCGTATTCACTTCAAAAGAATGTAAATGCCACTATTCCTTGCTAGGAAATAGCGTTTGCAGATGCCTACGCATCGTAGCAATAGAGTTCTAATGCTGCTTAAATCGCGTTATCGCATCTCATTTCTATGTTTCGTGATAAATTATAATATTCATTCCGAAGTGTCATGTATACCTCGAATTCACTTCAAAAGAATCTAAATGCGACATTTCCATGCTAGGAAATAGCCCTTGCAGATATCTCCGCATTGAGGCAATAGAGTCCTAATGCTTCTTAAAACGAGATGTCGCATTACATTTCTATGTTTCGTGATAAGATATAATATTCATTGCGAAGTGTCATGCATACCTCCTATTCACTCCAAACGAATGTAAATGCGACACTTCCTTGCTAGGAAATAGCGTCTGCTGATGTCTTCGCATCGAGGCGGTTGAGTTCTAATGCTTCTCAAAATGCGATATCGCATCTCACTCCTATGTTTCATGATAAGATATAATATTCATTGCGAAGTGTCATGTATACCTCGTATTCACTTCAAAAGAATGTAAATGCGACTATTCCTTGCTAGGAACTTGCGTATTCAGATGTCTACGTATCGTAGCAATAGAGTTCTAATGCTACTTAGACCGCGATATCGCATCTCATTTCTATGTTTCGTGATAAGAAAGAATATCCATTGCGAATGGTCATGTATACCTTGTCTTCACTTCAAAAGAATGTAAATGCGGCTATTGCTTGATAGGAAATAGCGTTTGCAGATGTCTACGCATCGTAGCAATAGTGTTCTAATGCTACTTGAATCGCGATATGACACCTTATTTATATGTTTCGTGATAAGATAATATTCATTACGAAGTGTCATCTATACCTCGCATTCACTTCAGAAGAATGTAAGTGCGTCACTTCCATGCTAGGAAATAGCGTTAGCAGATGTCTACGGGTCGAGGCAATAAGGTTCTAATGCTTCTTAAAACGCGATATCGCATCTCACATCTATGATTCATGATAAGATATATTATTCATTGCGAAGTATCATGTATACCTCGTATTCACTTCAAAAGAATGTAAATGCGACTATTCGATGCTAGGAAATAGCGTTTGCAGATACCTACGTATCGTAGCAATAGAGCTCTAATGCTGCTTAGATCGCGATATCGCATCTCATTTCTACGCTTCGTGATAAGATATAATATACGTTGCGAAGTGACATGAACACCTCGTATTCACTACAAGAGAATGTAAATGCGACACTTCCATGCTAGGAAATAGCGTCTATAGATCTCTACGCTTCGAGGCAATAGGGTTCAAATGCTTCTTCAAACGCGATATCGCATCTCACTTTTATGTTTCATGAGAAGGGATAATGTTCTTTGAGAAGTGTCATGTATACCTCGTATTCACTTCAAAAGAATGTATGTGCGACACTTCCATGCTATGAAATAGCGTCTGCAGAACTCTACGCGTCGAGGCAATAGAGTTCTAATGCTTCTTAAAACGCGATATCGCATCTCACTTCTATGTTTCACGAGAAGATATAATGTTCTTTGCGAAGTGTCATTCATACCTCGTATTCACTTCAAATGAATGTAAATGCGAATCTTTCTTGCTAGGAAATAACGTTTGCAGATGCCTATGTATCGTAGCAATAGAGTTCTAATGCATCTTAGATCGTGATATCGCATCTCATTTCTATGTTTCGTGATAAGTTATAATATTCATTCTGAAGTGTCATGTATACCTCGTATTCACTTCAAAAGAATGTAAATGCGAATATTCCTTGCTAGGAAATAGCGTTTGCAGATATCTCCGCATCGAAGCAATAGGGTTCTAATGCTTTTTAAAACGAGATATCGCATCTCATATCTGTGCTTCATGTTAAGATATAATATTCATTGCGAAGTGTCATGTATACCAAGTATTCACTTCAAAAGAATGTAAATGCGACTATTGCTTGCTAGGAAATAGCATTTGCAGATGTCTACGTATAGTAGCAATAGAGTTCTAATGCTTCTCAAAACGCGATATCGCATCTCACTTCTATGTTTCATGATAAGATATAATATTCATTGCGAAGTGTCATGTACACCTCGTATTCACTTCAAAAGAAAGTAAATGCGACACTTCCATGCTAGGAAATAGCGTCTGCAGATGTCTACACGTCGAGGCAATAGAGTTCTAATGCTTCTTAACGCGATATCGCATCTCAATTTGATGTTTCATGATAAGATATAATATTCATTGCGAAGTGTCATGTATACCTCTAATCCACTTCAAAAGAATCTAAGTGCGACATTTCCATGCTAGGAAATAGCCTTTGCAGATGCCTACGTATCGTAGCAATAGAGTTCTAATGCTTCTCAAAACGCAATATCGCATCTCATTTCTATGCTTCATGATAAGGCATAATATTCGTTGCGAAGTGTCATGTATACCTCGTATTCACTCCAAACCAATGTAAATACGACACTTCCTTGCTAGGAAATAGCGTATTCAGATGTCTACGTATCGTGGCAATAGAGTTCTAATGCTACTTAAATCGCGATATCGCATCTCATTCCTATGTTTCATGATAAGATATAATATTCATTGCGAAGTGTCATGCATACCTCGTATTCACGTCAAAAGAATGTAAGTGCGACACTTCCATGCTAGGAAATAGCGTTTGCAGATGTCTACGTATCGTAGCAATAGAGTTCTAATGCTTCTCAAAACGCGATATCGCATCTCATTTCTACGCTTCATGATAAGATATAATATTCATTGCGAAGTGTCATGTATACATAGTATTCATTCCAAACGAATGTAAAGGCGACACTTCATTGCTAGGAAATAGCGTGTTCAGATGTCTACACGTCGAGGCAATAGAGTTCTAATGCTTCTTAACGCGATATCGCATCTCACTTCTATGTTTTATGATAAGATATAATATTCATTGCGAAGTGTCATGTATACCTCGTATTCACTCCAAACGTATGTAAATGCGACACTTCCTTGCTAGGAAATAGCGTATTCAGATGTCTACGTATAGTAGCAATAGAGTTCTAATGCTTCTCAAAACGCGATATCGCATCTCATTTCTATGTTTCCTGATAAGATATAATATTCATTCGAAGTGTCATGTATACCTAGTATTCATTCCAAACGAATGTAAATGCGACACTTCCTTGCTAGGAAATAGCGTACTCAGATGTCTACGTATCGTAGCAATAGAGTTCTAATGCTACTTAAATCGCGATATCGCATCTCATTTCTATGTTTCGTGATAAGATATAATATTCATTGCGAAGTGTCATGTATACCTCGTATTCACTTCAAAAGAATGTAAATGCGACTATTGCTTGCTAGGAAATAGTGTTTGCAGATGTCTACCTATAGTAGCAATAGTGTTCTAATGCTTCTCAAAACGCGATATCGCATCTCATTTCTATGTTTCCTGATAAGATATAATATTCATTGCGAAGTGTCATGTACACCTCGTATTCACTTCAAAAGAATGTAAATGCGACACTTCCATGCTAGGAAATAGCGTCTGCAGATTTCTACGCGTCGAGGCAATAGAGTTCTAATGCTTCTTAAAACGCGATATCGCATTTCACTTCTATGTTTCATGATAAGATATAATATTCATTGCGAAGTGTCATGTATACCTCGTACTCACTTCAAACGAATGTAAATGCGACTATTGCTTGCAAGGACGTAGCGTTTGCAGATGTCTACGTATCGTAGCAATAGAGTTCCAATGCTTCTCAAAACGCGATATCGCATCTCATTTCTATGCTTCATGATAAGGCATAATATTCGTTGCGAAGTGTCATGTATACCTCGTATTCACTCCAGACCAATGTAAATACGACACTTCCTTGCCAGGAAATAGCGTATTCAGATGTCTACGTATCGTAGCAATAGCGTTCTAATGCTACTTAAATCGCGATATCACAACTCATTTATATGTTTCGTGATAAGATATAATATTCATTCCGAAGTGTCATGTATACCTCGTATTCACTCGAAACGAATGTAAATGCGACACTTCCTTGCTAGGAAATAGCGTACTCAGATGTCTACGTATCGTAGCAATAGAGTTCTAATGCTACTTAAATCGCGATATTGCATCTCATTTCTATGTTTCGTGATAAGATATAATATTCATTGCGAAGTGTCATGTATACCTCGTATTCGCTTCAAAAGAATGTAAATGCGACTATTGCTTGCTAGGAAATAGTGTTTGCAGATGTCTACCTATAGTAGCAATAGAGTTCTAATGCTTCTCAAAACGCGATATCGCATCTCATTTCTATGTTTCCTGATAAGATATAATATTCATTGCGAAGTGTCATGTACACCTCGTATTCACTTCAAAAGAATGTAAATGCGACACTTCCATGCTAGGAAATAGCGTCTGCAGATTTCTACGCGTCGAGGCAATAGAGTTCTAATGCTTCTTAAAACGCGATATCGCATTTCACTTCTATGTTTCATGATAAGATATAATATTCATTGCGAAGTGTCATGTATACCTCCTATTCACTCCAGACGAATGTAAATGCGACACTTCCTTGCTAGGAAATAGCGTCTGCAGATGTCTACGCATCGAGGCAATAGAGTTCTGATGCTTCTTAAAACGCGATATCGCATCTCACTCCTATGTTTCATGAAAAGATATAATATTCATTGCGAAGTGTCATGTACACCTCGTATTCACTTCAAAAGAATGTAAATGCGACTATTCCTTGCTAGGAAGTAGCGATTGCAGATGGCTACGTATCGTAGCAATAGAGTTCTAATGCTTCTCAAAACGCGATATCGCATCTCATTTCTATGCTTCATGATAAGGCATAATATTCGTTGCGAAGTGTCATGTATACCTCGTATTCACTCCAAACCAATGTAAATACGACACTTTCTTGCTAGGAAATAGCGTATTCAGGTGTCTACGTATCGTGGCAATAGAGTTCTAATGCTACTTAAATCGCGATATCGCATCTCATTCCTATGTTTCATGATAAGATATAATATTCATTGCGAAGTGTCATGTATACCTAGTATTCATTCCAAACGAATGTAAATGCGACACTTCCTTGCTAGGAAATAGCGTGTTCGGATGTCCACGTATCGTAGCAATAGAGTTCCAATGATACTTAAATCGCGATATCGCATCTCATTTCTATGTTTCGTGATAAGATATAATATTCAATGCGAAGTGTCATGTATACCTCGCATTCTCTTCAAAAGAATGTAAATACGACTATTGCTTGCTACGAAATAGAGTTTGCAGATGTCTACGTATAGTAGCAATAGAGTTCTAATGCTTCTCAAAACGCGATATCGCTACTCATTTCTATGTTTCATGATAAGATATAATATTCATTGCGAAGTGTCATGTATACCTCTGATTCACTTCAGAAGAATCTAAATGCGACATTTCCATGCTAGGAAATAGCCTTTGCAGATATCTCCGCATCGAAGCAATAGTGTTCTAATGCTTTTTAAAACGAGATGTCCCATTTCATTTCTATGTTTCGTGATAAGATATAATATTCATTGCGAAGTGTCATGTATACCTCCTATTCACTCCAGACGAATGTAAATGCGACACTTCCTTGCTAGCAAATAGCGTCTGCAGATGTCTACGCATCGAGGGAATGGAGTTCTTATGCTTCTTAAAACGCGATATCGCATCTCACTTCTATGTTTAATGATAAGATATAATATTCATTGCGAAGTGTCATGTGTACCTCGTATTCACTCCAAACGTATGTAAATGCGACACTTCCTTGCCAGGAAATAGCGTGTTCAGATGTCTACGTATCGTAGCAATAGGGCTCTAATGCTACGTAAACCGCGATATCGCATCTCAGTTATATGTTTCGTGATAAGATATAATATTCATTGCGAAGTGTCATGTATACCTCGTATTCTCTTCAAAAGAATGTACTTGCGACTATTGCTTGCTAGGAAATAGAGTTTGCAGATGTCTACGCGTCGAGGCAATAGAGTTCTAATGCTTCTTAAAACGCGATATCGTTTCTCACTCCTATGTTTCATGATAAGATATAATATTCATTGCGAAGTCTCATGTATACCTCGTATTGGCTTCAAAAGTATGTAAATGCGACTATTGCTTGCTAGGAAATAGCGTTTGCAGATGCCTACGTATCGTAGCAATAGATTTATAATGCTTCATAGATCGCGATATCGCATCTCATTTCTATGTTTCGTGATAAGTTATAATATTCATTCCGAAGTGTCATGTAAACCTCGAATTCACTTCAAAGGAATGTAAATGCGACTATTGGTTGCTAGGAAGTAGCGTTTGCAGATGTCTACGTATCGTAGCAATAGATTTCTAATGCTTCTCAAAACGCAATATCGCATCTCATTTCTATGTTTCGTGATAAGTTATAATATTCATTGCGAAGTGTTATGTACACCTCGTATTCACTTCAAAAGAATGTAAATGCGACACATCCATGCTAGGAAATAGCGTCTGCAGATGTCTACACGTCGATGCAATAGAGTTCTAATGCTTCTTAACGCGATATCGCATCTCACTTCTATGTTTCATGATAAGATATAATATTCATTGCGAAGTGTCATGTATACCTCGTATTCACTTCAAAAGAATGTAAATGCGACTATTGCTTGCTAGGAAATAGCGTTTGCAGATGTCTACGTATAGTAGCAATGGAGTTCTAATGCTTCTCAAATCGCGATATCGCATCTCATTTCTATGTTTCATGATAAGATATAATATTCATTGCGAAGTGTCATGTACACCTCGTATTCACTTCAAAAGAATGTAAATGCGACACTTCCATGCTAGGAAATAGCGTCTGCAGATGTCTACACGTCGAGGCAATAGAGTTCTGATGCTTCTTAACGCGATATCGCATCTCAATTCTATGTTTCATGATAAGATATAATATTCATTGCGAAGTGTCATGTATACCTCGTATTCACTCCAAACGTATGTAAATGCGACACTTCCTTGCCAGGAAATAGAGTATTCAGATGTCTATGTATCGTAGCAATAGCGTTCTAATGCTACTTAAATCGCGATATCACATCTCATTTATATGTTTCGTGATAAGATATAATATTCATTGCGAAGTTTCATGTATACCTCGTATTCACGTCAAAAGAATGTAAGTGCGACACTTCCTTGCTAGGAAATAGCGTACTCAGATGTCTAAGTATCGTAGCGATAGAGTTCTAATGCTACTTAAATCGCGATATCGCATCTCATTTCTATGTTTCGTGATAAGATATAATATTCATTGCGAAGTGTCATGTACACCTCGTATTCACTTCAAAAGAATGTAAATGCGACACTTCCATGCTAGGAAATAGCGTCTGCAGATGTCTACACGTCGAGGCAATAGAGTTCTAATGCTTCTTAACGCGATATCGCATCTCAATTCTATGTTTCATGATAAGATATAATATTCACTGCGAAGTGTCATGTATACCTCGTATTCACTTCAAAAGAATGTAAATGCGACTCATGCTTGCTAGGCAATAGCGTTTGCAGATGTCTACGTATAGTAGCAATAGAGTTCTAATGCTTCTCAAAGCGCGATATCGCATCTCATTTTTATGTTTCCTGATAAGATATAATATTCATTGCGAAGTGTCATGTACACCTCGTATTCACCTCAAAAGAATGCAAATGCGACGATTCCATGCTAGGAAATAGCGTCTGCAGATTTCTACGCGTCGAGGCAATAGAGTTCTAATGCTTCTTAAAACGCGATATCGTATTTCACTTCTATGTTTCATGATAAGATATATTATTCATTGCGAAGTGTCATGTATACCTCCTATTCACTCCAGACGAATGTAAATGCGACACTTCCTTGCTAGGAAATAGCGTCTGCAGATGTCTACGCATCGAGGCAATAGTGCTCTGATGCTTCTTAAAACGCGATATCGCATCTCACTTCTATGTTTCATGATAAGATATAATATTCATTGCGAAGCGTCATGTACACCTCGTATTCACTTCAAAAGAATGTAAATGCGACACTTCCATGCAAGCAAATAGCGTCTGCAGATGTCTACGCGTCGAGGCAATAGAGTTCTAATGCTTCTTAAAACGCGATATCGCATCTCACTTCTATGTTTCATGATAAGATATAATATTCATTGCGAAGTGTCATGTATACCTCGTAGTCACTCCAAACCAATGTAAATACGACACTTCCTTGCTAGGAAATAGCGTATTCTGATGTCTACGTATCGTGGCAATAGAGTTCTGATGCTACTTAAATCGCGATATCGCATCTCATTTCTATGCTTCATGATAAGATATAATATGCATTGCAAAGTGTCATGTATACCTCGTATTCACTTCAAAAGAATGTAAGTGCGACACTTCCAAACTAGGAAATAGCGTTTGCAGGTGCCTCCGCATCGAGGCCATAGAGTTCTAATGCTTCCTAAAACGCAATATCGCATCTCTCTTCTATGTTTCATGATAAGATATAATATTCATTGCTAAGTGAAATGTGTACCTCGTATTCACTTCAAAAGTATGTAAGTGCGACACTTCCATGCTAGGAAATAGCGTCTGCAGATTTCTGCGCGTCGAGGCAATAGAGTTCTAATGCTTCTCAAAACGCGATATCGCATCTCATTTCTATGCTTCATGATAAGATATAATATTCATTGCGAAGTCTCATGTATACCTCGTATTCGCTTCAAAAGAATGTAAATGCGACTATTGCTTGCTAGGAAATAGCGTTTGCAGATGCCTACGTATCGTAGCAATAGATTTCTAATGCTTCTTAACGCGATATCGCATCTCACTTCTATGTTTCATGATAAGATATAATATTTATTGCGAAGTGTCATGTATTCCTCGTATTCACTTCAAAAGAATGTAATTGCGACTATTGCTTGCTAGGAAATAGCGTTTGCAGATGTCTACGTATAGTAGGAATAGAGTTCTAATGCTTCTCAAAACGCGATATCGCATCTCATTTCTATGTTTCATGATAAGATATAATATTCATTGCGAAGTGTCATGTATACCTCGTAGTCACTCCAAACCAATGTAAATACGACACTTCCTTGCTAGGAAATAGCGTATTCTGATGTCTACGTATCGTGGCAATAGAGTTCTGATGCTACTTAAATCGCGATATCGCATCTCATTCCTATGTTTCATGATAAGATATAATATTCATTGCGAAGTGTCATGTATACCTCGTATTCACTTCAAAAGAATGTAAATGCGACACTTCCATGCTAGGAAATAGCGTCTGCAGATTTCTACGCGTCGAGGCAATAGAGTTCTAATGCTTCTCAAAACGCGATATCGCATCTCATTTCTATGCTTCATGATAAGATATAATATGCATTGCAAAGTGTCATGTATACCTCGTATTCACTTCAAAAGAATGTAAGTGCGACACTTCCAAACTAGGAAATAGCGTTTGCAGGTGCCTCCGCATCAAGGCCATAGAGTTCTAATGCTTCCTAAAACGCGATATCGCATCTCTCTTCTATGTTTCATGATAAGATATAATATTCATTGCTAAGTGAAATGTGTACCTCGTATTCACTTCAAAAGTATGTAAGTGCGACACTTCCATGCTAGGATATAGCGTCTGCAGATTTCTACGCGTCGAGGCAATAGAGTTCTAATGCTTCTCAAAACGCGATATCGCATCTCATTCCTATGTTTCATGATAAGATATAATATTCATTGCGAAGTGTCATGTATTCCCGTCTACACTTCGAAACAATGTATATGCGACACTTCCTTGCTAGGGAATAGCGTTTGCAGATGTCTACGTATCGTAGCAATAGAGTTCAAATGCTTCTTAAAACGCAATATGGCATCTCACTTCTATGCTTCATGATAAGATATAATATTCATTGCGAAGTGTCATGCATACCTCGTATTCACTTCAAAAGAATGTAAATGCGACACTTCCATGTTAGGAAATAGCGTTTGCAGATATCTACGTATCGTAGCAATAGAGTTCTAATGCTTCTTAAAAGGAGATGTCGCATTTCATTTCTATGTTTCATGATAAGACATAATATTCATTGCGAAGTGTCATGTATACCTCGCATTCACTTCAACAGAATGTAGATACGACACTTGCATGCTAGAAAATATTGTTTGCAGATGTCTACGTATCGTAGCAGTAGAGTTCTAATGCTTCTTAAAACGCGATATCGCATCTCATTACTATGTTTCATGATAAGATATAATATTCATTGTGCATTCTTAGCTATACCTCGTATTCACTTCAAAAGAATGTAAATGCGACACTTCCTTGCTATTAAATAGCGTTTGCAGATGTCTACGTATCGTAGCAATAGAGTTCTAATGCTTCTCAAAACGCGGTAGCGCATCTCATTTCTATGTTTCATGATAAGATATAATATTCATTGCGAAGTGTCATTTATACCTCGTATTCACTACAAAAGATTGTAAATGCGACACTTGCATGCTAGAAAATAGCGTTTGCAGATGTCTACGTATCGTAGCAATTGAATTCTAATGCTACTTAAAACGAGATGTCGCATTCCATTTCTATGTTTCGTGATAAGATATAATATTCATTTTGGAGTGTTATGTATACCTCGTATTCACTTCAAAAGAATGTAAATGCGACACTTCCATGCTAGGAAATAGCGTTTGCAGATGTCTACGTATCGTAGCAATAGAGTTCCAATGCTTCTTAGAACGTGATATCGCATCTCACTTCTATGTTTGGTGATAAGATAAAATATTCATTGTAGAGTGTTATGTATACCTCGTATTAATATCAAAAGAATGTAAATGCGACACTTCCTTGCTAGGAAATATTGTTTGCAGATGTCTACGTATCGTAGCAATAGAGTTCTAACGCTTCTTAAAACGCGATAACGCATCTCACTTCAATGCTTCATGATAAGATATAATATTCATTGCGATGTGTCATGTATACCTCGTATTCCCTTCAAAAGAATGTAAATGCGACACTTCCATGCTAGGAAATAGCATTTGCAGATGTCTCCGTATCAAAGCAATTGAGATCTAGCTATTTATAAATCGCGATATCGCATATCACTTCTATGTTTCATGATAAGATATAATATTCATTGTGGAGACTTAGGTATATCTCGTATTCACTTCAAAAGAATGTAAATGCGACTCCTCATTGCTAGGAAATATCGTTTCCAGATGTCTACGTATCGTAGCAATAGAGTTCTAATGCTTCTTAAAACGCGATATCGCATCTCATTCCCATGTTTCATGATAAGATATAATATTCATTGTGCAGACTTAGCTATACCTCGTATTCACTTCAAAAGAATGTAAATGCGACACTTCCTTGCTATAAAATAGCGTTTGCAGATGTCTACGTATCGTAGCAATAGAGTTCTAATGCTTCACAAAACGCGGTAGCGCATCTCATTTCTATGTTTCATGATAAGATATAATATTCATTGCGAAGTGTCATGTATACCGCGTATTCACCTCAAAAGAATGTAAATGCGATACTTCATTGCTAGGAAATAGCGTTTGGAGATGTCTCCATGTCGACACAATAGAGTTCTAATGAATCTCAAATAACGATATCGCATCTCATTTCTATGTATAAAAGAATTTAGATGCGACACTTCCTTGCTAGGAAATAGCATTTCCAGATGTCTACGTATCGTAGCAATAGAGTTCTAATGCTTCTTAAAACGCGATATCGCACTTCCTTCCTATCTTTCATGATAAGATATAATATTCATTGCGAAGTGTCATGTATACCTCGTATTCCCTTCAAAAGAATGTAAATGCGACACTTCCATGCTAGGAAATAGCATTTGCAGATGTCTCCGTATCAAAGCAATTGAGATCTAACTATTTTTAAATCGCGATATCGCATATCACATCTATGTTTCATGATAAGATATAATATTCATTGTGGAGACTTAGCTATACCTCGTATTCACTTCAAAAGAATGTAAATGCGACACTTCCTTGCTATTAAATAGCGTTTGCAGATGTCTACGTATCGTAGCAATAGAGTTCTAATGCTTCTCAAAACGCGGTAGCGCATCTCATTTATATGTTTCACGATAAGATATAAAATTCATTGCGAAGTGTCATGTATACCTCGTATTCACTTCAAAAGAATGTGAATGCGACACTTCCTTGTTGGAATATAGCGTTTGCAGATGCCTACGTATCGAAGCAATTGTGTTCTAATGCATCTTAAAACGGGATATCGCATCTTATTTCTATGTTTCATTTTAAGATATAATATTCATTGCGAAGTGCCATGTATACCTCGTATTCACTTCAAAAGAATGTAGATGCGACACTTCCTTGCTAGGAAATAGCGATTCCAGATGTCTACGTACCGTAGCAATAGAGATCTAATGCTTCTTAAAACGCGATTTCGCACTTCATTCCTATGTTTCACGCTAAGATATAATATTCATTGCGAAGTGTCATGTATACCACGTATTTCCTTCAAAAGAATGTAAATGCGACACTTCCATGCTAGGAAATAGCGTTTGAAGATGTCTAGGTATCGAAACAACAGAGTTCTAATGCTTCTTTAATCGCGTTATCGCAACTCATTCCTATGTCTCGCGATAAGATGTAATATTCATTGCGAAGTGTCACGTATACCGCGTATTCACTTCAAAAGAATGTAAATGCGACACTTCCTTGCTAGGAAATAGCGTTTCCAGGAGTCTACGTATCGTAGCAACAGAGATCTAGTGCTTCTCAAGACGCGATATCGCATCTCATTCCTATGTTTCATGATATGATATAATATTCATTGTGGAGTGTTATGTATACCTCGTTTTCACTTCAAAAGAATGTGAATGCGACACTTCCCTGCTAGGAAATAGCGTTTCCAGATGTCTATGTATCGTAGCAATAGAGTTCTAGTGCTTCTCAAGACGCGATATCGCATCTTTTCTCTATGTTTCATGATAAGATATAATATTCACTGAGGAGTGTTAAGTATACCTCGTATTCACTTCAAAAGAATGTAAATGCGACACTTCCCTGCTAGGAAATAGCGTTTCCAGATGTCTATGTATCGTAGCAATAGAGTTCTAGTGCTTCTCAAAACGCGATATAGCATCTTTTTTCTATGTTTCATGATAAGATATAATACCCATTGCGAAGTGTTATGTATACCGCGTATTCACTTCAGATGAATGTAAATGCGACAGTTCCATGTTAGGAAGTATCGTTTGCAAATGTCCACGTATCGTAGCAATAGAATTCTAATGCTTGTTAAAACCCGATATCGTATCTCACTTCTGTGTTTCACGATAAGATATGATATTCATTGCGAAGTGTCATGAATTCTCGTCTACAAATCGAAAGAATGTAAATGCAACACTTCCTTGCTAGGAAATAGCGTTTGCTGATGGCTACGTATCGAAGCAATAGAGTTCTAATGCATCTTAAATCGCGATATCGCATCTCATTTCTATGTTTCATGATAAGATATAGTATTCATTGTGCAATGTTATGTATTCCTCGCATTCACTTCAAAAGAATGTAAATGCGACACTTCCTTGCTTGGAAATAGCGCTTGCAGATGTCTACGTATCGTAGCAATAGAGTTCTAATGCTTCTCAAAACGCGATATCGCATCTCATTTCGATGTCTCATGATAAGATATAATATTCTTTGCGGATTGTCATGTATTCTCGTCTACACTTCAAAAGAATGTAAAGGCGACACTTCCTTGCTATGAAATAGCGTTCCCAGATGTCTACGTATCGAAGCAATAGAGCTCTAACGCTTCTCAAAACGCGATATCGCATCTCATTTCTATGATTCATGATAAGATATAATATTCATTGCGAAGTGTTATGTATTCCTCGTCTGCACTTCAAATGAATGTAAATGCGACATTTCGTTTCTAGGAAATAGCGTTTGCAGATGTCTACGTATCGGAGCAATAGAGTTCTAATGCTTCTTAAAACGAGATATCGCAACTCATTTCTATGTTTCATGATTAGATATAATATGCATTGCGAAGTGGCATGTATTCCTCGTCTACACTTGCAATGAATGTAAATGCGACACTTCCTTGCTAGGAAATAGCGCTTGCAAATGTTTACGTATCGAAGCAATAGAGTTCAAATGCTTCTTAAAACGGGATATTGATTCTCATTTCTATGTTTCCTGATGAGATATAATATTCATTGCGAAGTGTCATGTATGCCTCGTATTCACATCAAAGGAATGTAAATGCGACACTTTCTTGCTAGGAAGTGGCGTTTGCAGATGTCTACGTATCGAAGCAATAGAGTTGTAATGCTTCTTATATCGCGATGTCGCATCTCATTTCTACGTTTCATGATTAGATATAATATTCATTGTGGAGTGTTATGTATCCCTCGTATTCACTTCAAATGAATGTAAATGCGACAATTCCTTACAAGGAATTAGCGACTGCAGATGTCTACGTATCGTAGCAATAGAGTTCTAATGTTTCTTAAAACGCGATATCGCATCTCATTTCTATGTTTCGTGATAAGTTATAATAGTCATTGCGAAATGTCGCGTATACCTCGTATTCACTTCTAAACAAAGTAAATGCGACACATCCATGCTAGGAAATAGCGTTTGCATATGTCTACCTACCGTAGCAATAGAGTTCTAATACTGCTTAAAACGCGATATCGCATCTCATTTCTATGTTTCATGATAAGGTATAATATTCATTGCGAAGTGTCATGAATGCCTCTTGTTCACTTCAAAAGAATGTAAATGCGACACTTCCTTGCTAGGAAATAGCGTTCGCAGATGTCTACGTATCGTAGCAATAGAGATCTAATGCATCTTAAAACGAGATGTCGCATCTCGTTTCTCTGTTTCATGATAGGATATATCATTCATTGCGAAGTGTCATGTATACATCGTATTCACTTCAAATGAATGTAAATGCGACACTTCATTGCTAGGAAATAGCGTTTGCATATGTCTACGTATCGTAGCAATCGATTTCTAATACTGCTTAAAACGCGGTATCGCATCTCATTTCTATGTTTCGTGATAAGATATAATATTCATTGCGAAGTTTCACTTATACCTCGTATTCACTTCAAATCAATGTAAATGCGACACTTCCTTTCTAGGAAATGGCGTTTGCTGAAGGCTTCGTATCGTAGCAACAGCATTCTGACACATCTTAAAACGCGATATCGCGTCTCATTTCTATGTTTCATGATAAGATGTAATATTCATTGCGAAGTGTCATGTATGCATCGTATTCACTTCAAATGAATGTAAATGCGACACTTCCTTGCTAGGAAATAGCGTTTGCATATGTCCACGTATCGTAGCAATAGAGTTCTAATGCTATTTAAATCGCGATATCGCATCTCATTTCTATGTTTCATGATAAGATATAACATTCCTTGCGAAGTGTCATGAATGCATCGTATTCAACTTCAAATGAATGTAAATACGACACTTCCATTCTAGGATATAGCTTTTGTAGATGTTTACGTATTGTAGCAATAATGTTCTAATACTTCTTAAATCGCGATATCGCATTTCGTTTCTATGTTTCGTGATAAAGTATAATATTCAATGTGGAGTGTTATGTATATCCCGTATTCCCTTCATAAGAATGTAAATGCGACACTTCCCTGCTAGGAAATAGCGTTTGCAGATGTCTACGTATCGAAGCAATAGCGTTCTAATGCTTCCTAAAACGGGATACCGCATTTCATTTCGATGTTTCACGATAAGATTTAATATTCTTTGCGATGTGTTTGTATTCCTCGTCTACACTACAAATGAATATAAATGCGACAATTCCTTTCTAAAAAATAGCGTTTCCAGGTGTATACGTATCGAAGCAATTGACTTCTAATGCTTCCTAAAACGCGATAAAGCATCTCATTTCTATGCTTCATGATAGGATATAATATTCATTGCGAAGTGTCATGTATACCTGGTCTACGCTTCAAATGAATGTAAATGCGATACTTCCTTACTAGGAAATAGCGAATGCAGATGTCTACGTATCGAAGCAATAGATCTCTAATGCTTCTTAGAACGAGATATCGCATCTCTCTTCTATGTTTCATGATAAGATATTATATTCATTGCGAAGTGTCATGTATACCTCGTATTCTCTCCAACGAAATGCAAATGCGACACTTCCTTCCTAGGAAATGGCGTATTCGGATGTCTACGTATCGTAGCAATAGAGTTCTAATGCTACATAAATCTCGATATCGAATCTCATTTATATGTTTCGTGATAAGATATAATATTCATCGCGAAGTGTCATGCACACCTCGTATTCACTTCAAAAGAATGTAAGTGCGACACTTCCATGCTAGGAAATAGCGTTTGCTGATGTCTACGCATCGAGGCAATAGAGTTCTAATGCTTCTTAGATCGCGATATTGCATCTCATTTCTATGTTTCATTATAAGATATAATATTCATTGCGAAGAGTCATGTATACCTCGTATTCACATCAAAAGGATGTAAATCCTACTATTCCTTGCTAGGGCATAGCGTTTGCAGATGCCTACGTATCGTAGCAATAGAGTTCAAATGCTACTTAAATCGCGATATCGCATCTCATTTCTATGTTTCGAGATAAGATATAATATTCATTGCGAATGGTCATGTATACCTCGTATTCACATCAAAAGAATGTAAATCCGACTATTCCTTGCTAGGGCATAGCGTTTGCAGATGCCTACGCATCGAGGCAATAGAGTTCTAATGCTTCTTAAAAGGCGATATCGCATCTCATTTTTATGTTTCATTATAAGATATAATATTCATTGCGAAGTGTCATGTATACCTCGTATTCACATCAAAAGAATGTAAATGCCACACTTCCTTGCTCGGAAATAGCGTTTCCATTTGTTTACTTATCGGAGCAATAGAGTTCTATTGCTTCATTCAACACGATGTCGCAAGTCATTTCAATGATTCATGGTAATTTGCAATGTTCTATGCAATATGTTACATTTGTCTGCATCTAGACCTTAGAAGGATGTGAATCCTATACTTACTTGCAACAGAATATCGTTTCCAGATCTCTTTGTGTCCAAGCAAGACATTTCTAATACTTCAATCAGCGCGATGTCGCATCTCATTTCAACGTTTCAATGCAAAGTATCTGTAATCATATATCCATAACATTGTGCCTAACTGTTAGAAGTCTTCAATAGAATGTGAACTATATAATTCCATGCAACGGCATGGCGCTCCGTAGTGTCTGTCTGTTAAAGCAATCGAGCTAGAATTCTCCATGCAATGCGCTGGAGCATCCCATTTCATCGTTTCAAAGTAAGAATGCTGTAATCTCTTATGCATAGCTCTATGCTTATCTGCTTTAAAACTTCATAAGAATGTAAATTCTACAGCTCCATGCAACAGGATTGCCCTTCGTAGTGTCTACATGTCGAGACAATAGAGTACTAATGCATTATACAATGCCATGACTCATCTCATTTCAACGTTTCGAATTAAGTAAGCTGTAATTTTCTATGAAAAGCATTATAATTATCTGCTTCTACTCTACAATAGAATGTGAATTCTATAGATCCAAGCAACAGGAGGGCAGGCTCTCCACCATCCTACTGCCTGCCCTGATGGGGGCAAAGGATTCCCAGGGCCACTCAAACCGCGACCAACATCTATCTTATACTCTAACCGATTCATCGTTATGCGTTTTCCATTAAGCTTGCCGGGATCAGTGATATTGATTCGCTCAATCTAAATTATTATTTTCTTTTTAAGTTTCTCGATTTTTTTAGTTTCTCTCACGATATCGTCTATTTCGTTGTACCTTACCCTTACAGTATGGTATATAATCTGTTGTTTGATATTTCTAGGATTTCCTCTCAATAAATGCAATGCTTCCACATATTCTCTTTCCCTTTCTCTTTAGCTACATTGTTGTTATTTTATGCTTTTCACCCTCCACATTCACTCTCTACACCATCTCGGAACAGGCGTTATACGATTACTGCAGGATGACGCCCCGGTCTCGTTACACCGAGATCGAGTGTTCTCTCTTGCATCCGTTGATTTATATATGTTATATATTGGAGAATATTTCCTCTTATCCTTTGTATTTTTCGAATGAAATTACATTGACAGAAGTACGAGCTAGTTCTGCACGCCTATTTGAAACAACATTAAATCACCTTGTTAAACAATAATATATTAAATGTGACTTGGACTTTTAAATTTGAATTTATAAACATCTAACAGGTAAATATGTTTTTCTTACTATTTATATCATTATACATTCAGTGATTTATTGTGTGCAGTGATTTGATATATTAACTGCTTGATTATATCTTGCAATGAACTTTGCGTACCAAACATTGTTTTTACTCCTGATGGGAGTGGATAGTTCATTGTTTTATATTCTTATATCGCATTGATTATAAAAGTATATGACATCCTTTTTATGCAGTCATGTATAATTATGTACTGTGACGGGTTTTCCCGTTACAATCCGCAAGAAAAGGGTATATAGAACCAATAATAACGGGGTATCCAGAAGTTTAGTCCGGGGTTATATCGGGGTACAGAATATCCGCGTGCTTCGGCAACGCAAAGTACAGAGCAATAAATTTCCTATCCAGCAAGTATTTCGAAGCTGCGAGGCTGGGACTTTTTGGGCGCCAGCTACTCAAGAAGTAGCAAAAACTAATAATCCACGCAACCCGGGGAAACCCGGTGCAAGATGCAAGAATTTCGAAATACTCTTTCGCTCGACTGCTTCTAGCCGAGTGCGCAAATCAGGGTCGCGGGATACTGAACTCACGGCTTCTTTCTAGATTGCCTCGACGCGGTATTACAAAAGGGTATACGACACGCCGCGAATGACCGGGGATCACCACCCGTTATACAATACAAATTACAATACGCGATATCACAATTGCGGCAGGAAACAAATGGGACGCTTTAGCGTATAAGGACTCACGTTCTCGTTTCCAACAAGTATGGATCTCGTTCAGTCCGTCTACCTCTCTCTCTCTCTCTCTCCTCCGAATCGCTCCGTATAATCGCTTGCTCGGTTGCTCGCTAAGTAGTCGCTAAGTCGTTCAGAAGAATAAGAGGCTGTCTTCGTGCTGGCTAGCTCATTATTTAGGTTTGCTGGGGGTCTTCGGATCCCCTTAGATCCTCCTTAGGGCTCCTTGATGGGGTAGGGTCATACGCTTCGGTATTGTTCGGGGCATCGATCGGTGGATTTCGGCGATCTTCCCTGATCGCCCCCTCTGGTGTGTCTAGAGGGGGTCCTCTGGATTATTTGAACTGCGGCGCGTGTCGCGCGCCGCGCTTTCCACGGCTCACTTGCAATTCCGCTGCGTATCTTGAGTTTTCCTCTCCATGGGCTCAGGGGAGGGGTAGAGGTCCTTCTCACACCCGAGAACCATCCTGTTTGTCTCCATGGACTATGGCAGTGGTCTTATCGTTGCAGAGCTCTGGATCGTATCCCTCGGGCTTCAGGGTCTCTTCTTGCTCACTTCCCGACTCCTCCACCATCGAGCCCGTCACGCTACCTCGGCGCACAGCCCTTCCGCGAACCTGCGGTCTTATTATCCGCCGAAGAGGCGTCTTATGGGTCGCTTCTTCCATCAGCTCGCCAGTCTTATCCGTCGAACGGAGTGAGAGAAACGAACGGGGGGGGGGGGGGGTTTCTACCATCGTGTATTTCACGCTCCTCGCAAATACTGCTATCGCAATGGTCCGTATCGCGCTTCTCGCATGGGTGGTGACCTGCGAGCTAGTCTGACCGAAGCAGGGGGGGGGGGGGTGAGCGAGCCTTGTGACGTCACCACGTCACAGTACATACAAATTTGCGATTAAGTAGCTATGTGTTCAAATTCAATTCCGAATAATGCACTAAAAAGCATCCCAGATAACAAACGGCAAGATGGTAGCGACACCATGCCGGCACTATATTGCCACTTCCGAGGAGTGTCAACTGATTCGTAGTCATCTGTGACCGGATTCGTTAACTAAAATGTCAGAACGTGTTACCAGCACGTTCTAGACAAGCGAATCGCGCAGCACCAGCACCATGGTGACACGCGTATCATCGCTCCATTCATGAATCTCCTCAGCAATGACGCAGGATCACATTTGGCAATGGGGAACCTGTGCTTTCATACAAATTAGAACCGTTAGATGTCATTGGATGTTCAGCATATGAGTATTGATAGACATTTTGATGGTCGTTTTCCTATATTTATAGTTATTGAACGAGTCGTATATATTTCTTTCAATCCATCATAGACTAAAAATATTATTTATAAAAAAAATTTACTTATAAAATAAAATTCATGCTGTTGCGTCCCTAACTTCGCCTTGTGTAATTTTTGAAATAACATGCTGTCATCGTATTTAATGTAACCCTCAATTGCATGAATTTGCAACAATAAATTGAAGAAAATATATATAAAATAAGTGTGTATATTTTTATGACAAAGTAATTATCGACTTTATGGAAAAAATCGCCCTATCGAGCTAGTTTATAGAAAATAATAAAATCGAGTTCTTATATCTTTGTTTTGTGCCGGTGTATCTATTTTGGAATCAAAATAAATAAATTGCACAGTTTAGTCATTTTTCATATTTGCTTATAATTTTTATGGAAACAGCTTCCCCATTAGTAAATGTCAGCCTACGCCACAACCACAAGTGTAGCTATGGTGAGCTGATAGTGTCATTGTCACGGCCGTCTAGCCCGTGTGCTATATTTCGGTGCTTTAATAGTGCCGTGATACGAATGCCGCCCCAGTACTAACAGTATGCCATTTCGAAAGCTGAGTAGGAGCACTTTGTTAGCACAGTTCTGTCACGGAATTCGTTCCATCCGTTGTCATTGGCGTGCCAATCGCTGGCTGTTTGGGATATTGTAGTGCATGAGGCAGACTTGTTCCTTATCATCGTCAAGGAGATGGATTTTCACTCCCCCCTTTTTGAATTTTTTAAATTATTGTTTGGAATTTTTGCCGTTTCTGTATCTCTATGACCGCATTGTGGATTCAACTTATGTACGATCTTTTTGGTCTTCATCTTTTATTACATGTAATATTATATATGCGATGCACTTTTGTTATGTAATGCTCCGATTTGTAAGCCTCAGATACTTTTATTCTTTGGTAAAGCAACTTATTCGATTAATGTATATTTATTAGACATAGATATAAACAATTAGAAAAATGTTATTAAAACGCTATTAAATATGTTGTTGCAATTATATACTTAAGGTCTGAAGATGTAGATGCAATTAATGTCCGATATTTTACGTGATCCAATCGACGTATCAAGTGAGGCTATGAAATATAAAAATCTTTTACTATTCTTGGACCCCTTTACATGTTAAATGAATGATTAGTTCTGCAAGACAAGAAGCCTGAATTAGTGAGATATCTAGGAACATAAGTAATTTGTAAGTAACACATCTTTTCTCTTTGAAATATTTGCCTTTGCATAGAATAGAACGTATAGATATAATGGCCTGTTTTGTACCCATTTCGGTCCAATTCTATTATAGCCTTTGAGCAGAAGTAATATTGATTATACTTGATTTTTGCAATAGTTCTTTGATTAACAGATTTTATTAACCTAGAATCATCATTTGACGGATGATTCTATCAATCTACTTTGTAGCTCCATCAGTTTCTTTTTCTGCTCGCTACTTTCCATTTTCAGTTCCGTATACTTATCCTTTATCACCATCATATATGTTGCGTAAAATTACAATAACCTTTTGTCCTCAAATTTTGCGGATATTTCAATTAAATTTCCTTTGATTAAATAAACGGAAATTAAAAAACAGTGGCACGTACCATTTCTTGGAAACGTTGTATCGTAATTTGCATCTGACTGTTTTGAAAGGCACGCACTTTACTTAACGTTTGCAATGATTCGGTTAGCGAAGTAAAGAAATATTCTACTTTCGAAATTGTTGGCTCTTGTAATTCTAAGGCAAATATATTCATCTGTCGACATCGTGAACATTGTTTTTTGGCAAAATTCCAGAAAAACAAATATACTATGAGTAAAATAATAAACATCATAATATTAAATTTAACTCTGTTCATCGTTGCCTTGTCGGACACATCCATAACAATATACAGGGTGGGGCAGTAATAATTAGCACCTCAGATATCCACGAAACTATAAGTTTCATAGAAGTTTTTGCTAATATAAAATTGCATAGTACAAAGGGGCCATCCGTTGATGAAAATAGTTTTTTTGTAAGTGGAGTTATGTTGGACATATGAAGGTTACCTTCATTTTTTAAAATGAATTGGTATGTCCATTCTTCCGTAATACGATAGAGCATTTTAAAGCAAGTTTAACGATCTGTAACATGAAGGCATTGAAGATTACAAAAAGTAAAGAAAGGCGATAATACTCACGGTTTTGATAGTAAATGAAACATACGTATTGTAAACAGTGGTGGAAGGCGTAATACTTACCGTTTACTTCACTGTGAATAAACACTTTTCGAAGGGCATTTCAATAGTTTGCAGCATAAGGTAAACATGATAAGATTAGTATTGAAAAATCGGTTCGAATACGTTTGGTTAGGCTGTTCTTTGTGTCGTTCATTTTATAAGTACTGAGCTGCGGATTCCTGAGGACAGCTCACAAAATTGCTGAACTATGGAAGATTATCATTGTGAATTTGAATCAAAAGGTAATTAAATTCCATTAGATTGTAAACAGATCTCAATGTTTCATTTTAGATAGTAAGATTAAATACTCTTTACAAAACTACACGAATGGATACATACCTTTCTGTTATTATTATTTCATAAAGAATTATAATTGCAATTATATAGTTCATTACGATAAAAAATATTTCTCAGAAAATTCTAAATATTAAATTAAAGAATCAAGTAAAACATTTTTAATAATTACGAATATGAAAGATACTTGAACATTCCAATAGAAAGATGTCTAAACAGGAGCTAGAAAGGTCAAACATTCAATTTCAATTCCAGAATTCATCTATTAGAGGCAAAATGTTTCGACAGCTTTAATTACAGTCTTTAATGCAAGCAGTTGGGCAGTATTTCAATTTTTAAGAAAATTGATGAAAGTCAACCATTTTGAAGTGGTCAGAATCTTTGTCGTTTGAGCAATAAGTGAATAACAAATAACTGCATAAATTCCAGGCTTAAAAACTTATGGATTAAATCCTATGCAGACTCGTTTATGAGCGAGTTACTAAATAATAATTCACACTAAGTAATCATTTTAAAACGTAAACGATTACATCTCGGGAACTTTCAAAGATATCAGAAGCGTGAAAAGTATGTGGTTTATCAAAAACTCTTCTAAAAGAACGGACGAAGCCAATAGAAATCTTTGTTGAAGTAAGCAAGTTCTAAAGTTCTAAGCAACGCGATGGCCCTTATCTGCCTATGTTTCATAGCAAGTAAGTTCTGAATTTCTATTAAATCCGATGGAATTTCTCACTACTAACGTTTCAAAGTAAGTTCTCAAATTCTCAGTTCTACGTTTAAAACTATGTGTGTTCTATATATCTATGTAAAGTGATGGTTCCTATTAGTTGTGACGGAAACCTATATATAGTAAGTCAGGGAAGCTCGAAGGGGTTAATTATCTAAATGCTTTAAGGTGTAAAACGTACTTTAATCTAAAGCGGTCTATCGTTCCAAGGTATCCGCTCACGTACAACTTTTCTTGGGCGCCAGCTGCTCAGAAAGTAGCAACGGGATAGACTACACGACCCCGGGAACCCTGGGGCGGAACAACCCTTGAAACTTCGAAATGGTCCTCCTCTCGACTACGTCTAGCCAAGTACACACACTCAGGTCGCGAGATACTGAAGTCACGGCATGTTTATTTATGGTCTCGACGTGGGTTTAACTATGAAGGGCTACGGGAAACTACGCAACACGCCGCAAATTACCGGGTATCATAACTCGCTCCACGATATAAGATACAATATACAATATGCGACACAAGAAATGGGACGCTTTAGCGAATAAGCTCTCACGTTCTCTTCTTCAGGTTCCTTGAATTCGCTGGTGGTCCTCGGGTCTCCTGCATCCTCCTCGGGGCTCCTTGGTGGAGTGGGCTGTAGGCTTCGGTATTGTTCGAGTCCATCGATCAGTGGATTTCGGCGATTTCCTCTTCTCGCCCCCTTGGGTGTCCCTGAGGGGATCCTCCTGATCATTTAAATTGCGTAGCGCCTCGCGCGACGCGCTCCCATGGCCCACCTGCAGGGCCGCTGGACTTTTGACTTCTCTTTAGGGGGTTAAGGATGGTTGAGGACCTTCTCACATCCCAGAGCATTATAAAGCACAAAAGCAGATAAGCATAATGCGATGTATAGAGCTTTACAACCTTCTAACTTACTTTGAACTGTTTATATGAAATGCAATATTGAGGTGCATGAAGCATGACAAATTAAATGCCTCGGCACCTGGACATCTAGAAACGCTATCCCCGGGCAAGGAAGTGTAGGGTTCACACTCAATTCATATGCAGAAGCAGATAAACATAACGCGATGCTATGAATATTACATCTTATCATAAAATATAGAAGTAAGATGCGCAGCCGCGTTTTACGAAGCATTAGAACTCTATTGCTTCTAAACCATCAGATATAGAAACGATATTCCGTAGCAAGGAAGTGATCCATTTACATTCATTTGAAGTGTAGAGGAGATATACAAAACGCATTGCATTGAAATTACATCTTATCATGTGACTTAGAATTGATATGCGATATCGCGTTTTATAAAGAGTTAGAAATCTATTGCTTCGATGCGTAGACATCTAGAAACGCAATTTCCTAGCCAAGAAGTGTGGCATTTACATTCTTTTGAAGTGAATACGAGGTATACATAACACTTCGCAATGAATATTATATCTTATCATGAAACATACATGAGATGCGATATCGCGTTCTAGGAAGTATTAGAAATCCATTGCTTCGATACGTAGACATCATGGAACGCTATTTCCTAGCAGGGAAGCGTGGGGTTTGCAATCTTTGGAAGTGTAGTCGAGGTATACATAATACTTCGCAATGAATATAATAACTTATCTTGAAACCCAGAAATGAGATGCGATATCGCGTTTTAAGAACCATTTGAACTCTATTTCTTCGATACGTAGACATATGGAAACGCTATCTCTTAGAAAGGAAGTGTGTCATTTACATTCCTTTGAAGTGCAGACAAGGTATACATAACATTTCGCAATGGATATTGTAGCTTATCGTGAAACATAGAAATGAGATGCGATATCGCGTTTTAAGAAGCATTAGAACTTTATAGCTTCGATACGTAGACATCTGCAAACGCTAATTCCTAGGAAGGAAGTGATGCATTTACATTCATTCGAAGTGTAGGCGTGGAAAACAATACTTCGCAATGAATATTATACCTTATCATGAATCATAGAAATGAGATGCGGTATTTCGTTTTAAGAAGCATTAGAACTCTATTGCTTCGATACGTAGACATCTGCAAGCTCTATTTCTTAGCAAGGAAGTGTCGCACTTACATTCAGTTGAAGTGTATGCGAGGAATAAGTGACATTTCGCAATGAATATTATATCCTATCATGAAACATAAGAATGAGATGCGAAATAGCGATTTAAGAAGCATTAGGACTTTATTGCTCCGATACGTAGACATCTGCAAACGCTATAGAATAGCAAGTAAATGTCGCATTTACATTCCTTTGAAGTGAAAACGATGTATACATAACACTCCGCATTGATTATTATATCTTATCATGAAACATAGAAATGAGATGCGATATCCCGTTTTAAGAAGCATTAGAACTCTATACCTTCGATACGTAGACATCTGCAAACGCTATTTCCAAGGAAGGAAGTGTCGCATTTACATTCTTTTGAACTGTATGCGAGGAATAAGTGACATATCGCAATGAATATTATATCCTATCATGAAACATATGAATGAGATGCGATAACGCGTTTTAAGTAGCATTAGAACTCTATTGCCACGATACGTAGACATCTGCAAAAGCTACATCCTAGCAAGGAATTGTCGCATTTACATTCATTTGAAGTGAATACGAGGGATACATAACACTCCACAATGAATGTCATATCTAATCATGAAACGTAGAAATGAGATGCGATATCGCGATATAAGAAGCATTACGACTCTATTGGTTCGATACGTAGACATCTGCAAACGTTATTTCCTAACAAGGAAGTGTCGCATTTACATTCATTTGAAGTGAATACGAGGGATACATTACACTCCACAATGAATATTATATCTTATCATGAAGCGTAGAATTGAGATGCGATATCGCGATATAAGAAGCATTAGAACTCTATTGCCTTGATACGTAAACATCTGCAAGCTCTATTTCCTGGCAAGCAAGTATCGCATTTAAATTCATTGGAAGTGTAGACGAGGAGTACATAGCACTTCGCACCGAATATTACATCGTAACATGAGACATAGATATGAGATGCGATATCGCTCTTCTAGAAGCATTAGTACTCTATTGCTTCGATACCGAGACATCTGGAAACGCTAGTTCCTAGCATGGAAGTGTCGCATTTACATTCCTTTGTAGCGAATACGTGGTATACGTAACACTGCACAATGAATATTATATCTCATCATGAAACATAGAAATGAGATGCGATATCGCGATATAAGAAGCATTAGAACTCTATTGCTTCGATACCTAGACATCTGCAAAAGCTACTTCCTTGGAAGGAAGTGTCGCATTTAAGTTCATTTGAAGCGTATCCGAGGTATACATAACAATTCGCAATGAATATCATATCTTATCATGAAACTTAGAAATGAGATATGATATCTCGATTTAAGAAGCATTATAACTCTATTGCTACGATACGTAAACATCTGCAAGCGCTATTTCCTAGCAAGGAAGTGTCGCATTTACATTCATTGGAAGTGTAGACGAGGAGTACATAGCACTTCGCAACGAATATTACATCTTATCATGAGACGTAGATATGAGATGCGATATCGCTCTTCAAGAAGCATTAGTACTCTATTGCTACGATACGTAGGCTTCGGCAAAAGCTACATCCTAGCAAGGAATTGTCGCATTTACATTCATTTGGAGTGAATACGAGGGATACATAACACTCCACAACGAATATTATATCTAATCATGAAACGTAGAAATGAGATGCGATATCGCGATATAAGAAGCATTAGAACTCTATTGCCTTGATACGTAAACATCTGCAAAAGCTATTTCCTAGCAAGCAAGTGTCGCATTTACATTCATTGGAAGTGTAGACGAGGAGTACATAGCACTTCGCAACGAATATTATATCTTATCATGGGACATAGATATGAGATACGGTATCGCGCTTCAAGAAGCATTAGTAATTTATTGCTACGATACGTAGGCTTCGGCAAAAGTTACATCCTAGCAAGGAATTGTCGCATTTACATTCATTTGGAGTGAATACGAGGGATACATATCACTCCAGAATGAATATTATATCTAATCCTGAAACGTAGAAATGAGATGCGATATCGCGATATAAGAAGCATTACAACTCTATTGCTTCGATACGTAGATATCTGCAAACGCTACTTCCTAGCAAGGAAATGTCGCGTTTACATTCCATTGAAGTGAATACGAGGTATACATGCCACTCCGCAATGAATATTATATCATATCGTGAAACATAGAAATGAGATGCGATATCTCGCTTTAAGAAGCATTAGAACCCTATTGATTCTACACGTAGATATCTGCAAACACTACTTCCTAGCAAGGAAGTGTCGCATTTACATTCCATTGAAGTGAATACGAGGTATACATGCCACTCCGCAATGAATATTATATCTTATCGTGAAACATAGAAATGAGATGCGATGTCTCGTTTTAAGAAGCATTAGAACTCTATTGCTTCGATACTTAGACATCTCCAAACGTTATTTCCTAGCAAGGAAGTGTCGCATTTACATTTATTTGGAGTGAATACGAGGGATACATAACACTCCACAATGAATATTATATCTAATCATGAAACGTAGAAATGAGATGCGATATCGCGATATAAGAAGCATTAGAACTCTATTGCCTTGATACGTAAACATCTGCAAAAGCTATTTCCTAGCAAGCAAGTGTCGCATTTACATTCATTGGAAGTGTAGACGAGGAGTACATAGCACTTCGCAACGAATATTATATCTTATCATGGGACATAGATATGAGATGCGGTATCGCGCTTCAAGAAGCATTAGTAATTTATTGCTACGATACGTAGGCTTCGGCAAAAGTTACATCCTAGCAAGGAATTGTCGCATTTACATACATTTGGAGTGAATACGAGGGATACATATCACTCCAGAATGAATATTATATCTAATCCTGAAACGTAGAAATGAGATGCGTTATCGCGATATAAGAAGCATTACAACTCTATTGCTTCGATACGTAGATATCTGCAAACGCTACTTCCTAGCAAGGAAATGTCGCGTTTACATTCCATTGAAGTGAATACGAGGTATACATGCCACTCCGCAATGAATATTATATCATATCGTGAAACATAGAAATGAGATGCGATATCTCGCTTTAAGAAGCATTAGAACCCTATTGATTCTACACGTAGATATCTGCAAACACTACTTCCTAGCAAGGAAGTGTCGCATTTACATTCCATTGAAGTGAATACGAGGTATACATGCCACTCCGCAATGAATATTATATCTTATCGTGAAACATAGAAATGAGATGCGATGTCTCGTTTTAAGAAGCATTAGAACTCTATTGCTTCGATACTTAGACATCTCCAAACGTTATTTCCTAGCAAGGAAGTGTCGCATTTACATTCATTTGAAGTGAATACGAGGGATACATAACACTCCACAATGAATATTATATCTTATCATGAAACGTAGAAATGAGATGCGATATCGCGATATAAGAAGCATTAGACCTCTATTGCCTCGATACGCAAACATCTGCAAGCGCTATTTCCTAGCAAGGAGTTGACGCATTTACATTCATTTGAAGTGTATCCGAGGTATACATAACAATTCGCAATGAATATCATATCTTATCATGGGACATAGGTATGAGATGCGGTATCGCGCTTCAAGAAGCATTAGTACTCTATTGCTACGATACGTAGACATCTGCAAAAGCTACATCCTAGCAAGGAATTGTCGCATTTACATACATTTGAAGTGAATACGAGGGATACATAACACTCCACAATGAATATTATATCTAATCCTGAAACGTAGAAATGAGATGCGATATCGCGATATAAGAAGCATTACAACTCTATTGCTTCGATACGTAGATATCTGCAAACGCTACTTCCTAGCAAGGAAGTGTCGCGTTTACATTCCATTGAAGTGAATACGAGGTATACATGCCACTCCGCAATGAGTATTATATCTTATCATGAAACATAGAAAGGAGATGCGATATCTCGTTTTGGGAAGCATTAGAACTGTATTGCTACGATACGTCGACATCTGCAATCGCTATTTCCTAGCAAGGATGTGTCGCATTTACATTCTTCTGAAGTGAATACGAGGTATACATGACTCTTCGCCATGAATATTATATCTTATCATGAAACGTAGAAATGAGATGCGATATCGCGATATAAGAAGCATTACAACTCTATTGCTTCGATACGTAGATATCTGCAAACGCTACTTCCTAGCAAGGAAGTGTCGCATTTACATTCCATGGAAGTGAATACGAGGTATACATGGCACTCCGCAACGAATATTATATCTTATCATGAAACATAGAATTGAGATGCGATATCGCGATTTAAAAAGCATTAGAATCCTATTGCTGCGGTACGTAGACATCTGCAAAGGCTATTCAATAGAAAGGAAGTGTCGCATTTACATTCCTTTGGAGTGTAGATGCGGAATACATAACTCTTCGCAATGAATATTATATCGTTTCATGAAACATAGTAATGTGATGCGATATCGCGATTTAAAAAGCATTAGAACCCTATTGCTGCGGTACGTAGACATCTGCAAACGCTATTCAATAGAAAGGAAGTGTCGCATTTACATTCCTTTGTAGTGTAGACGAGGAATACATAACTCTTCGCAATGAATATTATATCTTTTCGTGAAACATAGAAATGAGATGCGATGTCTCGTTTTAAGAAGCATTAGAACTCTATTGCCTCGATACGTAAACATCTGCAAGCGCTATTTCCTAGCAAGGATGTGTCGCATTTACATTCATTTGAAGTATATCCGAGGTATACATAACAATTCGCAATGAATATCATATCTTATCATGGGACATAGATATGAGATGCGGTATCGCGCTTCAAGAAGCATTAGAACTGTATTGCTACGAGACGTCGACATCTGCAATCGCTATTTCCTAGCAAGGATGTGTCGCATTTACATTCTTCTGAAGTGAATACGAGGTATACATGACTCTTCGCAATGAATATTATATCTTATCATGAAACATAGAAAGGAGATGCGATATCTCGTTTTGGGAAGCATTAGAACTGTATTGCTACGATACGCCGACATCTGCAAACGCTATTTCCTTGCTAGGAAGTGTCGCATTTACATTCTTCTGAAGTGAATACGAGGTATACATGACTCTTCGCAATGAATATGATATCTTATCATGGGACATAGATATGAGATGCGGTATCGCGCTTCAAGAAGCATTAGTAATTTATTGCTACGATACGTAGGCTTCGGCAAAAGTTACATCCTAGCAAGGAATTGTCGCATTTACATTCATTTGGAGTGAATACGAGGGATACATATCACTCCAGAATGAATATTATATCTAATCCTGAAACGTAGAAATGAGATGCGTTATCGCGATATAAGAAGCATTACAACTCTATTGCTTCGATACGTAGATATCTGCAAACGCTACTTCCTAGCAAGGAAATGTCGCGTTTACATTCCATTGAAGTGAATACGAGGTATACATGCCACTCCGCAATGAATATTATATCATATCGTGAAACATAGAAATGAGATGCGATATCTCGCTTTAAGAAGCATTAGAACCCTATTGATTCTACACGTAGATATCTGCAAACACTACTTCCTAGCAAGGAAGTGTCGCATTTACATTCCATTGAAGTGAATACGAGGTATACATGCCACTCCGCAATGAATATTATATCTTATCGTGAAACATAGAAATGAGATGCGATGTCTCGTTTTAAGAAGCATTAGAACTCTATTGCTTCGATACTTAGACATCTCCAAACGTTATTTCCTAGCAAGGAAGTGTCGCATTTACATTCATTTGAAGTGAATACGAGGGATACATAACACTCCACAATGAATATTATATCTTATCATGAAACGTAGAAATGAGATGCGATATCGCGATATAAGAAGCATTAGACCTCTATTGCCTCGATACGCAAACATCTGCAAGCGCTATTTCCTAGCAAGGAGTTGACGCATTTACATTCATTTGAAGTGTATCCGAGGTAGACATAACAATTCGCAATGAATATCATATCTTATCATGGGACATAGGTATGAGATGCGGTATCGCGCTTCAAGAAGCATTAGTACTCTATTGCTACGATACGTAGACATCTGCAAAAGCTACATCCTAGCAAGGAATTGTCGCATTTACATACATTTGAAGTGAATACGAGGGATACATAACACTCCACAATGAATATTATATCTAATCCTGAAACGTAGAAATGAGATGCGATATCGCGATATAAGAAGCATTACAACTCTATTGCTTCGATACGTAGATATCTGCAAACGCTACTTCCTAGCAAGGAAGTGTCGCGTTTACATTCCATTGAAGTGAATACGAGGTATACATGCCACTCCGCAATGAGTATTATATCTTATCATGAAACATAGAAAGGAGATGCGATATCTCGTTTTGGGAAGCATTAGAACTGTATTGCTACGATACGTCGACATCTGCAATCGCTATTTCCTAGCAAGGATGTGTCGCATTTACATTCTTCTGAAGTGAATACGAGGTATACATGACTCTTCGCCATGAATATTATATCTTATCATGAAACGTAGAAATGAGATGCGATATCGCGATATAAGAAGCATTACAACTCTATTGCTTCGATACGTAGATATCTGCAAACGCTACTTCCTAGCAAGGAAGTGTCGCATTTACATTCCATGGAAGTGAATACGAGGTATACATGGCACTCCGCAACGAATATTATATCTTATCATGAAACATAGAATTGAGATGCGATATCGCGATTTAAAAAGCATTAGAATCCTATTGCTGCGGTACGTAGACATCTGCAAAGGCTATTCAATAGAAAGGAAGTGTCGCATTTACATTCCTTTGGAGTGTAGATGCGGAATACATAACTCTTCGCAATGAATATTATATCGTTTCATGAAACATAGTAATGTGATGCGATATCGCGATTTAAAAAGCATTAGAACCCTATTGCTGCGGTACGTAGACATCTGCAAACGCTATTCAATAGAAAGGAAGTGTCGCATTTACATTCCTTTGTAGTGTAGACGAGGAATACATAACTCTTCGCAATGAATATTATATCTTATCGTGAAACATAGAAATGAGATGCGATGTCTCGTTTTAAGAAGCATTAGAACTCTATTGCCTCGATACGTAAACATCTGCAAGCGCTATTTCCTAGCAAGGATGTGTCGCATTTACATTCATTTGAAGTATATCCGAGGTATACATAACAATTCGCAATGAATATCATATCTTATCATGGGACATAGATATGAGATGCGGTATCGCGCTTCAAGATGCATTAGAACTGTATTGCTACGAGACGTCGACATCTGCAATCGCTATTTCCTAGCAAGGATGTGTCGCATTTACATTCTTCTGAAGTGAATACGAGGTATACATGACTCTTCGCAATGAATATTATATCTTATCATGAAACATAGAAAGGAGATGCGATATCTCGTTTTGGGAAGCATTAGAACTGTATTGCTACGATACGCCGACATCTGCAAACGCTATTTCCTTGCTAGGAAGTGTCGCATTTACATTCTTCTGAAGTGAATACGAGGTATGCATGACTCTTCGCAATGAATATGATATCTTATCATGAAACATAGAAATTAGATGCGATATCGCGATATAAGAAGCATTAGAACACTATTGCTTCTCAAAACGCGATATCGCATCTCATTCCTATGTTTCATGGTAAGATGTAATATCGATTGCGAAGTGTCATGCAAACCTCGTATTCACTTCAATGGAATGTAAATGTGACACTTCCATGCTAGGAAGCAGCGTGTGCAGATGTGTACATATCGAAGCAATAGTGTTCTAATGCTTCTTAGAAAGCGATATCGCATATCATTTCTATTTCCCATGATGAGATATAATATTCATTGCGAAGTGTTATGTACTCCTCGTCTACTCTTCAAACGAATGTAAATGCCACACTTAATTTCTAGGAAATTACGTTTGCACATAACTCTGTATCGTAGCAATAGAGTTCTGATGCTTCTTAAAACGCGATATCGCATGTCATTTCGATGTCTCATGATAAGATATAATATTCATTGTGGAGAGCTATGTATACCTTGTATTCACTTCAAAAGAATGTAAATGCGGCAACTTCCTTTCTAGGAAGAAGCGTTTCCAGATGTCTACGTATCGTAGCAATAGTCTGCTAATGCTTCTTAAAACGCGATATCGCATCTCATTTCTATGTTTCGTGATAAGGTATAATATTCATTGTGGTGTCTTATGTATACCTCGTATTCACTTCAAAAGAATGTAAATGCGACACTTCCTTGCATGGAAATAGCGTTTGCAGGTGTCTACGTATCGAAGCAATAGACATCTGATGCTTCATAAATCGCCATATCGCATCTCATTTCTATGTTTCATGATAAGATTTAATATTCATTGTGCAGTGTTATGTATACCTCGTATTCACTTCAAAAGAATGTAAATGCGACACTTCCTTGCTAGGAAGTAGCGTTTGCAGATGTCTGCGTATCGAAGCAATAGAATTCTAATGCTTCTTATATCGTCATATCGCATCTCATTTCTATGTTTCATGATAAGATATAATATTCATTGTGCGGTGTTATGTATACCTCGTATTCACCTCAAAAGAGTGTAATTACGACACTTTCTTGCTTGGAAATAGCGTTTGCAGATGTCTACGTATCGAAGAAATAGACATCTAACGCTTCATAAATCGCTATATGGCATCTCATTTCTACGTTTCATGATAAGATATAATATTCATTGTGCAGTGTTATGTGTACCTTGTATTCACCTCAAAAGAATGTAACTGCGACACTTCCTTGTTAGGGATAGCGTTTGCAGATGTCTAAGTATCGAAGCAATAGAGTTCTAGTGCTTCTTAAATCGCCATATTACATCTCATTTCTATGTTTCATTATATGATATAATTTTCATTGTGGAGTGTTATGTATACCTCGTATTCACTTCAAAAGAATGTAAATGCGACACTTCCTTGCTTGGAAATAGCGTTTCCAGATGTCTACATATCGAAGCAGTAGATTTCTAATGCTTCTTAAATCGCCATATTGCATCTCATTTCTATGTTTCATGATAAGATATAATATTCATTGCGAAGTGTCATGTATACCTCGTATTCCTTTCAAAAGAATGTAAATTCGATACTTCCTTGCTAGGAGGTAGCGTTTGCAGGTGTCTACGTATCGAAGCAATAGAGTTCTAATGCTTCTTAAATCGCCATATTACTTCTCATTTCTATGTTTCATGGTAAGATATAATATTCATTGCGGAGTGTCATGTATACCTCGTATACCTTTCAAAATAATGTAAATGCGACACTTCCTTGCTAGGAAGTAGCGTTTGCAGATGTCTACCTATCGAACCAATAGATTTCTAATGCTTCTTAAACCGCCATATCGTATCTCATTTCTATGATTCATGATAAGATATAATATTCATTGAGCAGTGTTATGAATACCTCGTACTCACTTCAAAACATTGTAAATGCGACACTTTCTTGTTTGGAAATAGCGTTTGCAGATGTCTACGTATCGAACCAATAGACTTCTAATGCTTCTCAAAACACGATATCGCTTCTCATTTCTATGTTTCATGATAATATATAATATTCATTGCGAAGTGCCATCTATACCTCGAATACACTTCAATTGAATGTAAATGCGACACTTCCTTGTTAGGAAGTAGCGTTTGCAGATGTCTACGTATCGAAGCAATAGAGTTCTAATGCTTCTTAAATCGCCATATTACATCTCATTTCTATGTTTCATAATGAGATATAATATTCATTGTGGAGTGTTATGTATACCTCGTATTCACTTCAAGAGAATGTAAATGCGACACTTCCTTGCTAGGAAATAGAGTTTGCAGATGTCTACGTTTCGTGGCATTAGGGTTCTAATGCTTCTCAAAACGCGATATCGCATCTCATTTCTATCTTTCAAGATAAGATATAGTATTCATTGCGAAGTGCCATGTATACCTCGCATACACTTCAATTGAATGTACATGCGACACTTCCTTGCTAGGAAATAGCGTTTGCAGATGTCTGCGTATTGAAGCAATAGAGTTCTAATGCTTCTTAAACCGTCATATCGCATCTCATATTTACGTTTCCTGATAAGATATAATATTCATTGCGAAGTGTCATGTATGCCTCGTATTCCTTTCAAAGGAATGTAAATGCGACACTTCCTTGTTAGGGATAGCGTTTGCAGATGTCTACGTATCGAAGCAATAGATTTCTAATGCTTCTTAAATCGCCATATTACATCTCATTTCTATGTTTCATGATAAGATATAATTTTCATTGTGGAGTGTTATGTATACCTCGTATTCACTTCAAAAGAATGTAAATGCCACACTTCCTTGCTTGGAGATAGCGTTTGCAGATGTCTACATATCGAAGCAATAGATTTCTAATGCTTCTTAAATAGCCATATTGCATCTCATTTCTATGTTTCATGGTAAGATATAATATTCATTGTGGAGTGTTATGTATACCTCGTATTCCTTTCAAAGGAATGTAAATGCGACACTTCCTTGTTGGGGATAGCGTTTGCAGATGTCTACGTATCGAAGCAATAGAGTTCTAATGCTCCTTAAATCGTCATATCGAATCTCATTTCTATGTTTCATGATAAGATATAATATTCATTGCGAAGTGTCATGTATACCTCGTATTCCTTTCAAATGAATGTCAATGCGACACTTCCTTGCTAGGAAGTAGCGTTTGCAGATGTCTACATATTGAACCAATAGATTTCTAATGCTTTTTATATCGCCATATCGCATCTCATTCCTATGTTTCATGATAAGATATAATATTCATTGTGCAGTGTTATGGATATCTCGTCTATACTTCAAATGAATGTAAATGCGACACTTCCTTGCTAGGAAATAGCGTTTGCAGATGTCTACGTATCGTTGCATTAGATTTCTAATGCTTCTCAAAACGCTATATCGCCTCTCATTTCTATGTTTCACGATAAGATATAATATTCATTGTGGAGTGTCATGTACACCTCGTATTCCTTTCAAAAGAATGTAAATGCGACACTTCCTTGCGTGGAAATAGCGTTTGCAGATGTCTACGTATCGAAGCAATTGAGTTCTAATGCTTCTTAAATCGCCATATTGCATCACATTTCTATGTTTCATGATAAGATATAATATTCAATGTGGAGTGTTATGTATACTTCGTATTCAATTCAAAAGAATATAAATACGACACTTCCTTGCTAGGAAATAGCGTTTGCAGATGTCTACGTATCGAAGCAATAGAGTTCTAATGCTTCTGAAATCGTCATATCGCATCTCATTTCTATGTTTCATGATAAGATATAATATTCATTGCGAAGTGTCATGTATACATCACATTCCTTTCAAAAGAATGTAAATGGGACACATCCTTGCGTGGGAAGTAGCGTTTGCAGATGTCTACCTATCGAACCAATAGATTTCTAATGCTTCTTAAACCGCCATATCGTATCTCATTTCTATGATTCATGATAAGATATAATATTCATTGTGCAGTGTTATGAATACCTCGTACTCACTTCAAAACATTGTAAATGCGACACTTTCTTGTTTGGAAATAGCGTTTGCAGATGTCTACGTATCGAACCAATAGACTTCTAATGCTTCTCAAAACACGATATCGCTTCTCATTTCTATGTTTCATGATAATATATAATATTCATTGCGAAGTGCCATCTATACCTCGAATACACTTCAATTGAATGTAAATGCGACACTTCCTTGTTAGGAAGTAGCGTTTGCAGATGTCTACGTATCGAAGCAATAGAGTTCTAATGCTTCTTAAATCGCCATATTACATCTCATTTCTATGTTTCATAATGAGATATAATATTCATTGTGGAGTGTTATGTATACCTCGTATTCACTTCAAGAGAATTTAAATGCGACACTTCCTTGCTAGGAAATAGAGTTTGCAGATGTCTACGTTTCGTGGCATTAGGGTTCTAATGCTTCTCAAAACGCGATATCGCATCTCATTTCTATCTTTCAAGATAAGATATAATATTCATTGCGAAGTGCCATGTATACCTCGCATACACTTCAATTGAATGTACATGCGACACTTCCTTGCTAGGAAATAGCGTTTGCAGATGTCTGCGTATTGAAGCAATAGCGTTCTAATGCTTCTTAAACCGTCATATCGCATCTCATATTTAGGTTTCCTGATAAGATATAATATTCATTGCGAAGTGTCATGTATGCCTCGTATTCCTTTCAAAGGAATGTAAATGCGACACTTCCTTGTTAGGGATAGCGTTTGCAGATGTCTACGTATCGAAGCAATAGATTTCTAATGCTTCTTAAATCGCCATATTACATCTCATTTCTATGTTTCATGATAAGATATAATTTTCATTGTGGAGTGTTATGTATACCTCGTATTCACTTCAAAAGAATGTAAATGCCACACTTCCTTGCTTGGATATAGCGTTTGCAGATGTCTACGTGTCGTGGCATTAGAGTTCTAGTGCTTCTCAAAATGCGACATCGCTTCTCATTTCTATGTTTCATGATAAGATATAATTTTCATTGTGGAGTGTTATGTATACCTCGTATTCACTTCAAAAGAATGTAAATGCCACACTTCCTTGCTTGGAGATAGCGTTTGCAGATGTCTACATATCGAAGCAATAGATTTCTAATGCTTCTTAAATAGCCATATTGCATCTCATTTCTATGTTTCATGGTAAGATATAATATTCATTGTGGAGTGTTATGTATACCTCGTATTCCTTTCAAAGGAATGTAAATGCGACACTTCCTTGTTGGGGATAGCGTTTGCAGATGTCTACGTATCGAAGCAATAGAGTTCTAATGCTCCTTAAATCGTCATATCGAATCTCATTTCTATGTTTCATGATAAGATATAATATTCATTGCGAAGTGTCATGTATACCTCGTACTCCTTTCAAAATAATGTAAATGCGACACTTCCTTGCTAGGAAGTAGCGTTTGCAGATGTCTACATATCGAAGCAATAGATTTCTAATGCTTCTTAAATCGCTTATTGCATCTCATTTCTATGTTTCATGGTAAGATATAATATTCATTGTGGAGTGTTATGTATACCTCGTATTCACTTCAAAAGAGTGTAAACGCGATACTTCCTTGCCAGGAAATAGCGTTTGCAGATGTTAAGGTATCGAAGCAATAGAGTTCTAATGCTTCTTAAATCGTCATATTGCATCTCATTTCTATGTTTCGTGATAAGATATAATATTCCTTGTGGAGTGTTATGTATACCTCGTATTCAATTCAAAAGAATGTAAACGCGACACTTCCTTGCTAGGAAATAGTGTTTGCAGATGTCTACGTGTCGTGGCATTAGAGCTCTAATGCTTCTCAAAACGCGGTACCGCTTGTCATTTCTATGTTTCATGATAATATATAATATTCATTGCGAAGTGCCATGTATATCTCGCATACACTTCAAATGAATGTAAATGCGGCACTTCCTTGCTAGGAAATAACGCTTGCAGATGTCTACGTATCGAAGCAATAGAGTTCTAATGCTTCTTAACTCGCCATATCGCATCTCATTTCCATGTTTCATGATAAGATGAAATATTCATTGCGAAGTGACATGTATACCTCGTATTCACTTCAAAAGAATGACAATGCGACACTGCCGTGCTAGGAAATTGTGTTTGTAGATGTCTACGTATCATAGCAATACAGATCTAATGCTTCTTAAAACGCGATATTGCATCTCATTTCTATGTTTCATGATAAGAAATAATATCCATTGTGAATTGTCATGATTACCTCGTATTCACTTCAAAAGAATGTAAATTCGACTCTTCCTGCCTATTAAATAGCGTTACCAGATGTCTACGTACCGAAGCAATAGAATTCTAATGCTCCTTAAAACGAGATATCGCATCTCATTTCTATGTTTCATGATAAGATATAATATACATTGCGAAGTGTCATGTGTACCTCGCATATACTTCAAATGAATGTAAATGCGACACTTCCTTGGTAGGAAATAGCGTTTGCAGATGTCTACGTATCGCAGCAATATATTTCTAATGCTTCTTAAATCGCGATATCGCATCTCATTTCTATGTTTCGTGATAAAGTGTAATATTCATTGTGGAGTGTTACGTATACCCCGAATTAACTTCAAAAGAATGTAAATGCGACACTTACTTGCTAGGAAATAGCGTTTGCGGATGTCTACGTATCGAAGCAATAGAGTTCTAATGCTTCTTAAAACGCGATATCGCATCTAGTTTCTATTTTTCATGATAAGATATAATATCCATTGCGAAGTCTCACTTATTCCTCGTATTCACTTCAAATGAATGTAAATGCGACACTTCCTTGCTAGGAAATAGCGTTTGCAGATGTCTACGTTTCGAAGCAGTAGAGTACTAATGCTTCTTAAAGCGCGATATCGCGTCTCATTTCAATTTTTCATGATAAGATACAATATTCATTGCGAAGTGTCACGTATAACCCGAATTCACTTCAAAAGAAAGTAGATGCGACACTTCCATGCTAGGAAATAGCGTTTGCAGATGTCTCCGCATGGAGGCCATAGAGTTCTAATGCTTCTTAAACCGCGATATGGCACCTCTCTTCTACGTATCATGATAAGATATAATATTCATTGCGAAGTGTCATGTATATCTCGTCTTCACTTCAAAGGAATGTAAAAGCGGCACTTCCTTGCCAGGAAGTAGCGCTTGCAGATGTCAACGTATCGAAGCAATAGAGTTCTAATTCATCTCAAAACGCGATATCGTAACTCATTCCAATGTTTCGTGATAAGATATAATATTCATTGCGAAGTGTCATGTATACCTCGATTTCACTTCACAAGAATATAAATGCGACACTTCCTTGCTAGGAAATATTGTTTGCAGATGTCTACGTGTCACAGCAATAGAGAACTAATGCTTCTTAAAACGAGATGTCGTATTTCATTTTTATGTTTCGTAATAAGATATAATATTCATTGTGTATTTTTATGTATACCTCGTATTCACTTCAATGGAATGTAAGTGCGACATTTCCTTGCTAGGAAATAGAGATTGCAGATGTCTACCTATATTAGCAATAGAGTTCTAATGCTTCTCAAAACGCGATATAGCACCTCATTCCGATGTTTCACGATAAGATATAATATTCTTTGCGAAGTATCATGTATATCTCGTATTCACTTCAAAAGAATGTAAATGCGACACTTGCATATTAGGAAATAGCGTTTGCAGATGTCTACGTATCGAAGCAATAGAGTTCAAATGCTTCTTAAAACGAGATATTGCATCTCATATCTATGTTTCATGATAAGATATAATATTCATTGCGAAGTGTTATGCATTCCTCGCCTACGATTGAAATGGACGTAAATGTGACACTTCCTTGCTAGGAAATAGCGTTTGCAGATGTCTACGTATCGTAGCAATAGAGTTCTAATGCTTCTTAAAACGCGATATCGCATCTCATTACTATGTTGCATGATAAGATATAATTTTCAATGTAATGTGTTATGTATACCTCGTATTCACTTCAGAAGAATGTAAATGCGACACTTCCTTGCAAGGAAATAGCGTTTGCAGATGTCTACTTATCGTAGGGATGGTGTTCTAATGCTTCTTAAAACGCGATATCGCATCTCATTTCTATGTTTCATGGTAAGATATAATATGATTTGCGAAGTGTCATGTATTCCTCGTCTACACTTCAAATGAATGTGAATGCGACATTTCCTCGCTAGGAAATAGCGTTTGCAGATGTCTACGTATCGTAGCAATAGATTTCTAATGCTTCTTAAAGCGCGATATCGCATCTCATTCCTCTGTTTCATGGTAAGATATAATATGATTTGCGAAGTGTCATGTATTCCTCGTCTACACTTCAAATGAATGTAAATGCGACACTTCCTTACAAGGAAATAGCGTTTGCAGATGTTTACCTATCGTAGCAATAGAGTTCTAATGCTTCTTAAAACGGGATATCGCTTCTCATTTCTATGTTGCATGGTAAGATATAATATGAGTTGCGAAGTGTTATGTATTCCTCGTCTACACTTCAAATGAATGTGAATGCGATACTTCCTCGCTAGGAAATAGCGTTTGCAGATGTCTACGTATCGTAGCAATAGAGTACTAATGCTTCTTAAAACGCGATATCGCATCTCATTTCTATGTTTCATGGTAAGATGTAATATGATTTGCGAAGTGTTATGTATTCCTCCTCTACATTTCAAATGAATGTAAATGCGACACTTCCTTGCTAGGAAATAGCGTCTGCAGATGTCTAGGTATCGTAGCAATAGAGTTCTAATGCTTCTTAAAACGCGATATCGCGTCTCATTTCTATGTTTCATGGTAAGATGTAATATGATGTGCGAAGTGTTATGTATTCCACCTCTACACTTCAAATGAATGTAAATGCGACACTTCGCTGCCAGGAAATAGCGTTTGCAAATGTCTACCTATCGTAGCAATAGAGATTTGTGCTTCTTAAAACGGGATATCGCATCTCATTTCTATGTTTCAAGGTAAGATATAGTATGAGTTGCGAAGTGTTATGTATTCCTCGTCTACACTTCAAATGAATGTGAATGCGATACTTCCTCGCTAGGAAATAGCGTTTGCAGATGTCTACGTATCATAGCAATAGAGTTCTAATGCTTCAAAAACGCGATATCGCATCTCATTTCTATGTTTCATGGTAAGATGTAATATGATTTGCGAAGTGTTACGTATTCCTCCTCTACATTTCAAATGAATGTAATTGCGACACTTCCTTGCTAGGAAATAGCGTCTGCAGATGTCTAGGTATCGTAGCAATAGAGTTCTAATGCTTCTTAAAACGCGATATCGCGTCTCATTTCTATGTTTCATGGTAAGATATAATATCCATTGCGAAGTCTCACTTATTCCTCGTATTCACTTCAAATGAATGTAAATGCGACACTTCCTTGCGAGGAAATAGCGTTTGCAGATGTCTACGTTTCGAAGCAGTAGAGTACTAATGCTTCATAAAGCGCGATATCGCGTCTCATTTCAATTTTTCATGATAAGATACAATATTCATTGCGAAGTGTCATGTATAACCCGAATTCACTTCAAAAGAAAGTAGATGCGACACTTTCATGCTAGGAAATAGCGTTTGCAGATGTCTCCGCATCGAGGCCATAGAGTTCTAATGCTTCTTAAAACGCGATATGGCACCTCTCTTCTACGTATCATGATAAGATATAATATTCATTGCGAAGTGTCATGTATATCTCGTCTTCACTTCAAAGGAATGTAAAAGCGGCACTTCCTTGCCAGGAAGTAGCGCTTGCAGATGTCAACGTATCGAAGCAATAGAGTTCTAATTCATCTCAAAACGCGATATCGTAACTCATTCCAATGTTTCGTGATAAGATATAATATTCATTGCGAAGTGTCATGTATACCTCGATTTCACTTCACAAGAATATAAATGCGACACTTCCTTGCTAGGAAATATTGTTTGCAGATGTCTACGTATCACAGCAATAGAGAACTAATGCTTCTTAAAACGAGATGTCGTATTTCATTTTTATGTTTCGTAATAAGATATAATATTCATTGTGTATTTTTATGTATACCTCGTATTCACTTCAATGGAATGTAAGTGCGACATTTCCTTGCTAGGAAATAGAGATTGCAGATGTCCACCTATATTAGCAATAGAGTTCTAATGCTTCTCAAAACGCGATATAGCACCTCATTTCGATGTTTCACGATAAGATATAATATTCTTTGCGAAGTATCATGTATATCTCGTATTCACTTCAGAAGAATGTAAATGCGACACTTCCTTGCAAGGAAATAGCGTTTGCAGATGTCTACTTATCGTAGGGATGGTGTTCTAATGCTTCTTAAAACGTGATATCGCATCTCATTTCTATGTTTCATGGTAAGATATAATATGATTTGCGAAGTGTTATGTATTCCTCGTCTGCACTTCAAACGAATGAAAATGCGACACTTCCTTGCAAGGAAATAGTGTTTGCAGATGTCTACGTATCGTAGCAATAGAGATCTAATGCTTCTTGTAGCGCGATATCGCATCTCATTTCTATGTTCCATGGTAAGATATAATATGATTTGCGAAGTGTCATGTATTCCTCGTCTACACTTCAAATGAATGTAAATGCGACACTTCCTTGCAAGGAAATAGCGTTTGCAAATGTCTACCTATCGTAGCAATAGTGTTCTGATGCTTCTTAAAACGCGATATCGCATCTCATTTCTATGTTTCATGGTAAGATATAATATGATTTGCGAAGTGTTATGCATTCCTCGTCTACGATTCAAATGGATGTAAATGCGACACTTCCTTGCCAGGACATAGCGTTTGCAGATGTCTACGTATCGAAGCAATAGAGTTCTTATCTTACTTAAAACGCGATATCGCATCTCATTTCTATGTTTCATGGTAAGATATAATATGATTTGCGAAGTGTCATGTATTCCTCGTCTACACTTCAAATGAATGTAAATGCGACACTTCCTTGCTAGGAAATAGCGTCTGCAGATGTCTAGGTATCGTAGCAATAGATTTCTAATGCTTCTCAAAACGCGATATGGCATCTCATTTCTATGTTTCATGGTAAGATATAATATGATTTGCGAAGTGTTATGTATTCCTCGTCTACACTTCAAATGAATGAAAATGCGACACTTCCTTGCAAGGAAATAGCGTTTGCACATGTCTACTTATCGTAGGGATGGAGTTCTAATGCTTCTTAAAACGTGATATCGCATCTCATTTCTATGTTTTATGGTAAGATATAATATGATTTGCGAAGTGTTATGTATTCCTCGTCTACACTTCAAATGAATGAAAATGCGACACTTCCTTGCAAGGAAATAGCGTTTGCAGATGTCTACTTATCGTAGGGATGGAGTTCTAATGCTTCTTAAAACGTGATATCGCATCTCATATCTATGTTTCATGGTAAGATATAATATGATTTGCGAAGTGTCATGTATTCCTCGTCTACACTTCAAATGAATGTAAATGCTACACTTCCTTGCTAGGAAATAGCGTTTGCAGATGTCTACGTATCGTAGCAATAGATTTCTAATGCTTCTTAAAGCGCGATATCGCATCTCATTTCTATGTTTCATGGTAAGATATAACATGATTTGCGAAGTGTTATGTATTCCTCGTCTACACTTCAAATGAATGTGAATGCGATACTTCCTCGCTAGGAAATAGCGTTTGCAGATGTCTACGTATCGTAGCAATAGCTTTCTAATGCTTCTTAAAACGCGATATCGCATCTCATTTCTATGTTTCATGGTAAGATATAATATGATTTGTTAAGTGTTATGTATTTCTCGTCTACACTTCAAATGAATGTAAACGCGACACTTCCTTGCAAGGAAATAGCGTTTGCAGATGTCTACGTATCGAAGCAATGGAGTTCAAAGCTTCTTAAAACGAGATATTGCATCTCATATCTGTGTTTCATGATAAGATATAATATTTATTGCGAAGTGTTATGCATTCCTCGTCTACGATTCAAATGAAAGTAAATGCGACACTTCCTTGCAAGGAAATAACGATTGCAGATGTCTACGTATCGTAGCAATAGCTTTCTAATGCTTCTTAAAACGCGATATCGCATCTCATTTCTATGTTTCATGGTAAGATATAATATGATTTGCGAAGTGTTATGTATTCCTCGTCTACGCTTCAAATGAATGTAAATGCGACACTTCCTTGCTAGGAAATAGCGTCTGCAGATGTCTAGGTATCGTAGCGATAGAGTTCTAATGCTCCTTAAAACGCGATATCGCATCTCATTTCTATGCTTCATGGTAAGATATAATATGATTTGCGAAGAGTTATTTATTCCTCGTCTACACTTCAAATGAATGTAAATGCGACACTTCCTTGCTAGGAAATAGCGTCTGCAGATGTCTAGGTATCGTAGCGATAGAGTTCTAATGCTTCTTAAAACGCGATATCGCATCTCATTTCTATGTTTCATGGTAAGATATCATATGATTTGCGAAGAGTTATGTATTCCTCGTCTACACTTCAAATGAATGTAAATGCGACACTTCCTTGCAAGGAAATAGCGTTTGCAGATGTCTACGTATCGAAGCAATAGAGTTCAAATGCTTCTTAAAACGAGATATTGCATCTCATATATGTGTTTCATGATAAGGTATAATATTCATTGCGAAGTGTTATGCATTCCTCTTCTACGATTCAAATGAAAGTAAATGCGACACTTCCTTGCAAGGAAATAACGATTGCAGATGTCTACGGATCGTAGCAATAGCTTTCTAATGCTTCTTAAAACGCGATATCGCATCTCATTTCTATGTTTCATGGTAAGATATAACATAATTTGCGAAGTGTTATGTATTCCTCGTCTACACTTCAATTGAATGTGAATGCGGTACTTCCTCGCTAGGAAATAGCGTTTGCAGATGTCTACGTATCGTAGCAATAGCTTTCTAATGCTTCTTAAAACGCGATATCGCATCTCATTTCTATGTTTCATGGCAAGATTTAACATGATTTGTTAAGTGTTATGTATTTCTCGTCTACACTTCAAATGAATGTAAATGCGACACTTCCTTGCAAGGAAATAGCGTTTGCAGATATCTACGTATCGAAGCAACAGAGTTCAAATGCTTCTTAGAACGAGATATTGCATCTCATATCTGTGTTTCATGATAAGATATAATATTCATTGCGAAGTGTTATGCATTCCTCGTCTACGATTCAAATGAAAGTAAATGCGACACTTCCTTGCAAGGAAATAACGATTGCAGATATCTACGTATCGTAGCAATAGCTTTCTAATGCTTCTTAAAACGCGATATCGCATCTCATTTCTATGTTTCATGGTAAGATATCATATGATTTGCGAAGAGTTATGTATTCCTCGTCTACACGTCAAATGAATGTAAATGCGACACTTCCTTGCAAGGAAATAGCGTTTGCAGATGTCTACCTATCGCAGCAATAGTGCTCTAATGCTTCTTAGAACGCGATATCGCATCTCATTTCTATGTTTCATGGTAAGATATAACATGATTTGCGAAGTGTTATGTATTCCTCGTCTACACTTCAAATGAATGAAAATACGACACTTCCTTGCAAGGAAATAGCGTTTGCAGATGTCTACGTATCGTAGCAATTGAGTTCTAATTCCTCTTAGAGCACGATATCGCATCTCATTTCTATGTTTCATGGTAAGATATAATATGATGTGCGATGTGTCATGTATTCCTCGTCTACACTTCAAATGAATGTGAATGCGACATTTCCTCGCTAGGAAATAGCGTTTGCAGATGTCTACGTATCGTAGCAATATATTTCTAATGCTTCTTAAAGCGCGATGTCGCATCTCATTTCTATGTTTCACGGTAAGATATAATATGATTTGCGAAGTGTCATGTATTCCTCGTCTACACTTCAAATGAATGTAAATGCGAAACTTCCTTGCTAGGAAATAGCGTTTGCAGGTGTCTATGTATCGTAGCAATAGAGTTATAATGCTTCTTAAAACGCGATATCGCATCTCATTTCTATGTTTCATGGTAAGATGTAACATGATTTGCGAAGTGTTATGTACTCCTCTACACTTCAAATGAATGTAAATGCGACACTTCCTTGCCAGGAAATAGCGTTTGCAAATGTCTACCTATCGTAGCAATAGTGTTCTAATGCTTCTTAAAACGCGATATCGCATCTCATTTCTATGTTTCATGTTAAGATATAACATGATTTGCGAAGTGTTATGTATTCCTCGTCCACACTTAAAATGAATGTGAATGCGATACTTCCCCGCTAGGAAATAGCGTTTGCAGATGTCTACGTATCGTAGCAACAGCTTTCTAATCCTTCTTAAAACGCGATATCGCATCTCATTTCTATGTTTCATGGTAAGATATAATATGATTTGCGAAGTGTCATGTATTCCTCGTCTACACTTCAAATGAATGAAAATACGACACTTCCTTGACAGGAAATAGCGTTTGCAGATGTCTACGTATCGTAGCAATAGAGTTCTAATTCCTCTTAGAGCGCGATATCGCATCTCATTTCTATGTTTCAAGGTAAGATATAATATGATTTGCGGAGTGTTATGTATTCCTCGTCTACACTTCAAATGAATGTAAATGCGACACTTCCTTGCCAGGAAATAGCGTTTGCAGATGTCTACGTATCGTAGCAATGGAGTTCTTATGTTACTTAAAACGCGATATCGCATCTCATTTCTATGTTTCATGGTAAGATATAATATGATTTGCGAAGTGTCATGTATTCCTCGTCTACACTTCAAATGAATGTGAATGCGACATTTCCTCGCTAGGAAATAGCGCTTGCAGATGTCTACGTATCGTAGCAATAGATTTCTAATGCTTCTTAAAGGGCCATATCTCATCTCATTTCTATGTTGCATGGTAAGATGTAATATTCATTACGAAGTGTTATGCATTCCTCGTCTACGATTCAAATGAAAGTAAATGCGACACTTCCTTGCAAGGAAATAACGATTGCAGATGTCTACGTATCGTAGCAATAGAGTTCATATGATTCTTAAAACGCGATATCGCATCTCATTTCTATGTTTCATGGTAAGATGTAACATGATTTGCGAAGTGTTATGTACTCCTCCTCTACACTTCAAATGAATGTAAATGCGACACTTCCTTGCCAGGAAATAGCGTTTGCAAATGTCTACCTATCGTAGCAATAGTGTTCTAATGCTTCTTAAAACGCGATATCGCATCTCATTTCTATGTTTCATGGTAAGATATAACATGATTTGCGAAGTGTTATGTATTCCTCGTCCACAGTTAAAATGAATGTGAATGCGATACTTCCCCGCTAGGAGATAGCGTTTGCAGATGTCTACGTATCGTAGCAATAGCATTCTAATCCTTCTTAAAACGCGATATCGCATCTCATTTCTATGTTTCATGGTAAGATATAATATGATTTGTTAAGTGTTATGTATTTCTTGTCTACACTTCAAATGAATGTAAATGCGACACTTCCTTGCAAGGAAATAGCGTTTGCAGATGTCTACGTATCGAAGCAATAGAGTACAAATGCTTCTTAAAACGAGATATTGCATCTCATATCTGTGTTCCATGATAAGATATAATATTCATTGCGAAGTGTTATGCATTCCTCGTCTACGATTCAAATGAAAGTAAATACGACACTTCCCTGGAAGGAAATAACGATTGCAGATGTCTACGTATCGTTGCAATAGCTTTCTTATGCTTCTTAAAACGCGATATCGCATCTCATTTCTATGTTTCATGGTAAGATATAATATGATTTGCGAAGTGTTATGTATTCCTCGTCTACACTTCAAACGAATGTAAATGCGACACTTCCTTGCGAGGAAATAGCGTTTGCAGATGTCTACCTATCGTAGCAATAGTGTTCTAATGCTTCTTAAAACGCGATATCGCATCTCATTTCTATGTTTCATGGTAAGATATAATATGATTTGCGAAGTGTCATGTATTCCTCGTCTACACTTCAAATGAATGTGAATGCGACATTTCCTCGCTAGGAAATAGCGTTTGCAGATGTCTACGTATCGTAGCAATAGATTTCTAATGCTTCTTAAAGCGCGATATCGCATCTCATTTCTATGTTGCATGGTAAGATGTAATATACATTACGAAGTGTTATGCATTCCTCGTCTACGATTCAAATGAATGCTAAATGCGACACTTCCTTGCAAGGAAATAACGATTGCAGATGTCTACGTATCGTAGCAATAGAGTTCATATGATTCTTAAAACGCGATATATCGCATCTCATTTCTATGTTTCATGGTAAGCTATTACATGATTTGCGAAGTGTTATGTATTCCTCGTCTACACTTCAAATGAATGTGAATGCGATACTTCCTCGCTTGGAAATAGCGTTTCCAGATATCTACGTATCGTAGCAATAGCTTTTTAATGCTTCTTAAAACGCGATATCGCATCTCATTTCTATGTTTCATGGTAAGATACAATATGATTTGCGAAGTGTCATGTATTCCTCGTCTACACTTCAAATGAATGTGAATGCGACATTTCCTCGCTAGGAAATAGCGTTTGCAGATGTCTACGTATCGTAGCAATAGATTTCTAATGCTTCTTAAAGCGCGATATCGCATCTCATTTCTATGTTGCATGGTAAGCTGTAATATTCATTACGAAGTGTTATGCATTCCTCGTCTACGATTCAAATGAATGTAAATGCGACACTTCCTTGCAAGGAAATAACGATTGCAGATGTCTACGTATCGTAGCAATAGAGTTCATATGATTCTTAAAACGCGATATCGCATCTCATTTCTATGTTTCATAGCAAGATATAACATGATTTGCGAAGTGTTATTTATTCCTCGTCCACACTTCAAATGAATGTGAATGCGATACTTCCTCACTAGGAAATAGCGTTTGCAGATGTCTACGTATCGTAGCAATAGCTTTCTAATGCTTCTTAAAACGCGATATCGCATCTCATTACTATGTTTCACGGTAAGATATAATATGATTTGTTAAGTGTTATGTGTTTCTCGTCTACACTTCAAACGAATGTAAATGCGACACTTCCTTGCAAGGAAATAGCGTTTGCAGATGTCTACGTATCGAAGCAATAGGGTTAAAATGCTTCTTAAAACGAGATATTGCATCTCATATCTGTGTTTCATGATAAGATATAATATTCATTGCAAAGTGTTATGCATTCCTCGTCTACGATTCAAATGAAAGTAAATGCGACACGTCCTTGCAAGGAAATAGCGTTTGCTGATGTCTACGTATCGAAGCAATAGAGTTCAAATGCTTCTTAAAACGAGATATTGCATCTCATATCTATGTTTCATGATAAGATATAATATTCATTGCGAAGTGTTATGCATTCCTCGTCTACGATTCAAATGAATGTAAATGCGACACTTCCTCGCTAGGAAATAGCGTTTGCAGATGTCTACGTATCGTAGCAATAGCTTTCTAATGCTTCTTAAAACGCGATATCGCATCTCATTTCTATGTTTCATGGTAAGATATAATATGATTTGCGAAGTGTTATGTATTCCTCGTCTACACTTCAAATGAATGTAAATGCGATACTTCCTTGCAAGGAAATAGCGTTTGCAGATGTCTACGTATCGAAGCAATAGAGTACAAATGCTTCTTAAAACGAGATATTGCATCTCATATATGTGTTTCATGATAAGATATAATATTCATTGCGAAGTGTTATGCATTCCTCGTCTACGATTCAAATGAAAGTAAATGCGACACTTCCCTGGAAGGAAATAACGATTGCAGATGTCTACGTATCGTAGCATTAGCTTTCTAATGCTTCTTGAAACGCGATATCGCATCTCATTTCTATGTTTCATGGTAAGATATAATATGATTTGCGAAGTGTTATGTATTCCTCGTCTACACTTCAAATGAATGAAAATACGACACTACCTTGCAAGGAAATAGCGTTTGCAGATGTCTACGTATCGTAGCAGTAGAGTTCTAATTCTTCTTAAAGCGCGATATCGCATCTAATTTCTATGTTTCAAGGTAAGATATAATATGATTTGCGAAGAGTTATGTATCCCTCGTCTACACTTCAAATGAATGTAAATGCGACACTTCCTTGCCAGGAAATAGCGTTTGCAGATGACTACGTGCCGTAGCAATGGAGTTCTTATGTTACTTAAAACGCGATATCGCATCTCATTTCTATGTTTCATGGTAAGATATAATATGATTTGCGAAGTGTCATGTATTCCTCGTCTACACTTCAAATGAATGTGAATGCGACATTTCCTCGCTAGGAAATAGCGTTTGCAGATGTCTACGTATCGTAGCAATAGATTTCTAATGCTTCTTAAAGCGCGATATCGCATCTCATTCCTCTGTTTCATGGTAAGATATAATATGATTTGCGAAGTGTCATGTATTCCTCGTCTACACTTCAAATGAATGTAAATGCGACACTTCCTTACAAGGAAATAGCGTTTGCAGATGTTTACCTATCGTAGCAATAGAGTTCTAATGCTTCTTAAAACGGGATATCGCTTCTCATTTCTATGTTTCATGGTAAGATATAATATGAGTTGCGAAGTGTTATGTATTTCCTCGTCTACACTTCAAATGAATGTGAATGCGATACTTCCTCGCTAGGAAATAGCGTTTGCAGATGTCCACGTATCGTAGCAATAGAGTTCTAATGCTTCTTAAAACGCGATATCGCATCTCATTTCTATGTTTCATGGTAAGATGTAATATGATTTGCGAAGTGTTATGTATTCCTCCTCTACATTTCAAATGAATGTAAATGCGACACTTCCTTGCTAGGAAATAGCGTCTGCAGATGTCTAGGTATCGTAGCAATAGAGTTCTAATGCTTCTTAAAACGCGATATCGCGTCTCATTTCTATGTTTCATGGTAAGATGTAATATGATGTGCGAAGTGTTATGTATTCCACCTCTACACTTCAAGTGAATGTAAATGCGACACTTCGCTGCCAGGAAATAGCGTTTGCAAATGTCTACCTATCGTAGCAATAGAGATTTGTGCTTCTTAAAACGGGATATCGCATCTCATTTCTATGTTTCATGGTGAGATATAATATGAGTTGCGAAGTGTTATGTATTCCTCGTCTACACTTCAAATGAATGTGAATGCGATACTTCCTCGCTAGGAAATAGCGTTTGCAGATGTCTACGTATCATAGCAATAGAGTTCAATGCTTCTAAAAACGCGATATCGCATCTCATTTCTATGTTTCATGGTAAGATGTAATATGATTTGCGAAGTGTTACGTATTCCTCCTCTACATTTCAAATGAATGTAAATGCGACACTTCCTTGCTAGGAAATAGCGTCTGCAGATGTCTAGGTATCGTAGCAATAGAGTTCTAATGCTTCTTAAAACGCGATATCGCGTCTCATTTCTATGTTTCATGGTAAGATGTAATATGATTTGCGAAGTGTTACGTATTCCTCCTCTACATTTCAAATGAATGTAAATGCGACACTTCCTTGCTAGGAAATAGCGTCTGCAGATGTCTAGGTATCGTAGCAATAGAGTTCTAATGCTTCTTAAAACGCGATATCGCGTCTCATTTCTATGTTTCATGGTAAGATGTAATATGATGTGCGAAGTGTTATGTATTCCTCCTCTACACTTCAAATGAATGTAAATGCGACACTTCCCTGCCAGGAAATAGCGTTTGCAAATGTCCACCTATCGTGGCAATAGTGTTCTAATGCTTCTTAAAACGCGATATCGCTCCTCATTTCTATGTTTCATGGTAAGATATAATATGATTTGCGAAGTGTTATGTACTCCTCGTCTACACTTCAAATGAATGTAAATGCGACACTTCCTTGCAAGGAAACAGCGTTTGCAGATGTGTACGTATCGAAGCAATAGAGTTCAAATGCTTCTTAAAACGAGATATTGCATCTCATATCTATGTTTCATGATAAGATATAATAATCATTGCGAAGTGTTGTGCATTCCTCGTCTAGGATTCAAATGAATGTAAATGCGACACTTCCTTGCAAGGAAATAACGATTGCAGACGTCTACGTATCGTAGCAATAGAGTTCATATGATTCTTAAAACGCGATATCGCATTTCATTTCTATGTTTCATGGTAAGATATAACATGATTTGCGAAGTGATATGTATTCCTCGTCTACACTTCAAATGAATGTGAATGCGATACTTCCTCGCTAGGAAATAGCGTTTGCAGATCTCTACGTATCGTAGCATTAGCTTTCTAATGCTTCTTAAAACGCGATATCGCATCTCATATCTATGTTTCATGGTAAGATATAGTATGATTTGCGAAGTGTTATGTATTCCTCGTCTACACTTCAAATGAATGTGAATGCGACACTTCCTCGCTAGGAAATAACGATTGCAGATGTCTACGTATCGTAGCAATAGATTTCTAATGCGTCTTAAAACGCGATATCGCATCTCATTCCTCTGTTTCATGGTAAGATATAATACGATTTGCGAAGTGTCATGTATTCCTTGTCTACACTTCAAATGAATGTAAATGCGACATTTCCTTACAAGGAAATAGCGTTTGCAGATGTTTACCTATCGTAGCAATAGATTTCTAATGCTTCTTAAAACGCGATATCGCATCTCATTCCTCTGTTTCATGGTAAGATATAATATGATTTGCGAAGTGTCATGTATTCCTTGTCTACCCTTCAAATGAATGTAAATGCGACACTTCCTTACAAGGAATTAGCGTTTGCAGATGTTTACCTATCGTAGCAATAGAGTTCTAATGCTTCTTAAAACGCGATATCGCATCTCATTTCTATGTTTCATGGTAAGATATAATATGATTTGCGAAGTGTTATGTATTCCTCGTCTACACTTCAAATGAATGTGAATGCGACACTTCCTCGCTAGGAAATAGCGTTTGCAGATGTCTACGTATTGTAGCAATAGATTTCTAATGCTTCTTAAAACGCGATATCGCATCTCATTTCTATGTTTCATGGTAAGATATAATATGATTTGCGAAGTGTTATGTATTCCTCGTCTACACTTCAAATGAATGTGAATGCGATACTTCCTCGCTAGGAAATAGCGTTTGCAGATGTCTACGTATCGTAGCAATAGAGTTCTAATGCTTCCTAAACCCGATATCGCATCTCATTTCTATGTTTCATGGTAAGATGTAATATGATTTGCGAAGTGTTATGTATTCCTCCTCTACATTTCAAATGAATGTAAATGCGACACTTCCTTGCTAGGAAATAGCGTCTGCAGATGTCTAGGTATCGTAGCAATAGAGTTCTAATGCTTCTTAAAACGCGATATCGCGTCTCATTTCTATGTTTCATGGTAAGATGTAATATGATGTGCGAAGTGTTATGTATTCCACCTCTACACTTCAAATGAATGTAAATGCGACGCTTCCCTGCCAGGAAATAGCGTTTGCAAATGTCTACCTATCGTAGCAATAGAGTTCTAATGCTTCTTAAAACGGGATATCGCATCTCATTTCTATGTTTCATGGTAAGATATAATATGATTTGCGAAGTGTTATGTATTCCTCGTCTACACTTCAAATGAATGTGAATGCGACACTTCCTCGCTAGGAAATAGCGTTTGCAGATGTCTACGTATTGTAGCAATAGATTTCTAATGCTTCTTAAAACGCGATATCGCATCTCATTTCTATGTTTCATGGTAAGATATAATATGATTTGCGAAGTGTTATGTATTCCTCGTCTACACTTCAAATGAATGTGAATGCGATACTTCCTCGCTAGGAAATAGCGTTTGCAGATGTCTACGTATCGTAGCAATAGAGTTCTAATGCTTCCTAAACCCGATATCGCATCTCATTTCTATGTTTCATGGTAAGATGTAATATGATTTGCGAAGTGTTATGTATTCCTCCTCTACATTTCAAATGAATGTAAATGCGACACTTCCTTGCTAGGAAATAGCGTCTGCAGATGTCTAGGTATCGTAGCAATAGAGTTCTAATGCTTCTTAAAACGCGATATCGCGTCTCATTTCTATGTTTCATGGTAAGATGTAATATGATGTGCGAAGTGTTATGTATTCCTCCTCTACACTTCAAATGAATGTAAATGCGACACTTCCCTGCCAGGAAATAGCGTTTGCAAATGTCCACCTATCGTGGCAATAGTGTTCTAATGCTTCTTAAAACGCGATATCGCTCCTCATTTCTATGTTTCATGGTAAGATATAATATGATTTGCGAAGTGTTATGTACTCCTCGTCTACACTTCAAATGAATGTAAATGCGACACTTCCTTGCAAGGAAACAGCGTTTGCAGATGTGTACGTATCGAAGCAATAGAGTTCAAATGCTTCTTAAAACGAGATATTGCATCTCATATCTATGTTTCATGATAAGATATAATAATCATTGCGAAGTGTTGTGCATTCCTCGTCTAGGATTCAAATGAATGTAAATGCGACACTTCCTTGCAAGGAAATAACGATTGCAGACGTCTACGTATCGTAGCAATAGAGTTCATATGATTCTTAAAACGCGATATCGCATTTCATTTCTATGTTTCATGGTAAGATATAACATGATTTGCGAAGTGATATGTATTCCTCGTCTACACTTCAAATGAATGTGAATGCGATACTTCCTCGCTAGGAAATAGCGTTTGCAGATCTCTACGTATCGTAGCATTAGCTTTCTAATGCTTCTTAAAACGCGATATCGCATCTCATATCTATGTTTCATGGTAAGATATAGTATGATTTGCGAAGTGTTATGTATTCCTCGTCTACACTTCAAATGAATGTGAATGCGACACTTCCTCGCTAGGAAATAGCGTTTGCAGATGTCTACGTATCGTAGCAATAGATTTCTAATGCGTCTTAAAACGCGATATCGCATCTCATTCCTCTGTTTCATGGTAAGATATAATACGATTTGCGAAGTGTCATGTATTCCTTGTCTACACTTCAAATGAATGTAAATGCGACATTTCCTTACAAGGAAATAGCGTTTGCAGATGTTTACCTATCGTAGCAATAGATTTCTAATGCTTCTTAAAACGCGATATCGCATCTCATTCCTCTGTTTCATGGTAAGATATAATATGATTTGCGAAGTGTCATGTATTCCTTGTCTACCCTTCAAATGAATGTAAATGCGACACTTCCTTACAAGGAATTAGCGTTTGCAGATGTTTACCTATCGTAGCAATAGAGTTCTAATGCTTCTTAAAACGCGATATCGCATCTCATTTCTATGTTTCATGGTAAGATATAATATGATTTGCGAAGTGTTATGTATTCCTCGTCTACACTTCAAATGAATGTGAATGCGACACTTCCTCGCTAGGAAATAGCGTTTGCAGATGTCTACGTATTGTAGCAATAGATTTCTAATGCTTCTTAAAACGCGATATCGCATCTCATTTCTATGTTTCATGGTAAGATATAATATGATTTGCGAAGTGTTATGTATTCCTCGTCTACACTTCAAATGAATGTGAATGCGATACTTCCTCGCTAGGAAATAGCGTTTGCAGATGTCTACGTATCGTAGCAATAGAGTTCTAATGCTTCCTAAACCCGATATCGCATCTCATTTCTATGTTTCATGGTAAGATGTAATATGATTTGCGAAGTGTTATGTATTCCTCCTCTACATTTCAAATGAATGTAAATGCGACACTTCCTTGCTAGGAAATAGCGTCTGCAGATGTCTAGGTATCGTAGCAATAGAGTTCTAATGCTTCTTAAAACGCGATATCGCGTCTCATTTCTATGTTTCATGGTAAGATGTAATATGATGTGCGAAGTGTTATGTATTCCACCTCTACACTTCAAATGAATGTAAATGCGACGCTTCCCTGCCAGGAAATAGCGTTTGCAAATGTCTACCTATCGTAGCAATAGAGTTCTAATGCTTCTTAAAACGGGATATCGCATCTCATTTCTATGTTTCATGGTAAGATATAATATGATTTGCGAAGTGTTATGTATTCCTCGTCTACACTTCAAATGAATGTGAATGCGACACTTCCTCGCTAGGAAATAGCGTTTGCAGATGTCTACGTATTGTAGCAATAGATTTCTAATGCTTCTTAAAACGCGATATCGCATCTCATTTCTATGTTTCATGGTAAGATATAATATGATTTGCGAAGTGTTACGTATTCCTCCTCTACATTTCAAATGAATGTAAATGCGACACTTCCTTGCTAGGAAATAGCGTCTGCAGATGTCTAGGTATCGTAGCAATAGAGTTCTAATGCTTCTTAAAACGCGATATCGCGTCTCATTTCTATGTTTCATGGTAAGATGTAATATGATGTGCGAAGTGTTATGTATTCCTCCTCTACACTTCAAATGAATGTAAATGCGACACTTCCCTGCCAGGAAATAGCGTTTGCAAATGTCCACCTATCGTGGCAATAGTGTTCTAATGCTTCTTAAAACGCGATATCGCTCCTCATTTCTATGTTTCATGGTAAGATATAATATGATTTGCGAAGTGTTATGTACTCCTCGTCTACACTTCAAATGAATGTAAATGCGACACTTCCTTGCAAGGAAACAGCGTTTGCAGATGTGTACGTATCGAAGCAATAGAGTTCAAATGCTTCTTAAAACGAGATATTGCATCTCATATCTATGTTTCATGATAAGATATAATAATCATTGCGAAGTGTTGTGCATTCCTCGTCTAGGATTCAAATGAATGTAAATGCGACACTTCCTTGCAAGGAAATAACGATTGCAGACGTCTACGTATCGTAGCAATAGAGTTCATATGATTCTTAAAACGCGATATCGCATTTCATTTCTATGTTTCATGGTAAGATATAACATGATTTGCGAAGTGATATGTATTCCTCGTCTACACTTCAAATGAATGTGAATGCGATACTTCCTCGCTAGGAAATAGCGTTTGCAGATCTCTACGTATCGTAGCATTAGCTTTCTAATGCTTCTTAAAACGCGATATCGCATCTCATATCTATGTTTCATGGTAAGATATAGTATGATTTGCGAAGTGTTATGTATTCCTCGTCTACACTTCAAATGAATGTGAATGCGACACTTCCTCGCTAGGAAATAACGATTGCAGATGTCTACGTATCGTAGCAATAGATTTCTAATGCGTCTTAAAACGCGATATCGCATCTCATTCCTCTGTTTCATGGTAAGATATAATACGATTTGCGAAGTGTCATGTATTCCTTGTCTACACTTCAAATGAATGTAAATGCGACATTTCCTTACAAGGAAATAGCGTTTGCAGATGTTTACCTATCGTAGCAATAGATTTCTAATGCTTCTTAAAACGCGATATCGCATCTCATTCCTCTGTTTCATGGTAAGATATAATATGATTTGCGAAGTGTCATGTATTCCTTGTCTACCCTTCAAATGAATGTAAATGCGACACTTCCTTACAAGGAATTAGCGTTTGCAGATGTTTACCTATCGTAGCAATAGAGTTCTAATGCTTCTTAAAACGCGATATCGCATCTCATTTCTATGTTTCATGGTAAGATATAATATGATTTGCGAAGTGTTATGTATTCCTCGTCTACACTTCAAATGAATGTGAATGCGACACTTCCTCGCTAGGAAATAGCGTTTGCAGATGTCTACGTATTGTAGCAATAGATTTCTAATGCTTCTTAAAACGCGATATCGCATCTCATTTCTATGTTTCATGGTAAGATATAATATGATTTGCGAAGTGTTATGTATTCCTCGTCTACACTTCAAATGAATGTGAATGCGATACTTCCTCGCTAGGAAATAGCGTTTGCAGATGTCTACGTATCGTAGCAATAGAGTTCTAATGCTTCCTAAACCCGATATCGCATCTCATTTCTATGTTTCATGGTAAGATGTAATATGATTTGCGAAGTGTTATGTATTCCTCCTCTACATTTCAAATGAATGTAAATGCGACACTTCCTTGCTAGGAAATAGCGTCTGCAGATGTCTAGGTATCGTAGCAATAGAGTTCTAATGCTTCTTAAAACGCGATATCGCGTCTCATTTCTATGTTTCATGGTAAGATGTAATATGATGTGCGAAGTGTTATGTATTCCACCTCTACACTTCAAATGAATGTAAATGCGACGCTTCCCTGCCAGGAAATAGCGTTTGCAAATGTCTACCTATCGTAGCAATAGAGTTCTAATGCTTCTTAAAACGGGATATCGCATCTCATTTCTATGTTTCATGGTAAGATATAATATGATTTGCGAAGTGTTATGTATTCCTCGTCTACACTTCAAATGAATGTGAATGCGACACTTCCTCGCTAGGAAATAGCGTTTGCAGATGTCTACGTATTGTAGCAATAGATTTCTAATGCTTCTTAAAACGCGATATCGCATCTCATTTCTATGTTTCATGGTAAGATATAATATGATTTGCGAAGTGTTATGTATTCCTCGTCTACACTTCAAATGAATGTGAATGCGATACTTCCTCGCTAGGAAATAGCGTTTGCAGATGTCTACGTATCGTAGCAATAGAGTTCTAATGCTTCCTAAACCCGATATCGCATCTCATTTCTATGTTTCATGGTAAGATGTAATATGATTTGCGAAGTGTTATGTATTCCTCCTCTACATTTCAAATGAATGTAAATGCGACACTTCCTTGCTAGGAAATAGCGTCTGCAGATGTCTAGGTATCGTAGCAATAGAGTTCTAATGCTTCTTAAAACGCGATATCGCGTCTCATTTCTATGTTTCATGGTAAGATGTAATATGATGTGCGAAGTGTTATGTATTCCTCCTCTACACTTCAAATGAATGTAAATGCGACACTTCCCTGCCAGGAAATAGCGTTTGCAAATGTCCACCTATCGTGGCAATAGTGTTCTAATGCTTCTTAAAACGCGATATCGCTCCTCATTTCTATGTTTCATGGTAAGATATAATATGATTTGCGAAGTGTTATGTACTCCTCGTCTACACTTCAAATGAATGTAAATGCGACACTTCCTTGCAAGGAAACAGCGTTTGCAGATGTGTACGTATCGAAGCAATAGAGTTCAAATGCTTCTTAAAACGAGATATTGCATCTCATATCTATGTTTCATGATAAGATATAATAATCATTGCGAAGTGTTGTGCATTCCTCGTCTAGGATTCAAATGAATGTAAATGCGACACTTCCTTGCAAGGAAATAACGATTGCAGACGTCTACGTATCGTAGCAATAGAGTTCATATGATTCTTAAAACGCGATATCGCATTTCATTTCTATGTTTCATGGTAAGATATAACATGATTTGCGAAGTGATATGTATTCCTCGTCTACACTTCAAATGAATGTGAATGCGATACTTCCTCGCTAGGAAATAGCGTTTGCAGATCTCTACGTATCGTAGCATTAGCTTTCTAATGCTTCTTAAAACGCGATATCGCATCTCATATCTATGTTTCATGGTAAGATATAGTATGATTTGCGAAGTGTTATGTATTCCTCGTCTACACTTCAAATGAATGTGAATGCGACACTTCCTCGCTAGGAAATAGCGTTTGCAGATGTCTACGTATCGTAGCAATAGATTTCTAATGCGTCTTAAAACGCGATATCGCATCTCATTCCTCTGTTTCATGGTAAGATATAATACGATTTGCGAAGTGTCATGTATTCCTTGTCTACACTTCAAATGAATGTAAATGCGACATTTCCTTACAAGGAAATAGCGTTTGCAGATGTTTACCTATCGTAGCAATAGATTTCTAATGCTTCTTAAAACGCGATATCGCATCTCATTCCTCTGTTTCATGGTAAGATATAATATGATTTGCGAAGTGTCATGTATTCCTTGTCTACCCTTCAAATGAATGTAAATGCGACACTTCCTTACAAGGAATTAGCGTTTGCAGATGTTTACCTATCGTAGCAATAGAGTTCTAATGCTTCTTAAAACGCGATATCGCATCTCATTTCTATGTTTCATGGTAAGATATAATATGATTTGCGAAGTGTTATGTATTCCTCGTCTACACTTCAAATGAATGTGAATGCGACACTTCCTCGCTAGGAAATAGCGTTTGCAGATGTCTACGTATTGTAGCAATAGATTTCTAATGCTTCTTAAAACGCGATATCGCATCTCATTTCTATGTTTCATGGTAAGATATAATATGATTTGCGAAGTGTTATGTATTCCTCGTCTACACTTCAAATGAATGTGAATGCGATACTTCCTCGCTAGGAAATAGCGTTTGCAGATGTCTACGTATCGTAGCAATAGAGTTCTAATGCTTCCTAAACCCGATATCGCATCTCATTTCTATGTTTCATGGTAAGATGTAATATGATTTGCGAAGTGTTATGTATTCCTCCTCTACATTTCAAATGAATGTAAATGCGACACTTCCTTGCTAGGAAATAGCGTCTGCAGATGTCTAGGTATCGTAGCAATAGAGTTCTAATGCTTCTTAAAACGCGATATCGCGTCTCATTTCTATGTTTCATGGTAAGATGTAATATGATGTGCGAAGTGTTATGTATTCCACCTCTACACTTCAAATGAATGTAAATGCGACGCTTCCCTGCCAGGAAATAGCGTTTGCAAATGTCTACCTATCGTAGCAATAGAGTTCTAATGCTTCTTAAAACGGGATATCGCATCTCATTTCTATGTTTCATGGTAAGATATAATATGATTTGCGAAGTGTTATGTATTCCTCGTCTACACTTCAAATGAATGTGAATGCGACACTTCCTCGCTAGGAAATAGCGTTTGCAGATGTCTACGTATTGTAGCAATAGATTTCTAATGCTTCTTAAAACGCGATATCGCATCTCATTTCTATGTTTCATGGTAAGATATAATATGATTTGCGAAGTGTTATGTATTGCTCGTCTACACTTCAAATGAATGTGAATGCGATACTTCCTCGCTAGGAAATAGCGTTTGCAGATGTCTACGTATCGTAGCAATAGAGTTCTAATGCTTCCTAAACCCGATATCGCATCTCATTTCTATGTTTCATGGTAAGATGTAATATGACTTGCGAAGTGTTATGTATTCCTCGTCTACACTTCAAATGAATGTAAATGCGACACTTCCTTGCAAGGAAATAGCGTTTGCAGATGTCTACGTATCGATGCAATAGAGTTCAAATGCTTCTTAAAACGAGATATTGCATCTCATATCTATGTTTCATGATAAGATATAATATTCATTGCGAAGTGTTGTGCATTCCTCGTCTACGATTCAAATGAAAGTAAATGCGACACTTCCTTGCAAGGAAATAACGATTGCAGATGTCTACGTATCGTAGCAATAGAGTTCATATGATTCTTAAAACGCGATATCGCGTTTCATTTCTATGTTTCATGGTAAGATATAACATGATTTGCGAAGTGTTATGTATTCCTCGTCTACACTTCAAATGAATGTGAATGCGATACTTCCTCGCTAGGAAATTGCGTTTGCAGGTGTCTACGTATCGTAGCAATAGAGTTCTAATGCTTCTTAAAACGCGATATCGCATCTCATTTCTATGTTTCATGGTAAGATGTAATACGATTTGCGAAGTGTTATGTATTCCTCCTCTACATTTCAAATGAATGTAAATGCGACACTTCCTTGCTAGGAAATAGCGTTTGCAGATGTCTACGTATCGTAGCACTAGCTTTCTAATGCTTCTTAAAACGCGATATCGAGTCTCATTTCTATGTTTCATGGTAAGATGTAATATGATGTGCGAAGTGTTATGTATTCCTCCTCTACACTTCAAATGAATGTAAATGCGACACTTCCCTGCCAGGAAATAGCGTTTGCAAATGTCCACCTATCGTGGCAATAGTGTTCTAATGCTTCTTAAAACGCGATATCGCACCTCATTTCTATGTTTCATGGTAAGATATAATATGATTTGCGAAGTGTTATGTACTCCTCGTCTACACTTCAAATGAATGTAAATGCGACACTTCCTTGCAAGGAAACAGCGTTTGCAGATGTGTACGTATCGAAGCAATAGACTTCAAATGCTTCTTAAAACGAGATATTGCATCTCATATCTATGTTTCATGATAAGATATAATAATCATTGCGAAGTGTTGTGCATTCCTCGTCTAGGATTCAAATGAATGTAAATGCGACACTTCCTTGCAAGGAAATAAGGATTGCAGACGTCTACGTATCGTAGCAACAGAGTTCATATGATTCTTAAAACGCGATATCGCATTTCATTTCTATGTTTCATGGTAAGATATAACATGATTTGCGAAGTGATATGTATTCCTCGTCTACACTTCAAATGAATGTGAATGCGATACTTCCTCGCTAGGAAATAGCGTTTGCAGATCTCTACGTATCGTAGCATTAGCTTTCTAATGCTTCTTAAAACGCGATATCGCATCTCATATCTATGTTTCATGGTAAGATATAGTATGATTTGCGAAGTGTTATGTATTCCTCGTCTACACTTCAAATGAATGTGAATGCGACACTTCCTCGCTAGGAAATAGCGTTTGCAGATGTCTACGTATCGTAGCAATAGATTTCTAATGCGTCTTAAAACGCGATATCGCATCTCATTCCTCTGTTTCATGGTAAGATATAATATGATTTGCGAAGTGTCATGTATTCCTTGTCTACACTTCAAATGAATGTAAATGCGACATTTCCTTACAAGGAAATAGCGTTTGCAGATGTTTACCTATCGTAGCAATAGATTTCTAATGCTTCTTAAAACGCGATATCGCATCTCATTCCTCTGTTTCATGGTAAGATATAATATGATTTGCGAAGTGTCATGTATTCCTTGTCTACCCTTCAAATGAATGTAAATGCGACACTTCCTTACAAGGAAATAGCGTTTGCAGATGTTTACCTATCGTAGCAATAGAGTTCTAATGCTTCTTAAAACGCGATATCGCATCTCATTTCTATGTTTCATGGTAAGATTTAATATGATTTGCGAAGTGTTATGTATTTCTCGTCTACACTTCAAACGAATGTAAATGCGACACTTCCTTGCAAGGAAATAGCGTTTGCAGATGTCTACGTATCGAAGCAATAGAGTTCAAATGCTTCTTAAAACGAGATATTGCATCTCATATCTGTGTTTCATGATAAGATATAATATTCATTGCAAAGTGTTATGCATTCCTCGTCTACGATTCAAATGAAAGTAAGTGCGACACTTCCTTGCAAGGAAATAACGATTGCAGATGTCTACGTATCGTAGCAATAGCTTTCTAATGCTTCTTAAAACGCGATATCGCTTCTCATTTCTATGTTTCATGGTAAGATATAATATGATTTGCGAAGTGTTATGTATTCCTCGTCTACACTTCAAATGAATGTGAATGCGATACTTCCTCGCTAGGAAATAGCGTTTGCAGATGTCTACGTATCGTAGCAATAGAGTTCTAATGCTTCCTAAACCCGATATCGCGTCTCATTTCTATGTTTCATGGTAAGATGTAATATGATTTGCGAAGTGTTATGTATTCCTCCTCTACATTTCAAATGAATGTAAATGCGACACTTCCTTGCTAGGAAATAGCGTCTGCAGATGTCTAGGTATCGTAGCAATAGAGTTCTAATGCTTCTTAAAACGCGATATCGCGTCTCATTTCTATGTTTCATGGTAAGATGTAATATGATGTGCGAAGTGTTATGTATTCCACCTCTACACTTCAAATGAATGTAAATGCGACGCTTCCCTGCCAGGAAATAGCGTTTGCAAATGTCTACCTATCGTAGCAATAGAGTTCTAATGCTTCTTAAAACGGGATATCGCATCTCATTTCTATGTTTCATGGTAAGATATAATATGATTTGCGAAGTGTTATGTATTCCACGTCTATACTTCAAATGAATGTGAATGCGATACTTCCTCGCTAGGAAATAGCGTTTGCAGATGTCTACGTATCGTAGCACTAGCTTTCTAATGCTTCTTAAAACGCGATATCGCATCTCATTTCTATGTTTCATGGTAAGATATAATATGATTTGCGATGTGTCATGTATTCCTCGTCTACACTTCAAATGAATGTAAATGCGACACTTCCTTGCTAGTAAATAGCGTCTGCTGATGTCCAGGTATCGTAGCGATAGTGTTCTAATGCTTCTTAGAACGCGATACCGCATCTCATTTCTATGTTTCATGATAAGATATAACATGATTTGCGAAGTGTTATGTATTCCTCGTCTACACTTCAAATGAATGTGAATGCGATACTTCCTCGCTAGGAAATAGCGTTTGCAGATGTCTACGTATCGTAGAAATAGCTTTCTAATGCTTCATAAAACGCGATATCGCATCTCATTTCTATGTTTCATGGTAAGATATAATGTGATTTGCCATGTGTTATGTATTCCTCCTCTACACTTCAAATGAATGTAAATGCGACACTTCCTCGCTAGGAAATAGCGTTTGCAGATGTCTACCTATCGTAGCAATAGCTTTCTAATGCTTCTTAAAACGCGATATCGCATCTCATTTCTATGTTTCATGGTAAGATGTAATATGATTTGCGAAGTGTTATGTATTCCTCCTCTACATTTCAAATGAATGTAAATGCGACACTTCCTTGCTAGGAAATAGCGTCTGCAGATGTCTAGGTATCGTAGCAATAGATTTCTAATGCTTCTTAAAACGCGATATCGCATCTCATATCTATGTTTCATGGTAAGATATAATATGATTTGCGAAGTGTTATGTATTTCTCGTCTACACTTCAAACGAATGTAAATGCGACACTTCCTTGCAAGGAAATAGCGTTTGCAGATGTCTACGTATCGAAGCAATAGAGTTCAAATGCTTCTTAAAACGAGATATTGCATCTCATATCTGTGTTTCATGATAAGATATAATATTCATTGCAAAGTGTTATGCATTCCTCGTCTACGATTCAAATGAAAGTAAATGCGACACTTCCTTGCAAGGAAATAACGATTGCAGATGTCTACGTATCGTAGCAATAGCTTTCTAATGCTTCTTAAAACGCGATATCGCTTCTCATTTCTATGTTTCATGGTAAGATATAATATGATTTGCGAAGTGTTATGTATTCCTCGTCTACACTTCAAATGAATGTGAATGCGATACTTCCTCGCTAGGAAATAGCGTTTGCAGATGTCTACGTATCGTAGCACTAGCTTCCTAATGCTTCTTAAAACGCGATATCGCATCTCATTTCTATGTTTCATGGTAAGATGTAATATGATTTGCGATGTGTCATGTATTCCTCGTCTACACTTCAAATGAATGTAAATGCGACACTTCCTTGCTAGTAAATAGCGTCTGCTGATGTCTAGGTATCGTAGCGATAGTGTTCTAATGCTTCTTAGAACGCGATACCGCATCTCATTTCTATGTTTCATGATAAGATATAACATGATTTGCGAAGTGTTATGTATTCCTCGTCTACACATCAAATGAATGTGAATGCGATACTTCCTCGCTAGGAAATAGCGTTTGCAGATGTCTACGTATCGTAGAAATAGCTTTCTAATGCTTCATAAAACGCGATATCGCATCTCATTTCTATGTTTCATGGTAAGATATAATGTGATTTGCCATGTGTTATGTATTCCTCCTCTACATTTCAAATGAATGTAAATGCAACACTTCCTCGCTAGGAAATAGCGTTTGCAGATGTCTACGTATCGTAGCAATAGCTTTCTAATGCTTCTTAAAACGCGATATCGCATCTCATTTCTATGTTTCATGGTAAGATATAATATGATTTGCGAAGTGTTATGTATTCCTCGTCTACACTTCAAATGAATGTGAATGCGACACTTCCTCGCTAGGAAATAGCGTTTGCAGATGTCTACGTATCGTAGCAATAAATTTCTAATGCTTCTTAAAACGCGATATAGCATCTCATTCCTCTGTTTCATGGTAAGATATAATATGAGTTGCGAAGTGTTATGTATTCCTCGTCTACACTTCAAATGAATGTGAATGCGATACTTCCTCGCTAGGAAATAGCGTTTGCAGATGTCTACGTATCGTAGCAATAGAGTTCTAATGCTTCTTAAAACGCGATTTCGCATCTCATTTCTATGTTTCATGGTAAGATGTAATATGATTTGCGAAGTGTTATGTATTCCTCCTCTACATTTCAAATGAATGTAAATGCGACACTTCCTTGCTAGGAAATAGCGTCTGCAGATGTCTAGGTATCGTAGCAATAGAGTTCTAATGCTTCTTAAAACGCGATATCGCGTCTCATTTCTATGTTTCATGGTAAGATGTAATATGATGTGCGAAGTGTTATGTATTCCACCTCTACACTTCAAATGAATGTAAATGCGACACTTCCCTGCCAGGAAATAGCGTTTGCAAATGTCTACCTATCGTAGCAATAGAGTTCTAATGCTTCTTAAAACGGGATATCGCATCTCATTTCTATGTTTCATGGTAAGATATAATATGACTTGCGAAGTGTTATGTATTCTTCGTCTACACTTCAAATGAATGTAAATGCGACACTTCCTTGCAAGGAAATAGCGTTTGCAGATGTCTACGTATCGAAGCAATAGAGTTCAAATGCTTCTTAAAACGAGATATTGCATCTCATATCTATGTTTCATGATAAGATATAATATTCATTGCGAAGTGTTGTGCATTCCTCGTCTACGATTCAAATGAAAGTAAATGCGACACTTCCTTGCAAGGAAATAACGATTGCAGATGTCTACGTATCGTAGCAATAGAGTTCATATGATTCTTAAAACGCGATATCGCGTTTCATTGCTATGTTTCATGGTAAGATATAACATGATTTGCGAAGTGTTATGTATTCCTCGTCTACACTTCAAATGAATGTGAATGCGATACTTCCTCGCTAGGAAATAGCGTTTGCAGATGTCTACGTATCGTAGCAATAGAGTTCTAATGCTTCTTAAAATGCGATATCGCATCTCATTTCTATGTTTCATGGTAAGATGTAATACGATTTGCGAAGTGTTATGTATTCCTCCTCTACATTTCAAATGAATGTAAATGCGACACTTCCTTGCTAGGAAATAGCGTCTGCAGATGTCTGGGTATCGTAGCAATAGAGTTCTAATGCTTCTTAAAACGCGATATCGCGTCTCATTTCTATGTTTCATGGTAAGATGTAATATGATTTGCGACGTGTTATGTATTCCTCCTCTACATTTCAAATGAATGTAAATGCGACACTTCCTTGCTAGGAAATAGCGTCTGCAGATGTCTAGGTATCGTAGCAATAGAGTTCTAATGCTTCTTAAAACGCGATATCGCGTCTCATTTCTATGTTTCATGGTAAGATGTAATATGATGTGCGAAGTGTTATGTATTCCTCCTCTACACTTCAAGTGAATGTAAATGCGACACTTCCCTGCCAGGAAATAGCGTTTGCAAATGTCCACCTATCGTAGCAATAGTGTTCTAATGCTTCTTAAAACGCGATATCGCACCTAATTTCTATGTTTCATGGTAAGATATAATATGATTTGCGAAGTGTTATGTATTCCTCGTCTACACTTCAAATGAATGTAAATGCGACACTTCCTTGCAAGGAAATAGCGTTTGCAGATGTGTACGTATCGAAGCAATAGAGTTCAAATGCTCCTTAAAACGAGATATTGCATCTCATATCTATGTTTCATGATAAGATATAATAATCATTGCGAAGTGTTGTGCATTCCTCGTCTAGGATTCAAATGAAAGTAAATGCGACACTTCCTTGCAAGGAAATAACGATTGCAGATGTCTACGTATCGTAGCAATAGAGTTCATATGATTCTTTAAACGCGATATCGCATTTCATTTCTATGTTTCATGGTAAGATATAACATGATTTGCGAAGTGATATGTATTCCTCCTCTACACTTCAAATGAATGTGAATGCGATACTTCCTCGCTAGGAAATAGCGTTTGCAGATGTCTACGTATCGTAGCATTAGCTTTCTAATGCTTCTTAAAACGCGATATCGCATCTCATATCTATGTTTCATGGTAAGATATAGTATGATTTGCGAAGTGTTATGTATTCCTCGTCTACACTTCAAATGAATGTGAATGCGACACTTCCTCGCTAGGAAACAGCGTTTGCAGATGTTTAACTATCGTAGCAATAGAGTTCTAATGCTTCTTAAAACGCGATATCGCATCCCATTTCTATGTTTCATGGTAAGATATAATATGATTTGCGAAGTGTCATGTATTCCTCGTCTACACTTCAAATGAATGTAAATGCGACACATCCTTACAAGGAAATAGCGTTTGCAGATGTTTACCTATCGTAGCAATAGAGTTCTAATGCTTCTTAAAACGCGATATCGCTCCTCATTTCTATGTTTCATGGTAAGATGTAATATGATTTGCGATGTGTTATGTATTCCTCCTCTACATTTCAAATGAATGTAAATACGACACTTCCTTGCTAGGAAATAGCGTCTGCAGATGTCTAGGTATCGTAGCAATAGAGTTCTAATGCTTCTTAAAACGCGATATCGCGTCTCATTTCTATGTTTCATGGTAAGATGTAATATGATGTGCGAAGTGTTATGTATTCCTCCTCTACACTTCAAATGAATGTAAATGCGACACTTCCCTGCCAGGAAATAGCGTTTGCAAATGTCTACCTATCGTAGCAATAGTGTTCTAATGCTTCTTAGAACGCGATATCGCACCTCATTTCTATGTTTCATGGTAAGATATAATATGATTTGCGAAGTGTTATGTACTCCTCCCCTACACTTCAAATGAATGTAAATGCGACACCTCCTTGCAAGGAAATAGCGTTTGCAGTTGTCTACCTATCGTAGCAATAGTGTTCTAATGCTTCTTAAAACGAGATATCGCATCTCATTTCAATGTTTCATGGTAAGATAATATGATTTGCGAAGTGTTATGTATTCATCGTCTACACTTCAAATGAATGTGAATGCGACACTTCCTCGCTAGGGAATAGCGTTTGCAGATGTCTACGTATCGTAGCAATAGATTTCTGATGCTTCTTAAAACGCGATATCGCATCTCATTCCTATGTTTCATGGTAAGATATAATATGATTTGCGAAGTGTCATGTATTCCTCGTCTACACTTCAAATGAATGTAAATGCAACACTTCCTTGCAAGGAAATAGCGTTTGCAGATGTTTACCTATAGTAGCAATAGAGTTCTAATGCTTCTTAAAACGCGATATCGCATCTCATTTCTATGTTTCATGGTAAGATATAAAATGATTTGCGAAGTGTTATGTACTCCTCCTCTACATCTCAAATGAATGTAAATGCCACACCTCCTTGCAAGGAAATAGCGTTTGCAGTTGTCTACCTATCGTAGCAATGGTGTTCTAATGCTACTTAAAACGAGATATCGCATCTCATTTCAATGTTTCATGGTAAGATATAAAATGATTTGCGAAGTGTTTTGTATTCCTCGTCTACACTTCAAATGAATGTGAATACGATACTTCCTCGCTAGGAAATAGCGTTTGCAGATGTCTACGTATCGTAGCATTAGCTTTCTAATGCTTCTTAAAACGCGATATCGCATCTCATATCTATGTTTCATGGTCAGATATAATATGATTTGCGAAGTGTCATGTATTCCTCGTCTACACTTCAAATGAATGTAAATGCGACACTTCCTTACAAGGAAATAGCGTTTGCAGATGTTTACCTATCGTAGCAATAGAGTTCTAATGCTTCTTAAAACGCGATATCGCATCTCATTTCTATGTTTCATGGTAAGATGTAATATGATTTGCGAAGTGTTATGTATTCCTCTTCTACATTTCAAATGAATGTAAATGCGACACTTCCATGCTAGCAAATAGCGTCTGCAGATGTCTAGGTATCGTAGCAATAGTGTTCTAATGCTTCTTAAATCGCGATATCGCACCTCATTTCTATGTTTCATGGTAAGATATAATATGATTTGCGAAGTGTTATGTATTCCTCGTCTATACTTCAAATGAATGTAAATGCGACACTCCCTTGCAAGGAAATAGCGTTTGCAGATGTGTACGTATCGAAGCAATGGAGTTCAAATGCTTCTTAAAACGAGATATTGCATCTCATATCTATGTTTCATGATAAGATATAATAATCATTGCGAAGTGTTGTGCATTCCTCGTCTACGATTCAAATGAAAGTAAATGCGACACTTCCTTGCAAGGAAATAACGATTGCAGATGTCTACGTATCGTAGCAATAGAGTTCATATGATTCATAAAACGCGATATCGCATCTCATTTGTATGTTTCATGGTAAGATATAACATGATTTGCGAAGTGTTATGTATTCCTCGTCTACACTTCAAATGAATGTGAATGCGACACTTCCTCGCTAGGAAATAGCGTTTGCAGATGTTTAACTATCGTAGCAATAGAGTTCTAATGCTTCTTAAAACGCGATATCGCATCTCATTTCTATGTTTCATGGTAAGATATAATATGATTTGCGAAGTGTTATGTATTCCTCGTCTGCACTTCAAATGAATGTAAGTGCGACACTTCCTTGCAAGGAAATAGCGTTTGCAGATTTCTATGTATCGTAGCAATAGAATTCTTATGATTCCTAAAACGCTATATCGCATCTCATTTCTATGTTTCATGGTAAGATATAATATGATTTGCGAAGTGTTATGTATTCCTCGTCTACACTTCAAGTGAATGTAAATGCGACACTTCCTTGCTAGGAAATAGCGTCTGCAGATATCTAGGTATCGTAGCGATAGAGTTCGAATGTTTCTTAAAACGCGATATCGCATCTCATTTCTATGTTTCATGGTAAGATATAATATGATTTGCGAAGTGTTATGTACTCCTCCTCTACACTTCAAATGAATGTAAATGCGACACCTCCTTGCAAGGAAATAGCGTTTGCAGTTGTCTACCTATCGTAGCAATAGTGTTCTAATGCTTCTTCAAACGAGATATCGCATCTCATTTCAATGTTTCATGGTAAGATATAATATGATTTGCGAAGTGTTATGTATTCATCGTCTACACTTCAAATGAATGTGAATGCGACACTTCCTCGCTAGGAAATAGCGTTTGCAGATGTCTACGTATCGTAGCAATAGATTTCTAATGCTTCTTAAAACGCGATATCGCATCTCATTTCCATGTTTCATGGTAAGATATAATATGATTTGCGAAGTGTCATGTATTCCTCGTCTACACTTCAAATGAATGTAAATGCAACACTTCCTTGCAAGGAAATAGCGTTTGCAGATGTTTAACTATCGTAGCAATGGAGTTCTAATGCTTCTTAAAACGCGATATCGCATCTCATTTCTATGTTTCATGGTAAGATATAATATGATTTGCGAAGTGTTATGTATTCCTCGTCTGCACTTCAAATGAATGTAAGTGCGACACTTCCTTGCAAGGAAATAGCGTTTGCAGGTGTCTACGTATCGTAGCAATAGCTTTCTAATGCTTCTTAAAACGCGATATCGCATCTCATTTCTATGTTTCATGGTAAGATATAATATGATTTGCGAAGTGTTATGTACCCCTCCTCTACTCTTCAAATGAATGTAAATGCGACACCTCCTTGCAAGGAAATAGCGTTTGCAGTTGTCTACCTATCGTAGCAATAGTGGTCTAATGCTGCTTAAAACGAGATATCGCATCTCATTTCAATGTTTCATGGTAAGATATAATATGATTTGCGAAGTGTTATGTATTCCTCGTCTACACTTCAAATGAATGTGAATGCGACACTTCCTCGCTAGGAAATAGCGTTTGCAGATGTCTACGTATCGTAGCAATAGATTTCTAATGCTTCTTAAAGTGCGATAACGCATCTCATTTCTATGTTTCATGGTAAGATATAATATGATTTGCGAAGTGTCATGTATTCCTCGTCTACACTTCAAATGAATGTAAATGCGACACTTCCTTGCTAGGATATAGCGTTTGTAGATGTTTATGTATCGTAGCAATAGAGTTCTAATGCTTCTTAAAACGTGATATCGCATCTCATTTCAATACTTCATGGTAAGATATAATATGATTTGCGAAGTGTTATGTATTCCTCGTCTACACTTCAAATGAATGTGAATGCGACACTTCCTCGCTAGGAAATAGCGTTTGCAGATATCTACGTATCGTAGCAATAGCTTTCTAATGCTTCTTAAAACGCGATATCGCATCTCATTTCTATGTTTCATGGTAAGATATAATATGATTCGCGAAGTGTTATGTATTCCTCCTCTACACTTCAAATGAATGTAAATGCGACACTTCCTTGCAAGGAAATAGCGTTTGCAGTTGTCTACCTATCGTAGCAATAGTGTTCTAATGCTTCTTAAAACGAGATATCGCATCTCATTTCTATGTTTCATGGTAAGATATAATATGACCTGCGAAGTGTTATGTATTCCTCGTCTACTAATCAAATGAATGTAAATGCGACACTTCCTTGCAAGGAAATAGCGTTTGCTGATGTCTACGTATCGAAGCAATAGTGTTCAAATGCTTCTTAAAACGAGATATTGCATCTCATATCTATGTTTCATGATAAGATATAATATTCATTGCGAAGTGTTATGCATTCCTCGTATGCGATTCAAATGAATGTAAATGCGACACTTCCTAGCAAGGAAATAACGATTGCAGATGTCTACGTATCGTAGCAATAGAGTTCATATGATTCTTTAAACGCGATATCGCATTTCATTTCTATGTTTCATGGTAAGATATAACATGATTTGCGAAGTGATATGTATTCCTCCTCTACACTTCAAATGAATGTGAATGCGATACTTCCTCGCTAGGAAATAGCGTTTGCAGATGTCTACGTATCGTAGCATTAGCTTTCTAATGCTTCTTAAAACGCGATATCGCATCTCATATCTATGTTTCATGGTAAGATATAGTATGATTTGCGAAGTGTTATGTATTCCTCGTCTACACTTCAAATGAATGTGAATGCGACACTACCTCGCTAGGAAACAGCGTTTGCAGATGTTTAACTATCGTAGCAATAGAGTTCTAATGCTTCTTAAAACGCGATATCGCATCCCATTTCTATGTTTCATGGTAAGATATAATATGATTTGCGAAGTGTCATGTATTCCTCGTCTACACTTCAAATGAATGTAAATGCGACACATCCTTACAAGGAAATAGCGTTTGCAGATGTTTACCTATCGTAGCAATAGAGTTCTAATGCTTCTTAAAACGCGATATCGCTCCTCATTTCTATGTTTCATGGTAAGATGTAATATGATTTGCGATGTGTTATGTATTCCTCCTCTACATTTCAAATGAATGTAAATACGACACTTCCTTGCTAGGAAATAGCGTCTGCAGATGTCTAGGTATCGTAGCAATAGAGTTCTAATGCTTCTTAAAACGCGATATCGCGTCTCATTTCTATGTTTCATGGTAAGATGTAATATGATGTGCGAAGTGTTATGTATTCCTCCTCTACACTTCAAATGAATGTAAATGCGACACTTCCCTGCCAGGAAATAGCGTTTGCAAATGTCTACCTATCGTAGCAATAGTGTTCTAATGCTTCTTAGAACGCGATATCGCACCTCATTTCTATGTTTCATGGTAAGATATAATATGATTTGCGAAGTGTTATGTACTCCTCCCCTACACTTCAAATGAATGTAAATGCGACACCTCCTTGCAAGGAAATAGCGTTTGCAGTTGTCTACCTATCGTAGCAATAGTGTTCTAATGCTTCTTAAAACGAGATATCGCATCTCATTTCAATGTTTCATGGTAAGATAATATGATTTGCGAAGTGTTATGTATTCATCGTCTACACTTCAAATGAATGTGAATGCGACACTTCCTCGCTAGGGAATAGCGTTTGCAGATGTCTACGTATCGTAGCAATAGATTTCTGATGCTTCTTAAAACGCGATATCGCATCTCATTCCTATGTTTCATGGTAAGATATAATATGATTTGCGAAGTGTTATGTATTCCTCGTCTGCACTTCAAATGAATGTAAGTGCGACACTTCCTTGCAAGGAAATAGCGTTTGCAGGTGTCTACGTATCGTAGCAATAGCTTTCTAATGCTTCTTAAAACGCGATATCGCATCTCATTTCTATGTTTCATGGTAAGATATAATATGATTTGCGAAGTGTTATGTACCCCTCCTCTACTTTTCAAATGAATGTAAATGCGACACTTCCTTGCTAGGATATAGCGTTTGTAGATGTTTATGTATCGTAGCAATAGAGTTCTAATGCTTCTTAAAACGTGATATCGCATCTCATTTCAATACTTCATGGTAAGATATAATATGATTTGCGAAGTGTTATGTATTCCTCGTCTACACTTCAAATGAATGTGAATGCGACACTTCCTCGCTAGGAAATAGCGTTTGCAGATGTCTACGTATCGTAGCAATAGATTTCTAATGCTTCTTAAAGTGCGATAACGCATCTCATTTCTATGTTTCATGGTAAGATATAATATGATTTGCGAAGTGTCATGTATTCCTCGTCTACACTTCAAATGAATGTAAATGCGACACTTCCTTGCTAGGATATAGCGTTTGTAGATGTTTATGTATCGTAGCAATAGAGTTCTAATGCTTCTTAAAACGTGATATCGCATCTCATTTCAATACTTCATGGTAAGATATAATATGATTTGCGAAGTGTTATGTATTCCTCGTCTACACTTCAAATGAATGTGAATGCGACACTTCCTCGCTAGGAAATAGCGTTTGCAGATATCTACGTATCGTAGCAATAGCTTTCTAATGCTTCTTAAAACGCGATATCGCATCTCATTTCTATGTTTCATGGTAAGATATAATATGATTCGCGAAGTGTTATGTATTCCTCCTCTACACTTCAAATGAATGTAAATGCGACACTTCCTTGCAAGGAAATAGCGTTTGCAGTTGTCTACCTATCGTAGCAATAGTGTTCTAATGCTTCTTAAAACGAGATATCGCATCTCATTTCTATGTTTCATGGTAAGATATAATATGACCTGCGAAGTGTTATGTATTCCTCGTCTACTAATCAAATGAATGTAAATGCGACACTTCCTTGCAAGGAAATAGCGTTTGCTGATGTCTACGTATCGAAGCAATAGTGTTCAAATGCTTCTTAAAACGAGATATTGCATCTCATATCTATGTTTCATGATAAGATATAATATTCATTGCGAAGTGTTATGCATTCCTCGTATGCGATTCAAATGAATGTAAATGCGACACTTCCTTGCAAGGAAATAACGATTGCAGATGTCTACGTATCGTAGCAATAGAGTTCATATGATTCTTTAAACGCGATATCGCATTTCATTTCTATGTTTCATGGTAAGATATAACATGATTTGCGAAGTGATATGTATTCCTCCTCTACACTTCAAATGAATGTGAATGCGATACTTCCTCGCTAGGAAATAGCGTTTGCAGATGTCTACGTATCGTAGCATTAGCTTTCTAATGCTTCTTAAAACGCGATATCGCATCTCATATCTATGTTTCATGGTAAGATATAGTATGATTTGCGAAGTGTTATGTATTCCTCGTCTACACTTCAAATGAATGTGAATGCGACACTTCCTCGCTAGGAAACAGCGTTTGCAGATGTTTAACTATCGTAGCAATAGAGTTCTAATGCTTCTTAAAACGCGATATCGCATCCCATTTCTATGTTTCATGGTAAGATATAATATGATTTGCGAAGTGTCATGTATTCCTCGTCTACACTTCAAATGAATGTAAATGCGACACATCCTTACAAGGAAATAGCGTTTGCAGATGTTTACCTATCGTAGCAATAGAGTTCTAATGCTTCTTAAAACGCGATATCGCTCCTCATTTCTATGTTTCATGGTAAGATGTAATATGATTTGCGATGTGTTATGTATTCCTCCTCTACATTTCAAATGAATGTAAATACGACACTTCCTTGCTAGGAAATAGCGTCTGCAGATGTCTAGGTATCGTAGCAATAGAGTTCTAATGCTTCTTAAAACGCGATATCGCGTCTCATTTCTATGTTTCATGGTAAGATGTAATATGATGTGCGAAGTGTTATGTATTCCTCCTCTACACTTCAAATGAATGTAAATGCGACACTTCCCTGCCAGGAAATAGCGTTTGCAAATGTCTACCTATCGTAGCAATAGTGTTCTAATGCTTCTTAGAACGCGATATCGCACCTCATTTCTATGTTTCATGGTAAGATATAATATGATTTGCGAAGTGTTATGTACTCCTCCCCTACACTTCAAATGAATGTAAATGCGACACCTCCTTGCAAGGAAATAGCGTTTGCAGTTGTCTACCTATCGTAGCAATAGTGTTCTAATGCTTCTTAAAACGAGATATCGCATCTCATTTCAATGTTTCATGGTAAGATAATATGATTTGCGAAGTGTTATGTATTCATCGTCTACACTTCAAATGAATGTGAATGCGACACTTCCTCGCTAGGGAATAGCGTTTGCAGATGTCTACGTATCGTAGCAATAGATTTCTGATGCTTCTTAAAACGCGATATCGCATCTCATTCCTATGTTTCATGGTAAGATATAATATGATTTGCGAAGTGTCATGTATTCCTCGTCTACACTTCAAATGAATGTAAATGCAACACTTCCTTGCAAGGAAATAGCGTTTGCAGATGTTTACCTATAGTAGCAATAGAGTTCTAGTGCTTCTTAAAACGCGATATCGCATCTCATTTCTATGTTTCATGGTAAGATATAAAATGATTTGCGAAGTGTTATGTACTCCTCCTCTACATCTCAAATGAATGTAAATGCCACACCTCCTTGCAAGGAAATAGCGTTTGCAGTTGTCTACCTATCGTAGCAATGGTGTTCTAATGCTACTTAAAACGAGATATCGCATCTCATTTCAATGTTTCATGGTAAGATATAAAATGATTTGCGAAGTGTTTTGTATTCCTCGTCTACACTTCAAATGAATGTGAATACGATACTTCCTCGCTAGGAAATAGCGTTTGCAGATGTCTACGTATCGTAGCATTAGCTTTCTAATGCTTCTTAAAACGCGATATCGCATCTCATATCTATGTTTCATGGTCAGATATAATATGATTTGCGAAGTGTCATGTATTCCTCGTCTACACTTCAAATGAATGTAAATGCGACACTTCCTTACAAGGAAATAGCGTTTGCAGATGTTTACCTATCGTAGCAATAGAGTTCTAATGCTTCTTAAAACGCGATATCGCATCTCATTTCTATGTTTCATGGTAAGATGTAATATGATTTGCGAAGTGTTATGTATTCCTCTTCTACATTTCAAATGAATGTAAATGCGACACTTCCATGCTAGCAAATAGCGTCTGCAGATGTCTAGGTATCGTAGCAATAGTGTTCTAATGCTTCTTAAATCGCGATATCGCACCTCATTTCTATGTTTCATGGTAAGATATAATATGATTTGCGAAGTGTTATGTATTCCTCGTCTATACTTCAAATGAATGTAAATGCGACACTCCCTTGCAAGGAAATAGCGTTTGCAGATGTGTACGTATCGAAGCAATGGAGTTCAAATGCTTCTTAAAACGAGATATTGCATCTCATATCTATGTTTCATGATAAGATATAATAATCATTGCGAAGTGTTGTGCATTCCTCGTCTACGATTCAAATGAAAGTAAATGCGACACTTCCTTGCAAGGAAATAACGATTGCAGATGTCTACGTATCGTAGCAATAGAGTTCATATGATTCATAAAACGCGATATCGCATCTCATTTGTATGTTTCATGGTAAGATATAACATGATTTGCGAAGTGTTATGTATTCCTCGTCTACACTTCAAATGAATGTGAATGCGACACTTCCTCGCTAGGAAATAGCGTTTGCAGATGTTTAACTATCGTAGCAATAGAGTTCTAATGCTTCTTAAAACGCGATATCGCATCTCATTTCTATGTTTCATGGTAAGATATAATATGATTTGCGAAGTGTTATGTATTCCTCGTCTGCACTTCAAATGAATGTAAGTGCGACACTTCCTTGCAAGGAAATAGCGTTTGCAGATGTCTATGTATCGTAGCAATAGAATTCTTATGATTCCTAAAACGCTATATCGCATCTCATTTCTATGTTTCATGGTAAGATATAATATGATTTGCGAAGTGTTATGTATTCCTCGTCTACACTTCAAGTGAATGTAAATGCGACACTTCCTTGCTAGGAAATAGCGTCTGCAGATATCTAGGTATCGTAGCGATAGAGTTCGAATGTTTCTTAAAACGCGATATCGCATCTCATTTCTATGTTTCATGGTAAGATATAATATGATTTGCGAAGTGTTATGTACTCCTCCTCTACACTTCAAATGAATGTAAATGCGACACCTCCTTGCAAGGAAATAGCGTTTGCAGTTGTCTACCTATCGTAGCAATAGTGTTCTAATGCTTCTTCAAACGAGATATCGCATCTCATTTCAATGTTTCATGGTAAGATATAATATGATTTGCGAAGTGTTATGTATTCATCGTCTACACTTCAAATGAATGTGAATGCGACACTTCCTCGCTAGGAAATAGCGTTTGCAGATGTCTACGTATCGTAGCAATAGATTTCTAATGCTTCTTAAAACGCGATATCGCATCTCATTTCCATGTTTCATGGTAAGATATAATATGATTTGCGAAGTGTCATGTATTCCTCGTCTACACTTCAAATGAATGTAAATGCAACACTTCCTTGCAAGGAAATAGCGTTTGCAGATGTTTAACTATCGTAGCAATGGAGTTCTAATGCTTCTTAAAACGCGATATCGCATCTCATTTCTGTGTTTCATGGTAAGATATAATATGATTTGCGAAGTGTTATGTATTCCTCGTCTGCACTTCAAATGAATGTAAGTGCGACACTTCCTTGCAAGGAAATAGCGTTTGCAGGTGTCTACGTATCGTAGCAATAGCTTTCTAATGCTTCTTAAAACGCGATATCGCATCTCATTTCTATGTTTCATGGTAAGATATAATATGATTTGCGAAGTGTTATGTACCCCTCCTCTACTCTTCAAATGAATGTAAATGCGACACCTCCTTGCAAGGAAATAGCGTTTGCAGTTGTCTACCTATCGTAGCAATAGTGGTCTAATGCTGCTTAAAACGAGATATCGCATCTCATTTCAATGTTTCATGGTAAGATATAATATGATTTGCGAAGTGTTATGTATTCCTCGTCTACACTTCAAATGAATGTGAATGCGACACTTCCTCGCTAGGAAATAGCGTTTGCAGATGTCTACGTATCGTAGCAATAGATTTCTAATGCTTCTTAAAGTGCGATAACGCATCTCATTTCTATGTTTCATGGTAAGATATAATATGATTTGCGAAGTGTCATGTATTCCTCGTCTACACTTCAAATGAATGTAAATGCGACACTTCCTTGCTAGGATATAGCGTTTGTAGATGTTTATGTATCGTAGCAATAGAGTTCTAATGCTTCTTAAAACGTGATATCGCATCTCATTTCAATACTTCATGGTAAGATATAATATGATTTGCGAAGTGTTATGTATTCCTCGTCTACACTTCAAATGAATGTGAATGCGACACTTCCTCGCTAGGAAATAGCGTTTGCAGATATCTACGTATCGTAGCAATAGCTTTCTAATGCTTCTTAAAACGCGATATCGCATCTCATTTCTATGTTTCATGGTAAGATATAATATGATTCGCGAAGTGTTATGTATTCCTCCTCTACACTTCAAATGAATGTAAATGCGACACTTCCTTGCAAGGAAATAGCGTTTGCAGTTGTCTACCTATCGTAGCAATAGATTTCTAATGCTTCTTAAAACGAGATATCGCATCTCATTTCTATGTTTCATGGTAAGATATAATATGACCTGCGAAGTGTTATGTATTCCTCGTCTACTAATCAAATGAATGTAAATGCGACACTTCCTTGCAAGGAAATAGCGTTTGCTGATGTCTACGTATCGAAGCAATAGTGTTCAAATGCTTCTTAAAACGAGATATTGCATCTCATATCTATGTTTCATGATAAGATATAATATTCATTGCGAAGTGTTATGCATTCCTCGTATGCGATTCAAATGAATGTAAATGCGACACTTCCTTGCAAGGAAATAGCGTTTGCAGTTTTCTACGTATCGTAGCAATAGAGTTCTTATGATACTTAAAACGCGATATCGCATCTCATTTCCATCTTTCATGGTAAGATATAATATGATTTGCGAAGTGTTATGTATTCCTCGTCTACACTTCAAATGAATGTGAATGCGACACTTCCTCGCTAGGAAATAGCGTTTGCAGATGTCTACGTATCGTAGCAATAGATACGTAATGCTTCTTAAAACGCGATGTCGCATCTCATTTCTATGTTTCATGGCAAGATATAATATGATTTGCTAAGTGTTATGTATTCCTCGTCTATACTTCAAATGAATGTAAATGCGACACTTCCTTGCAAGGAAATAGGGATTGCAGATGTCTACGTATCGAAGCAATAGAGTTCAGATGCTTCTTAAAACGAGATATTGCATCTCATTTCTATGTTTCATGGTAAGATATAATATGATTTGCGAAGTGTTACGTATTCCTCGTCTACACTTCAAATGAATGTAAATGCGACACTTTCTTGCTAGGAAATAGCGTCTGCAGATGTCTAGGTATCGTAGCAATAGAATTCTAATGCTTCTTAAAACGAGATATTGCATCTTATATCTATGTTTCATGATAAGATATAATATTCATTGCGAAGTGTTATGCATTCCTCGTCTACGATTCAAATGAAAGTAAATGCGACACTTCCTCGCTAGGAAATAGCGTTTGCAGATGTCTACCTATCGTAGCAATAGTGTTCTAATGCTTCTAAAAACGCGATATCGCACCTCATTTCTATGTTTCATGGTAAGATATAGTATGATTTGCGAAGTGTTATGTATTCCTCGTCTACACTTCAAATGAATGTAAATGCGACACTTCCTTGCAAGGAAATAGCGTTTGCAGATTTCTACGTATCGTAGCAATAGAGTTCTTATGATTCTTAAAACGCGATATCGCATCTCATTTCTATGTTTCATGGTAAGATATAATATGATTTGCGAAGTGTCATGTATTCCTCGTCTACACTTCAAATGAATGTAAATGCGAGACTTCCTCGCAAGGAAATAGCGCTTGCAGATGTCTATGTATCGTAGCAACAGCTTTCTAATGCTTCTTAAAACGCGATATCACATCTCATTTCTATGTTTCATGGTAAGATATAATATTCATTGCGAAGTGTTATGCATTCCTCGTCTACGATTCAAATGAAAGTAAATGCGACACTTCCTTGCAAGGAAATAGCGTTTGCAGATGTGTACGTATCGAAGCTATAGAGTTCAAATGCTTCTTAATACGAGATATTGCATCTCATATCTAAGTTTCATGATAAGATATAATAATCATTGCGAAGTGTTGTGCATTCCTCGTCTACGATTCAAGTGAAAGTAAATGCGACACTTCCTTGCAAGGAAATAACGATTGCAGATGTCTACGTGTCGTAGCAATAGAGTTCATATGATTCATAAAGCGCGATATCGCATCTCATTTGTAGGTTTCATGGTAAGATATAACATGATTTGCGAAGTGTTATGTATTCCTCGTCTACACTTCAAATGAATGTGAATGCGACACTTCCTCGCTAGGAAATAGCGTTTGCAGATGTCTACGTATCGTAGCAATAGCTTTCTAATGCTTCTTAAAACGCGATATCGCATCACATTTCTATGTTTCATGGTAAGATATAATATGATTTGCGAAGTGTTATGTATTCCTCCTCTACACTTCAAATGAATGTAAATGCGACACTTCCTTGCAAGGAAATAGCGTTTGCAGTTGTCTACCTATCGTAGCAATAGTGTTCTAATGCTTCTTAAAACGCGATATCGCGTCTCATTTCTATGTTTCATGGTAAGATGTAATATGATGTGCGAAGTGTTATGTATTCCTCCTCTACACTTCAAATGAATGTAAATGCGACATTTCCCTGCCAGGAAATAGCGTTTGCAAATGTCTACCTATCGTAGCAATAGTGTTCTAATGCTTCTTAAAACGAGATATTGCATCTCATATCTATGTTTCATGATAAGATATAATAATCATTGCGAAGTGTTGTGCATTCCTCGTCTACGATTCAAGTGAAAGTAAATGCGACACTTCCTTGCAAGGAATTAGCGATTGCAGATGTCTACGTATCGTAGCAATAGAGTTCATATGATTCATAAAACGCGATATCGCATCTCATTTGTATGTTTCATGGTAAGATATAACATGATTTGCGAAGTGTTATGTATTCCTCGTCTACACTTCAAATGAATGTGACTGCGATATTTCCTCGCCAGGAAATAGCGTTTGCAGATGTCTACGTATCGTAGCAATAGATATGTAATGCTTCTTAAAACGCGATATCGCATCTCATTTCTACGTTTCATGGTAAGATATAATATGATTTGCGAAGTGTCATGTATTCCTCGTCTACTACTCAAATAAGTGTAAAAGCGACACTTCCTTGCCAGGAAATAGCGTTTGCAAATGTTTACCTATCGTAGCAATAGTGCTCTTATGCATCTTAAATCGCGATATCGCATCTCATTTCTATGTTTCATGGTAAGATATAATATGATTTGCGGAGTGTTATGTATTCCCCGTCTACACTTCAAATGAATGTGAATGCGACACTTCCTTGCAAGGAAATAGCGATTGCTGATGTCTACGTATCGAAGCAATAGAGTTCAAATGCTTCCTAAAACGAGATATTGCATCTCATTTCTATGTTTCATGGTAAGATATAATATGATTTGCGAAATGTTACGTATTCCTCGTCTACACTTCAAATGAATGTAAATGCGACACTTTCTTGCAAGGAAATAGCGTCTGCAGATGTCTAGGTATCGTAGCAATAGAGTTCTAATGCTTCTTAAAACGAGATATTGCATCTCATATCTATGTTTCATGGTAAGATATAATATGATTTGCGAAGTGTTATGTATTCCTCGTCTACACTTCAAATGAATGTGAATGCGACACTTCCTCGCTATGAAATAGCGTTTGCAGATGTCTACGTATCGTAGCAATAGATATGTAATGCTTCTTAAAACGCGATGTCGCATCTCATTTCTATGTTTCATGGCAAGATATAATATGATTTGCGAAGTGTTATGTATTCCTCGTCTACACTTCAAATGAATGTAAATGCGACACTTCCTTGCTAGGAAATAGCGTCTGCAGATGTCTAGGTATCGTAGCGATAGTGTTCTAATGCTTCCTAAAACGCGATATCGCATCTCATTTCCATGTTTCATGGTAAGATATAATATGATTTGCGAAGTGTTATGTATTCCTCGTCTACACTTCAAATGAATGTAAATGCGACACTTCCTTGCAAGGAAATAGCGTTTGCAGATGTCTACCTATCGTAGCAACAGAGTTCTAATGCTTCTTAAAACGCGATACCGCATCTCATTTCTATGTTTCATGGTAAGATATAATATGATTTGCGAAGTGTTATGTATTCCTCGTCTACACTTCAAATGAATGCAATTGCGACACTTCCTTGCAAAGAAATAGCGTCTGCAGATGTCTAGGTATCGTAGCGATAGAGTTCTAATGCTTCTTTAAACGCGATATCGCATCTCATTTCCATGTTTCATGGTAAGATATAATATGATTTGCGAAGTGTTAAGTATTCCTCGTCTACACTTCAAATGAATGTAATTGCGACACTTCCTTGCAAAGAAATAGCGTTTGCAGATGTCTACGTATCGTAGCAATAGATATGTAATGCTTCTTAAAACGCGAAATCGCATCTCATTTCTACGTTTCATGGTAAGATATAATATGATTTGCGAAGTGTCATGTATTCCTCGTCTACTATTCAAATGAGTGTAAATGCGTCACTTCCTAGCAAGGAAATAGCGTTTGCAGATGTCTACGTATCGTAGCTATAGATTTCTAATACTTCTTAAAACGCGATATCGCATCTCATTTCTATGTTTCATGGTAAGATGTAATATGATTTGCGAAGTGTTATGTATTCCTCCTCTACATTTCAAATGAATGTAAATGCGACACTTCCTTGCTAGGAAATAGCGTCTGCAGATGTCTAGGTATCGTAGCAATAGAGTTCTAATGCTTCTTAAAACGCGATATCGCGTCTCATTTCTATGTTTCATGGTAAGATGTAATATGATGTGCGAAGTGTTATGTATTCCTCCTCTACACTTCAAATGAATGTAAATGCGACACTTCCCTGCCAGGAAATAGCGTTTGCAAATGTCTACCTATCGTAGCAATAGTGTTCTAATGCTTCTTAAAACGAGATATTGCATCTCATATCTATGTTTCATGATAAGATATAATAATCATTGCGAAGTGTTGTGCATTCCTCGTCTACGATTCAAGTGAAAGTAAATGCGACACTTCCTTGCAAGGAATTAGCGATTGCAGATGTCTACGTATCGTAGCAATAGAGTTCATATGATTCATAAAACGCGATATCGCATCTCATTTGTATGTTTCATGGTAAGATATAACATGATTTGCGAAGTGTTATGTATTCCTCGTCTACACTTCAAATGAATGTGACTGCGATATTTCCTCGCCAGGGAATAGCGTTTGCAGATGTCTACGTATCGTAGCAATAGATATGTAATGCTTCTTAAAACGCGATATCGCATCTCATTTCTACGTTTCATGGTAAGATATAATATGATTTGCGAAGTGTCATGTATTCCTCGTCTACTACTCAAATAAGTGTAAAAGCGACACTTCCTTGCCAGGAAATAGCGTTTGCAAATGTTTACCTATCGTAGCAATAGTGCTCTTATGCTTCTTAAATCGCGATATCGCATCTCATTTCTATGTTTCATGGTAAGATATAATATGATTTGCGGAGTGTTATGTATTCCTCGTCTACACTTCAAATGAATGTGAATGCGACACTTCCTTGCAAGGAAATAGCGATTGCAGATGTCTACGTATCGAAGCAATAGAGTTCAAATGCTTCTTAAAACGAGATATTGCATCTCATTTCTATGTTTCATGGTAAGATATAATATGATTTGCGAAATGTTACGTATTCCTCGTCTACACTTCAAATGAATGTAAATGCGACACTTTCTTGCTAGGAAATAGCGTCTGCAGATGTCTAGGTATCGTAGCAATAGAGTTCTAGTGCTTCTTAAAACGAGATATTGCATATCATATCTATGTTTCATGGTAAGATATAATATGATTTGCGAAGTGTTATGTAGTCCTCGTCTACACTTCAAATGAATGTGAATGCGACACTTCCTCGCTAGGAAATAGCGTTTGCAGATGTCTACGTATCGTAGCAATAGCTTTCTAATGCTTCTTAAAACGCGATATCGCATCTCATTTCTATGTTTCATGGTAAGATATAATATGATTCGCGAAGTGTTATGTATTCCTCCTCTACACTTCAAATGAATGTAAATGCGACACTTCCTTGCAAGGAAATAGCGTTTGCTGATGTCTACGTATCGAAGCAATAGTGTTCAAATGCTTCTTAAAACGAGATATTGCATCTCATATCTATGTTTCATGATAAGATATAATATTCATTGCGAAATGTTATGCATTCCTCGTATGCGATTCAAATGAATGTAAATGCGACACTTCCTTGCAAGGAAATAGCGTTTGCAGCTTTCTACGTATCGTAGCAATAGAGTTCTTATGATACTTAAAACGCGATATCGCATCTCATTTCCATCTTTCATGGTAAGATATAATATGATTTGCGAAGTGTTATGTATTCCTCGTCTACACTTCAAATGAATGTGAATGCGACACTTCCTCGCTATGAAATAGCGTTTGCAGATGTCTACGTATCGTAGCAATAGATATGTAATGCTTCTTAAAACGCGATGTCGCATCTCATTTCTATGTTTCATGGCAAGATATAATATGATTTGCGAAGTGGTATGTATTCCTCGTCTACACTTCAAATGAATGTGAATGCGACACTTCCTCGCTAGGAAATAGCGTTTGCAGATGTCTACGTATCGTAGCAATAGCTTTCTAATGCTTCTTAAAACGCGATATCGCATCTCATTTCTATGTTTCATGGTAAGATATAATATGATTCGCGAAGTGTTATGTATTCCTCGTCTACACTTCAAATGAGTGTAAATGCGACACTTCCTTGCAAGGAAATAGCGTTTGCAGATGTCTACCTATCGTAGCAACAGAGTTCTAATGCTTCTTAAAACGCGATACCGCATCTCATTTCTATGTTTCATGGTAAGATATAATATGATTTGCGAAGTGTTATGTATTCCTCGTCTACACTTCAAATGAATGCAATTGCGACACTTCCTTGCAAAGAAATAGCGTCTGCAGATGTCTAGGTATCGTAGCGATAGAGTTCTAATGCTTCTTTAAACGCGATATCGCATCTCATTTCCATGTTTCATGGTAAGATATAATATGATTTGCGAAGTGTTAAGTATTCCTCGTCTACACTTCAAATGAATGTAATTGCGACACTTCCTTGCAAAGAAATAGCGTTTGCAGATGTCTACGTATCGTAGCAATAGATATGTAATGCTTCTTAAAACGCGAAATCGCATCTCATTTCTACGTTTCATGGCAAGATATAATATGATTTGCGAAGTGTCATGTATTCCTCGTCTACTATTCAAATGAGTGTAAATGCGTCACTTCCTAGCAAGGAAATAGCGTTTGCAGATGTCTACGTATCGTAGCTATAGATTTCTAATACTTCTTAAAACGCGATATCGCATCTCATTTCTATGTTTCATGGTAAGATGTAATATGATATGCGAAGTGTTATGTATTCCTCCTCTACATTTCAAATGAATGTAAATGCGACACTTCCTTGCTAGGAAATAGCGTCTGCAGATGTCTAGGTATCGTAGCAATAGAGTTCTAATGCTTCTTAAAACGCGATATCGCGTCTCATTTCTATGTTTCATGGTAAGATGTAATATGATGTGCGAAGTGTTATGTATTCCTCCTCTACACTTCAAATGAATGTAAATGCGACACTTCCCTGCCAGGAAATAGCGTTTGCAAATGTCTACCTATCGTAGCAATAGTGTTCTAATGCTTCTTAAAACGAGATATTGCATCTCATATCTATGTTTCATGATAAGATATAATAATCATTGCGAAGTGTTGTGCATTCCTCGTCTACGATTCAAGTGAAAGTAAATGCGACACTTCCTTGCAAGGAAATAGCGATTGCAGATGTCTACGTATCGTAGCAATAGAGTTCATATGATTCATAAAACGCGATATCGCATCTCATTTGTATGTTTCATGGTAAGATATAACATGATTTGCGAAGTGTCATGTATTCCTCGTCTACACTTCAAATGAATGTGACTGCGATATTTCCTCGCTAGGAAATAGCGTTTGCAGGTGTCTACGTATCGTAGCAATAGATATGTAATGCTTCTTAAAACGCGATATCGCATCTCATTTCTACGTTTCATGGTAAGATATAATATGATTTGCGAAGTGTCATGTATTCCTCGTCTACTACTCAAATGAGTGTAAAAGCGACACTTCCTTGCCAGGAAATAGCGTTTGCAAATGTCTACCTATCGTAGCAATAGTGCTCTTATGCTTCTTAAATGGCGATATCGCATCTCATTTCTATGTTTCATGGTAAGATATAATATGATTTGCGAAGTGTTATGTATTCCTCGTCTACACTTCAAATGCGACACTTCCTTGCCAGGAAATAGCGTTTGCAAATGTCTACCTATCGTAGCAATAGTGCTCTTATACTTCTTAAAACGCGATATCGCATCTCATTTCTATGTTTCATGGTAAGATATAATATGATTTGCGAAGTGTTATGTATTCCTCGTCTACACTTCAAATGAATGTAAATGCGACACTTCCTTGCAAGGAAATAGCGATTGCAGATGTCTACGTATCGAAGCAATAGAGTTCAAATGCTTCTTAAAACGAGATATTGCATCTCATTTCTATGTTTCATGGTAAGATATAATATGATTTGCGAAGTGTTACGTATTCCTCGTCTACACTTCAAATGAATGTAAATGCGACACTTTCTTGCTAGGAAATAGCGTCTGCAGATGTCTAGGTATCGTAGCAATAGAGTTCTAATGCTTCTTAAAACGAGATATTGCATATCATATCTATGTTTCATGGTAAGATATAATACGATTTGCGAAGTGTTATGTATTCCTCGTCTACACTTCAAATGAATGTGAATGCGACACTTCCTCGCTAGGAAATAGCGTTTGCAGATGTCTACGTATCGTAGCAATAGATATGTAATGCTTCTTAAAACGCGATGTCGCATCTCATTTCTATGTTTCATGGCAAGATATAATATGATTTGCGAAGTGTTATGTATTCCTCGTCTACACTTCAAATGAATGTAAATGCGACACTTCCTTGCTAGGAAATAGCGTCTGCAGATGTCTAGGTATCGTAGCGATAGTGTTCTAATGCTTCCTAAAACGCGATATCGCATCTCATTTCTATGTTTCATGGTAAGATATAATATGATTTGCGAAGTGTTATGTATTCCTCGTCTACACTTCAAATGAATGTAAATGCGACACTTCCTTGCAAGGAAATAGCGTTCGCAGATGTCTACCTATCGTAGCAACAGAGTTCTAATGCTTCTTAAAACGCGATACCGCATCTCATTTCTATGTTTCATGGTAAGATATAATATGATTTGCGAAGTGTTATGTATTCCTCGTCTACACTTCAAATGAATGCAATTGCGACACTTCCTTGCAAAGAAATAGCGTCTGCAGATGTCTAGGTATCGTAGCGATAGAGTTCTAATGCTTCTTTAAACGCGATATCGCATCTCATTTCCATGTTTCATGGTAAGATATAATATGATTTGCGAAGTGTTAAGTATTCCTCGTCTACACTTCAAATGAATGTAATTGCGACACTTCCTTGCAAAGAAATAGCGTTTGCAGATGTCTACGTATCGTAGCAATAGATATGTAATGCTTCTTAAAACGCGAAATCGCATCTCATTTCTACGTTTCATGGTAAGATATAATATGATTTGCGAAGTGTCATGTATTCCTCGTCTACTATTCAAATGAGTGTAAATGCGTCACTTCCTAGCAAGGAAATAGCGTTTGCAGATGTCTACGTATCGTAGCTATAGATTTCTAATGCTTCTTAAAACGCGATATCGCATCTCATTTCTATGTTTCGTGGTAATATATAATATGATTTGCGAAATGTTATGTATTCCTCGTCTACACTTCAAATGAATGTAAATGCGACACTTCCTTGCTAGGAAATAGCGTCTGCAGATGTCTAGGTATCGTACCGATAGAGTTCTAATGCTTCTTTAAACGCGATATCGCATCTCATTTCCATGTTTCATGGTAAGATATAATATGATTTGCGAAGTGTCATGTATTCCTCGTCTACTATTCAAATGAGTGTAAATGCGTCGCTTCCTAGCAAGGAAATAGCGTTTGCAGATGTCTATGTATCGTAGCAATAGCTTTCTAATGCTTCTTAAAACGCGATATCGCATCTCATTTCTATGTTTCATGGTAAGATATAATATGATTTGCGAAGTGTCATGTATTCCTCGTCTACACTTCAAATGAATGTGACTGCGATATTTCCTCGCTAGGAAATAGCGTTTGCAGATGTCTACGTATCGTAGCAATAGATATGTAATGCTTCTTAAAACGCGATATCGCATCTCATTTCTACGTTTCATGGTAAGATATAATATGATTTGCGAAGTGTCATGTATTCCTCGTCTACTACTCAAATGAGTGTAAAAGCGACACTTCCTTGCCAGGAAATAGCGTTCGCAAATGTCTACCTATCGTAGCAATAGTGCTCTTATGCTTCTTAAAACGCGATATCGCATCTCATTTCTATGTTTCATGGTAAGATATAATATGATTTGCGAAGTGTTATGTATTCCTCGTCTACACTTCAAATGCGACACTTCCTTGCCAGGAAATAGCGTTTGCAAATGTCTACCTATCGTAGCAATAGTGCTCTTATGCTTCTTAAAACGCGATATCGCATCTCATTTCTACGTTTCATGGTAAGATATAATATGATTTGCGAAGTGTTATGTATTCCTCCTCTACATTTCAAATGAATGTAAATGCGACACTTCCTTGCTAGGAAATAGCGTCTGCAGATGTCTAGGTATCGTAGCAATAGAGTTCTAATGCTTCTTAAAACGCGATATCGCGTCTCATTTCTATGTTTCATGGTAAGATGTAATATGATGTGCGAAGTGTTATGTATTCCTCCTCTACACTTCAAATGAATGTAAATGCGACACTTCCCTGCCAGGAAATAGCGTTTGCAAATGTCTACCTATCGTAGCAATAGTGTTCTAATGCTTCTTAAAACGAGATATTGCATCTCATATCTATGTTTCATGATAAGATATAATAATCATTGCGAAGTGTTGTGCATTCCTCGTCTACGATTCAAGTGAAAGTAAATGCGACACTTCCTTGCAAGGAAATAGCGATTGCAGATGTCTACGTATCGTAGCAATAGAGTTCATATGATTCATAAAACGCGATATCGCATCTCATTTGTATGTTTCATGGTAAGATATAACATGATTTGCGAAGTGTCATGTATTCCTCGTCTACACTTCAAATGAATGTGACTGCGATATTTCCTCGCTAGGAAATAGCGTTTGCAGGTGTCTACGTATCGTAGCAATAGATATGTAATGCTTCTTAAGACGCGATATCGCATCTCATTTCTACGTTTCATGGTAAGATATAATATGATTTGCGAAGTGTCATGTATTCCTCGTCTACTACTCAAGTGAGTGTAAAAGCGGCACTTCCTTGCCAGGAAATAGCGTTTGCAAATGTTTACCTATCGTAGCAATAGTGCTCTTATGCTCCTTAAATGGCGATATCGCATCTCATTTCTATGTTTCATGGTAAGATATAATATGATTTGCGAAGTGTTATGTATTCCTCGTCTACACATCAAATGAATGTAAATGCGACACTTCCTTGCAAGGAAATAGCGTTTGCTGATATCTACGTATCGAAGCAATAGTGTTCAAATGCTTCTTAAAACGAGATATTGCATATCATATCTATGTTTCATGGTAAGATATAATATGATTTGCGAAGTGTTATGTATTCCTCGTCTACACTTCAAATGAATGTGAATGCGACACTTCCTCGCTAGGAAATAGCGTTTGCAGATGTCTACGTATCGTAGCAATAGCTTTCTAATGCTTCTTAAAACGCGATATCGCATCTCATTTCTATGTTTCATGGTAAGATATAATATGATTCGCGAAGTGTTATGTATTCCTCCTCTACACTTCAAATGAATGTAAATGCGACACTTCCTTGCAAGGAAATAGAGTTTGCTGATGTCTACGTATCGAAGCAATAGTGTTCAAATGCTTCTTAAAACGAGATATTGCATCTCATATCTATGTTTCATGATAAGATATAATATTCATTGCGAAGTGTTATGCATTCCTCGTATGCGATTCAAATGAATGTAAATGCGACACTTCCTTGCAAGGAAATAGCGTTTGCAGTTTTCTACGTATCGTAGCAATAGAGTTCTTATGATACTTAAAACGCGATATCGCATCTCATTTCCATCTTTCATGGTAAGATATAATATGATTTGCGAAGTGTTATGTATTCCTCGTCTACACTTCAAATGAATGTGAATGCGACACTTCCTCGCTAGGAAATAGCGTTTGCAGATGTCTACGTATCGTAGCAATAGATATGTAATGCTTCTTAAAACGCGATGTCGCATCTCATTTCTATGTTTCATGGCAAGATATAATATGATTTGCGAAGTGTTATGTATTCCTCGTCTACACTTCAAATGAAAGTAAATGCGACACTTCCTTGCTAGGAAATAGCGTCTGCAGATGTCTAGGTATCGTAGCGATAGTGTTCTAATGCTTCCTAAAACGCGATATCGCATCTCATTTCTATGTTTCATGGTAAGATATAATATGATTTGCGAAGTGTTATGTATTCCTCGTCTACACTTCAAATGAATGTAAATGCGACACTTCCTTGCAAGGAAATAGCGTTTGCAGATGTCTACCTATCGTAGCAACAGAGTTCTAATGCTTCTTAAAACGCGATACCGCATCTCATTTCTATGTTTCATGGTAAGATATAATATGATTTGCGAAGTGTTATGTATTCCTCGTCTACACTTCAAATGAATGCAATTGCGACACTTCCTTGCAAAGAAATAGCGTCTGCAGATGTCTAGGTATCGTAGCGATAGAGTTCTAATGCTTCTTTAAACGCGATATCGCATCTCATTTCCATGTTTCATGGTAAGATATAATATGATTTGCGAAGTGTTAAGTATTCCTCGTCTACACTTCAAATGAATGTAATTGCGACACTCCCTTGCAAAGAAATAGCGTTTGCAGATGTCTACGTATCGTAGCAATAGATATGTAATGCTTCTTAAAACGCGAAATCGCATCTCATTTCTACGTTTCATGGTAAGATATAATATGATTTGCGAAGTGTCATGTATTCCTCGTCTACTATTCAAATGAGTGTAAATGCGTCACTTCCTAGCAAGGAAATAGCGTTTGCAGATGTCTACGTATCGTAGCTATAGATTTCTAATGCTTCTTAAAACGCGATATCGCATCTCATTTCTATGTTTCGTGGTAATATATAATATGATTTGCGAAATGTTATGTATTCCTCGTCTACACTTCAAATGAATGTAAATGCGACACTTCCTTGCTAGGAAATAGCGTCTGCAGATGTCTAGGTATCGTATCGATAGAGTTCTAATGCTTCTTTAAACGCGATATCGCATCTCATTTCCATGTTTCATGGTAAGATATAATATGATTTGCGAAGTGTCATGTATTCCTCGTCTACTATTCAAATGAGTGTAAATGCGTCACTTCCTAGCAAGGAAATAGCGTTTGCAGATGTCTATGTATCGTAGCAATAGCTTTCTAATGCTTCTTAAAACGCGATATCGCATCTCATTTCTATGTTTCATGGTAAGATATAATATGATTTGCGAAGTGTCATGTATTCCTCGTCTACACTTCAAATGAATGTGACTGCGATATTTCCTCGCTAGGAAATAGCGTTTGCAGATGTCTACGTATCGTAGCAATAGATAAGTAATGCTTCTTAAAACGCGATATCGCATCTCATTTCTACGTTTCATGGTAAGATATAATATGATTTGCGAAGTGTCATGTATTCCTCGTCTACTACTCAAATGAGTGTAAAAGCGACACTTCCTTGCCAGGAAATAGCGTTTGCAAATGTCTACCTATCGTAGCAATAGTGCCCTTATGCTTCTTAAAACGCGATATCGCATCTCATTTCTATGTTTCATGGTAAGATATAATATGATTTGCGAAGTGTTATGTATTCCTCGTCTACACTTCAAATGCGACACTTCCTTGCCAGGAAATAGCGTTTGCAAATGTCTACCTATCGTAGCAATAGTGCTCTTATGCTTCTTAAAACGCGATATCGCATCTCATTTCTACGTTTCATGGTAAGATATAATATGATTTGCGAAGTGTCATGTATTCCTCGTCTACTATTCAAGTGAGTGTAAATGCGACACTTCCTAGCAAGGAAATAGCGTTTGCAGATGTCTACGTATCGTAGCTATAGATTTCTAATGCTTCTTAAAAAGCGATATCGCATCTCATTTCTATGTTTCATGGTAAGATATAATATGATTTGCGAAGTGTTATGTATTCCTCCTCTACACTTCAAATGAATGTAAATGCGACACTTCCTTGCAAGGAAATAGCGTTTGCAGTTGTCTACCTATCGTAGCAATAGTGTTCTAATGCTTCTTAAAACGCGATATCGCGTCTCATTTCTATGTTTCATGGTAAGATGTAATATGATGTGCGAAGTGTTATGTATTCCTCCTCTACACTTCAAATGAATGTAAATGCGACACTTCCCTGCCAGGAAATAGCGTTTGCAAATGTCTACCTATCGTAGCAATAGTGTTCTAATGCTTCTTAAAACGAGATATTGCATCTCATATCTATGTTTCATGATAAGATATAATAATCATTGCGAAGTGTTGTGCATTCCTCGTCTACGATTCAAGTGAAAGTAAATGCGACACTTCCTTGCAAGGAAATAGCGATTGCAGATGTCTACGTATCGTAGCAATAGAGTTCATATGATTCATAAAACGCGATATCGCATCTCATTTGTATGTTTCATGGTAAGATATAACATGATTTGCGAAGTGTTATGTATTCCTCGTCTACACTTCAAATGAATGTGACTGCGATATTTCCTCGCCAGGAAATAGCGTTTGCAGATGTCTACGTATCGTAGCAATAGATATGTAATGCTTCTTAAAACGCGATATCGCATCTCATTTCTACGTTTCATGGTAAGATATAATATGATTTGCGAAGTGTCATGTATTCCTCGTCTACTACTCAAATAAGTGTAAAAGCGACACTTCCTTGCCAGGAAATAGCGTTTGCAAATGTTTACCTATCGTAGCAATAGTGCTCTTATGCTTCTTAAATCGCGATATCGCATCTCATTTCTATGTTTCATGGTAAGATATAATATGATTTGCGGAGTGTTATGTATTCCTCGTCTACACTTCAAATGAATGTAAATGCGACACTTCCTTGCAAGGAAATAGCGATTGCAGATGTCTACGTATCGAAGCAACAGAGTTCAAATGCTTCTTAAAACGAGATATTGCATCTCATTTCTATGTTTCATGGTAAGATATAATATGATTTGCGAAATGTTACGTATTCCTCGTCTACACTTCAAATGAATGTAAATGCGACACTTTCTTGCTAGGAAATAGCGTCTGCAGATGTCTAGGTATCGTAGCAATAGAGTTCTAGTGCTCCTTAAAACGAGATATTGCATATCATATCTATGTTTCATGGTAAGATATAATATGATTTGCGAAGTGTTATGTAGTCCTCGTCTACACTTCAAATGAATGTGAATGCGACACTTCCTCGCTAGGAAATAGCGTTTGCAGATGTCTACGTATCGTAGCAATAGCTTTCTAATGCTTCTTAAAACGAGATATCGCATCTCATTTCTATGTTTCATGGTAAGATATAATATGATTCGCGAAGTGTTATGTATTCCTCCTCTACACTTCAAATGAATGTAAATGCGACACTTCCTTGCAAGGAAATAGCGTTTGCTGATGTCTACGTATCGAAGCAATAGTGTTCAAATGCTTCTTAAAACGAGATATTGCATCTCATATCTATGTTTCATGATAAGATATAATATTCATTGCGAAGTGTTATGCATTCCTCGTATGCGATTCAAATGAATGTAAATGCGACACTTCCTTGCAAGGAAATAGCGTTTGCAGTTTTCTACGTATCGTAGCAATAGAGTTCTTATGATACTTAAAACGCGATATCGCATCACATTTCCATCTTTCATGGTAAGATATAATATGATTTGCGAAGTGTTATGTATTCCTCGTCTACACTTCAAATGAATGTGAATGCGACACTTCCTCGCTATGAAATAGCGTTTGCAGATGTCTACGTATCGTAGCAATAGATATGTAATGCTTCTTAAAACGCGATGTCGCATCTCATTTCTATGTTTCATGGCAAGATATAATATGATTTGCGAAGTGTTATGTATTCCTCGCCTACACTTCAAATGAATGTAAATGCGACACTTCCTTGCTAGGAAATAGCGTCTGCAGATGTCTAGGTATCGTAGCGATAGTGTTCTAATGCTTCCTAAAACGCGATATCGCATCTCATTTCTATGTTTCATGGTAAGATATAATATGATTTGCGAAGTGTTATGTATTCCTCGTCTACACTTCAAATGAATGTAAATGCGACACTTCCTTGCAAGGAAATAGCGTTTGCAGATGTCTACCTATCGTAGCAACAGAGTTCTAATGCTTCTTAAAACGCGATACCGCATCTCATTTCTATGTTTCATGGTAAGATATAATATGATTTGCGAAGTGTTATGTATTCCTCGTCTACACTTCAAATGAATGCAATTGCGACACTTCCTTGCAAAGAAATAGCGTCTGCAGATGTCTAGGTATCGTAGCGATAGAGTTCTAGTGCTTCTTTAAACGCGATATCGCATCTCATTTCCATGTTTCATGGTAAGATATAATATGATTTGCGAAGTGTTAAGTATTCCTCGTCTACACTTCAAATGAATGTAATTGCGACACTTCCTTGCAAAGAAATAGCGTTTGCAGATGTCTACGTATCGTAGCAATAGATATGTAATGCTTCTTAAAACGCGAAATCGCATCTCATTTCTACGTTTCATGGTAAGATATAATATGATTTGCGAAGTGTCATGTATTCCTCGTCTACTATTCAAATGAGTGTAAATGCGTCACTTCCTAGCAAGGAAATAGCGTTTGCAGATGTCTACGTATCGTAGCTATAGATTTCTAATACTTCTTAAAACGCGATATCGCATCTCATTTCTATGTTTCATGGTAAGATGTAATATGATTTGCGAAGTGTAATGTATTCCTCCTCTACATTTCAAATGAATGTAAATGCGACACTTCCTTGCTAGGAAATAGCGTCTGCAGATGTCTAGGTATCGTAGCAATAGAGTTCTAATGCTTCTTAAAACGCGATATCGCGTCTCATTTCTATGTTTCATGGTAAGATGTAATATGATGTGCGAAGTGTTATGTATTCCTCCTCTACACTTCAAATGAATGTAAATGCGACACTTCCCTGCCAGGAAATAGCGTTTGCAAATGTCTACCTATCGTAGCAATAGTGTTCTAATGCTTCTTAAAACGAGATATTGCATCTCATATCTATGTTTCATGATAAGATATAATATTCATTGCGAAGTGTTATGCATTCCTCGTATGCGATTCAAATGAATGTAAATGCGACACTTCCTTGCAAGGAAATAGCGTTTGCAGTTTTCTACGTATCGTAGCAATAGTGTTCTTATGATACTTAAAACGCGATATCGCATCTCATTTCCATCTTTCATGGTAAGATATAATATGATTTGCGAAGTGTTATGTATTCCTCGTCTACACTTCAAATGAATGTAAATGCGACACTTCCTTGCAAGGAAATAGCGTTTGCAGATGTCTACCTATCGTAGCAATAGATATGTAATGCTTCTTAAAACGCGAAATCGCATCTCATTTCTACGTTTCATGGTAAGATATAATATGATTTGCGAAGTGTCATGTATTCCTCGTCTACTATTCAAATGAGTGTAAATGCGTCACTTCCTAGCAAGGAAATAGCGTTTGCAGATGTCTACGTATCGTAGCTATGGATTTCTAATGCTTCTTAAAACGCGATATCGCATCTCATTTCTATGTTTCGTGGTAATATATAATATGATTTGCGAAATGTTATGTATTCCTCGTCTACACTTCAAATGAATGTAAATGCGACACTTCCTTGCTAGGAAATAGCGTCCGCAGATGTCTAGGTATCGTACCGATAGAGTTCTAATGCTTCTTTAAACGCGATATCGCATCTCATTTCCATGTTTCATGGTAAGATATAATATGATTTGCGAAGTGTCATGTATTCCTCGTCTACTATTCAAATGAGTGTAAATGCGTCACTTCCTAGCAAGGAAATAGCGTTTGCAGATGTCTATGTATCGTAGCAATAGCTTTCTAATGCTTCTTAAAACGCGATATCGCATCTCATTTCTATGTTTCATGGTAAGATATAATATGATTTGCGAAGTGTCATGTATTCCTCGTCTACATTTCAAATGAATGTGACTGCGATATTTCCTCGCTAGGAAATAGCGTTTGCAGATGTCTACGTATCGTAGCAATAGATATGTAATGCTTCTTAAAACGCGATATCGCATCTCATTTCTACGTTTCATGGTAAGATATAATATGATTTGCGAAGTGTCATGTATTCCTCGTCTACTACTCAAATGAGTGTAAAAGCGACACTTCCTTGCCAGGAAATAGCGTTTGCAAATGTCTACCTATCGTAGCAATAGTGCTCTTATGCTTCTTTAAACGCGATATCGCATCTCATTTCTATGTTTCATGGTAAGATATAATATGATTTGCGAAGTGTTATGTATTCCTCGTCTACACTTCAAATGCGACACTTCCCTGCCAGGAAATAGTGTTTGCAAATGTCTACCTATCGTAGCAATAGTGCTCTTATGCTTCTTAAAACGCGATATCGCATCTCATTTCTACGTTTCATGGTAAGATATAATATGATTTGCGAAGTGTCATGTATTCCTCGTCTACTATTCAAGTGAGTGTAAATGCGACACTTCCTAGCAAGGAAATGGCGTTTGCAGATGTCTACGTATCGTAGCTATAGATTTCTAATGCTTCTTAAAAAGCGATATCGCATCTCATTTCTATGTTTCATGGTAAGATATAATATGATTTGCGAAGTGTCATGTATTCCTCGTCTACACTTCAAATGAATGTAAGTGCGACACTTCCTTGCAAGGAAATAGCGTTTGCAGATTTCTACGTATCGTAGCAATAGAGTTCTTATGATTCTTAAAACGCGATATCGCATCTCATTTCTATGTTTCATGGTAAGATATAATATGATTTGCGAAGTGTTATGTATTCCTCGTCTATACTTCAAATGAATGTAAATGCGAGACTTCCTCGCTAGGAAATAACGTTTGCAGATGTCTATGTATCGTAGCAATAGCTTTCTAATGCTTCTTAAAACGCGATATCGCATCTCATTTCTATGTTTCATGGTAAGATATAATATGATTTGCGAAGTGTCATGTATTCCTCCTCTACACTTCAAATGAATGTAAATGCGACACTTCCTTGCAAGGAAATAGAGTTTGCTGATGTCTACGTATCGAAGCAATAGTGTTCAAATGCTTCTTAAAACGAGATATTGCATCTCATATCTATGTTTCATGATAAGATATAATATTCATTGCGAAGTGTTATGCATTCCTCGTATGCGATTCAAATGAATGTAAATGCGACACTTCCTTGCAAGGAAATAGCGTTTGCAGTTTTCTACGTATCGTAGCAATAGAGATCTTATGATACTTAAAACGCGATATCGCATCTCATTTCCATCTTTCATGGTAAGATATAATATGATTTGCGAAGTGTTATGTATTCCTCGTCTACACTTCAAATGAATGTGAATGCGACACTTCCTCGCTAGGAAATAGCGTTTGCAGATGTCTACGTATCGTAGCAATAGATATGTAATGCTTCTTAAAACGCGATGTCGCATCTCATTTCTATGTTTCATGGCAAGATATAATATGATTTGCGAAGTGTTATGTATTCCTCGTCTACACTTCAAATGAATGTAAATGCGACACTTCCTTGCTAGGAAATAGCGTCTGCAGATGTCTAGGTATCGTAGCGATAGTGTTCTAATGCTTCCTAAAACGCGATATCGCATCTCATTTCTATGTTTCATGGTAAGATATAATATGATTTGCGAAGTGTTATGTATTCCTCGTCTACACTTCAAATGAATGTAAATGCGACACTTCCTTGCAAGGAAATAGCGTTTGCAGATGTCTACCTATCGTAGCAACAGAGTTCTAATGCTTCTTAAAACGCGATACCGCATCTCATTTCTATGTTTCATGGTAAGATATAATATGATTTGCGAAGTGTCATGTATTCCTCGTCTACTACTCAAATGAGTGTAAAAGCGACACTTCCTTGCCAGGAAATAGCGTTTGCAGATGTTTAACTATCGTAGCAATAGTGTTCTAATGCTTCTTAAAACGCGATATCGCATCTCATTTCTATGTTTCATGGTAAGATATAATATGATTTGCGAAGTGTTATGTATTCCTCGTCTACACTTCAAGTGAATGTAAATGCGGCACTTCCTTGCTAGGAAATAGCGTCTGCAGATATCTAGGTATCGTAGCGATAGAGTTCGAATGCTTCTTAAAACGCGATATCGCATCTCATTTCTATGTTTCATGGTAAGATATAATATGATTTGCGAAGTGTTATGTACTCCTCCTCTACACTTCAAATGAATGTAAATGCGACACCTCCTTGCAAGGAAATAGCGTTTGCAGTTGTCTACCTATCGTAGCAATAGTGTTCTAATGCTTCTTAAAACGAGATATCGCATCTCATTTCAATGTTTCATGGTAAGATATAATATGATTTGCGAAGTGTTATGTATTCCTCGTATACACTTCAAATGAATGTGAATGCGACACTTCCTCGCTAGGAAATAGCGTTTGCAGATGTCTACGTATCGTAGCAATAGATTTCTAATGCTTCTTAAAACGCGATATCGCATCTCATTTCTACGTTTCATGGTAAGATATAATATGATTTGCGAAGTGTCATGTATTCCTCGTCTACTACTCAAATGAGTGTAAAAGCGACACTTCCTTGCCAGGAAATAGCGTTTGCAAATGTCTACCTATCGTAGCAATAGTGCTCCTATGCTTCTTAAAACGCGATACCGCATCTCATTTCTATGTTTCATGGTAAGATATAATATGATTTGCGAAGTGTTATGTATTCCTCGTCTACACTTCAAATGCGACACTTCTTTGCCAGGAAATAGCGTTTGCAAATGTCTACCTATCGTAGCAATAGTGCTCTTATGCTTCTTAAAACGCGATATCGCATCTCATTTCTACGTTTCATGGTAAGATATAATATGATTTGCGAAGTGTCATGTATTCCTCGTCTACTATTCAAGTGAGTGTAAATGCGACACTTCCTAGCAAGGAAATAGCGTTTGCAGATGTCTACGTATCGTAGCTATAGAGTTCTTATGATTCTTAAAACGCGATATCGCATCTCATTTCTATGTTTCATGGTAAGATATAATATGATTTGCGAAGTGTTATGTATTCCTCGTCTATACTTCAAATGAATGTAAATGCGAGACTTCCTCGCTAGGAAATAGCGTTTGCAGATGTCTATGTATCGTAGCTATAGCCTTCTAATGCTTCTTAAAACGCGATATCGCATCTCATTTCTATGTTTCATGGTAAGATATAATATGATTTGCGAAGTGTCATGTATTCCTCGTCTACACTTCAAATGAATGTGACAGCGATATTTCCTCGCTAGGAAATAGCGTTTGCAGATGTCTACGTATCGTAGCAATAGATATGTAATGCTTCTTAAAACGCGATATCGCATCTCATTTCTACGTTTCATGGTACAATATAATATGATTTGCGAAGTGTCATGTATTCCTCGTCTACTACTCAAATGAGTGTAAAAGCGACACTTCCTTGCCAGGAAATAGCGTTTGCAGATGTTTAACTATCGTAGCAATAGAGTTCTAATGCTTCTTAAAACGAGATATCGCATCTCATTTCTATGTTTCATGGTAAGATATAATATGATTTGCGAAGTGTTATGTATTCCTCGTCTACACATCAAATGAATGTAAATGCGACACTTCCTTGCAAGGAAATAGCGTTTGCTGATATCTACGTATCGAAGCAATAGTGTTCAAATGCTTCTTAAAACGAGATATTGCATCTCATACCTATGTTTCATGATAAGATATAATATTCATTGCGAAGTGTTATGCATTCCTCGTATGCGAATCAAATGAATGTAAATGCGACACTTCCTTGCAAGGAAATAGCGTTTGCAGTTTTCTACGTATCGTAGCAATAGAGTTCTTATGATACTTAAAACGCGATATCGCATCTCATTTCCATCTTTCATGGTAAGATATCATATGATTTGCGAAGTGTTATGTATTCCTCGTCTACACTTCAAATGAATGTAAATGCGACACTTCCTTGCTAGGAAATAGCGTCTGCAGATGTCTAGGTATCGTAGCGATAGTGTTCTAATGCTTCCTAAAACGCGATATCGCACCTCATTTCTATGTTTCATGGTAGATATAATATGATTTGCGAAGTGTTATGTATTCCTCGTCTACACTTCAAATGAATGTAAATGCGACACTTCCTTGCAAGGAAATAGCGTTTGCAGATGTCTACCTATCGTAGCAATAGAGTTCTAATGCTTCTTAAAACGCGATACCGCATCTCATTTCTATGTTTCATGGCAAGATATAATATGATTTGCGAAGTGTTATGTATTCCTCGTCTACACTTCAAGTGAATGTAAATGCGACACTTCCTTGCTAGGAAATAGCGTCTGCAGATGTCTAGGTATCGTAGCGATAGTGTTCTAATGCTTCCTAAAACGCGATATCGCACCTCATTTCTATGTTTCATGGTAAGATATAATATGATATGCGAAGTGTTATGTATTCCTCGTCTACACTTCAAGTGAATGTAAATGCGACACTTCCTTGCAAAGAAATAGCGTTTGCAGATGTCTACGTATCGTAGCAATAGGTATGTAATGCTTCTTAAGACGCGATATCGCATCTCATTTCTACGTTTCATGGTAAGATATAATATGATTTGCGAAATGTTATGTATTCCTCGTCTACACTTCAAATGAATGTAAATGCGAAACTTCCTTGCTAGGAAATAGCGTCTGCAGATGTCTAGGTATCGTACCGATAGAGTTCTAATGCTTCTTTAAACGCGATATCGCATCTCATTTCCATGTTTCATGGTAAGATATAATATGATTTGCGAAGTGTCATGTATTCCTCGTCTACTATTCAAATGAGTGTAAATGCGTCACTTCCTAGCAAGGAAATAGCGTTTGCAGATGTCTATGTATCGTAGCAATAGCTTTCTAATGCTTCTTAAAAGGCGATATCGCATCTCATTTCTATGTTTCATGGTAAGATATAATATGATTTGCGAAGTGTCATGTATTCCTCGTCTACACTTCAAATGAATGTGACTGCGATATTTCCTCGCTAGGAAATAGCGTTTGCAGATGTCTACGTATCGTAGCAATAGATATGTAATGCTTCTTAAAACGCGATATCGCATCTCATTTCTACGTTTCATGGTAAGATATAATATGATTTGCGAAGTGTCATGTATTCCCCGTCTACTACTCAAATGAGTGTAAAAGCGACACTTCCTTGCCAGGAAATAGCGTTTGCAAATGTCTACCTATCGTAGCAATAGTGCTCTTATGCTTCTTAAAACGCGATATCGCATCTCATTTCTATGTTTCATGGTAAGATATAATATGATTTGCGAAGTGTTATGTATTCCTCGTCTACACTTCAAATGCGACACTTCCCTGCCAGGAAATAGCGTTTGCAAATGTCTACCTATCGTAGCAATAGTGCTCTTATGCTTCTTAAAACGCGATATCGCATCTCATTTCTACGTTTCATGGTAAGATATAATATGATTTGCGAAGTGTCATGTATTCCTCGTCTACTATTCAAGTGAGTGTAAATGCGACACTTCCTAGCAAGGAAATAGCGTTTGCAGATGTCTACGTATCGTAGCTATAGATTTCTAATGCTTCTTAAAACGCGATATCGCATCTCATTTCTATGTTTCATGGTAAGATATAATATGATTTGCGAAGTGTCATGTATTCCTCGACTACACTTCAAATGAATGTGACTGCGAAATTTCCTCGCTAGGAAATAGCGTTTGCTGATGTCTACGTATCGTAGCAGTAGATATGTAATGCTTCTTAAAACGCGATATCGCATCTCATTTCTACGTTTCATGGTAAGATATAATATGATTTGCGAAGTGTCATGTATTCCTCGTCTACTACTCAAATGAGTGTAAAAGCGACACTTCCTTGCCAGGAAATAGCATTTGCAAATGTCTACCTATCGTAGCAATAGTGCTCTTATGCTTCCTAAAACGCGATATCGCATCTCATTTCTATGTTTCATGGTAAGATATAATATGATTTGCGAAGTGTTATGTATTCCTCGTCTACATTTCAAATGCGACACTTCCTCGCAAGGAAATAGCGTTTGCAAATGTCTACCTATCGTAGCAATAGTGCTCTTATGCTTCTTAAAACGCGATATCGCATCTCATTTCTACGTTTCATGGTAAGATATAATATGATTTGCGAAGTGTCATGTATTCCTCGTCTACTACTCAAATGAGTGTAAAAGCGACACTTCCTTGCCAGGAAATAGCGTTTGCAGATGTTTAACTATCGTAGCAATAGAGTTCTAATGCTTCTTAAAACGCGATATCGCGTCTCATTTCTATGTTTCATGGTAAGATATAATATGATTTGCGAAGTGTTATGTATTCCTCGTCTACACTTCAAGTGAATGTAAATGCGACACTTCCTTGCTAGGAAATAGCGTCTGCAGATATCTAGGTATCGTAGCGATAGAGTTCGAATGCTTCTTAAAACGCGATATCGCATCTCATTTCTATGTTTCATGGTAAGATATAATATGATTTGCGAAGTGTTATGTACTCCTCCTCTACACTTCAAATGAATGTAAATGCGACACCTCCTTGCAAGGAAATAGCGTTTGCAGTTGTCTACCTTTCGTAGCAATAGTGCTCTAATGCTTCTTAAAACGAGATATCGCATCTCATTTCAATGTTTCATGGTAAGATATAATATGATTTGCGAAGTGTTATGTATTCCTCGTCTACACTTCAAATGAATGTGAATGCGACACTTCCTCGCTAGGAAATAGCGTTTGCAGATGTCTACGTATCGTAGCAATAGATTTCTAATGCTTCTTAAAACGCGATATCGCATCTCATTTCTATGTTTCATGGTAAGATATAATATTCATTGCGAAGTGTTATGCATTCCTCGTCTACGATTCAAATGAAAGTAAATGCGACACTTCATTGCAAGGAAATAGCGATTGCAGATGTCTACGTATCGTAGCAATAGAGTTCATACGATTCTTAAAACGCGATATCGCATTTCATTTCTATGTTTCATGGTAAGATATAACATGATTTGCGAAGTGTTATGTTTTCCTCGTCTACACTTCAAATGAATGTAAGTGCGACTCTTCCTTGCAAGGAAATAGCGTTTGCAGATGTCTACGTATCGTAGCAATAGATTTCTAATGCTTCTTAAAACGCGATATCGCATCTCATTTCTATGTTTCATGGTAAGATATAATATGATTTGCGAAGTGTCATGTATTCCTCGTCTACACTTCAAATGAATGTAAATGCAACAATTCCTTGCAAGGAAATAGCGTTTGCAGATGTTTACCTATAGTAGCAATAGAGTTCTATTGCTTCTTAAAACGCGATATCGCATCTCATTTCTATGTTTCATGGTAAGATATAATATGGTTTGCGAAGTGTTATGTATTCCTCGTCTGCACTTCAAATGAATGTAAGTGCGACACTTCCTTGCAAGGAAATAGCGTTTGCAGGTGTCTACGTATCGTAGCAACAGAGATCTTATGATTCTTAAAACGCGATATCGCATCTCATCTCTATGTTTCATGGTAAGATATAATATGATTTGCGAAGTGTTATGTATTCCTCGTCTACACATCAAATGAATGTGAATGCGACACTTCCTCGCTAGGAAATAGCGTTTGCAGATGTCTACGTATCGTAGCAATAGATTTCTAATGCTTCTTAAAACGCGATATCGCATCTCATTTCTATGTTTCATGGTAAGATATAATATGATTTGCGAAGTGTTATGTATTCCTCCTCTACACTTCAAGTGAATGTGAATGCGATAGTTCCTCGCTAGGTAATACCGTTTGCAGATGTCTACGTATCGTAGCAATAGCTTTCTAATGCTTCTTAAAACGCGATATCGCATCTCATTTCTATGTTTCATGGTATGATATAAAATGATTTGCGAAGTGTTATGTACTCCTCCTCTACACCTCAAATGATTGTAAATGCGACACCTCCTTGCAAGGAAATAGCGTTTGCAGATGTTTACCTACAGTAGCAATAGAGTTCTAATGCTTCTTAAAACGCGATATCGCATCTCATTTCTATGTTTCATGGTAAGATATAATATGATTTGGGAAGTGTTATGTATTCCTCGTCTGCACTTCAAATGAATGTAAGTGCGACACTTCCTTGCAAGGAAATAGCGTTTGCAGGTGTCTACGTATCGTAGCAACAGAGATCTTATGATTCTTAAAACGCGATATCGCATCTCATCTCTATGTTTCATGGTAAGATATAATATGATTTGCGAAGTGTTATGTATTCCTCGTCTACACATCAAATGAATGTGAATGCGACACTTCCTCGCTAGGAAATAGCGTTTGCAGATGTCTACGTATCGTAGCAATAGATTTCTAATGCTTCTTAAAACGCGATATCGCATCTCATTTCTATGTTTCATGGTAAGATATAATATGATTTGCGAAGTGTTATGTATTCCTCGTTTACACTTCAAATGAATGTGAATGCGACACTTCCTCGCTAGGGAATAGCGTTTGCAGATGTTTACCTATAGTAGCAATAGAGTTCTAATGCTTCTTAAAACGCGATATCGCATCTCATTTCTATGTTTCATGGTAAGATATAATATGATTTGCGAAGTGTTATGTATTCCTCGTCTGCACTTCAAATGAATGTAAGTGCGACACTTCCTCGCTAGGAAATAGCGTTTGCAGATGTCTACGTATCGTAGCAATAGATTTCTAATGCTTCTTAAAACGCGATATCGCATCTCATTTCTATGTTTCATGGTAAGATATAATATGATTTGCGAAGTGTTATGTATTCCTCGTTTACACTTCAAATGAATGTGAATGCGACACTTCCTCGCTAGGGAATAGCGTTTGCAGATGTTTACCTATAGTAGCAATAGAGTTCTAATGCTTCTTAAAACGCGATATCGCATCTCATTTCTATGTTTCATGGTAAGATATAATATGATTTGCGAAGTGTTATGTATTCCTCGTCTGCACTTCAAATGAATGTAAGTGCGACTCTTCCTTGCAAGGAAATAGCGTTTGCAGATGTCTACGTATCATAGCAATAGAGATCTTATGATACTTAAAACGCGATATCGCATCTCATCTCTATGTTTCATGGTAAGATATAATATGATTTGCGAAGTGTTATGTATTCCTCCTCTACACTTCAAGTGAATGTGAATGCGATACTTCCTCGCTAGGTAATAGCGTTTGCAGATGTCTACGTATCGTAGCAATAGCTTTCTAATGCTTCCTAAAACGCGATATCGCATCTCATTTCTATGTTTGATGGTAAGATATAAAATGATTTGCGAAGTGTCATGTATTCCTCGTCTACACTTCAAATGAATGCAAATGCGATACTTCCATACAAAGAAATAGCGTTTGCAGATGTCTACGTATCGTAGCAATAGGTTTCTAATGCTTCTTAAAACGCGATATCGCATCTCATTTCTATGTGTCATGGTAAGATATAACATGATTTGCGAAGTGTTATGTATTCCTCGTCTACACTTCAAATGAATGTAAATGCGACACTTCCTTGCAAGGAAATAGCGTTTGCTGATGTCTACGTATCGAAGCAATAGAGTTCAAATGCTTCTGAAAACGAGATATTGCATCTCATATCTATGTTTCATTATAAGATATAATATTCATTGCGAAGTGTTATGCATTCCTCGTATGCGACTCAAATGAATGTAAATGCGATACTTCCTTCCAAGGAAATAGCGTTTGCAGTTGTCTACGTATCGTAGCAATAGAGTTCTTATGATTCCTAAAACGCGATATCGCATCTCATTTCTATCTTTCATGGTAACATATCATATGATTTGCGAAGTGTTATGTATTCCTCGTCCACACTTCAAATGAATGTGAATGCGACACTTCCTCGCTAGGAAATAGCGTTTGCAGATGTCTACGTATCGTAGCAATAGATTTCTAATGCTTCTTAGGACGCGATATCGCATCTCATTTCTATGTTTCATGGCAAGATATAATATGATTTGCGAAGTGTCATGTATTCCTCGTCTTCACTTCAAATGAATGTGACTGCGATATTTCCTCGCTAGGAAATAGCGTTTGCAGATGTCTACGTATCGTAGCAATAGATATGTAATGCTTCTTAAAACGCGATATCGCATCTCATTTCTACGTTTCATGGTAAAATATAATATGATTTGCGAAGTGTCATGTATTCCTCGTCTACTACTCAAATGAGTGTAAAAGCGACACTTCCTTGCCAGGAAATAGCGTTTGCAGATGTTTAACTATCGTAGCAATAGAGTTCTAATGCTTCTTAAAACGAGATATCGCATCTCATTTCTATGTTTCATGGTAAGGTATAATATGTTTTGCGAAGTGTTATGTATTCCTCGTCTACACATCAAATGAATGTAAATGCGACACTTCCTTGCAAGGAAATAGCGTTTGCTGATGTCTACGTATCGAAGCAATAGTGTTCAAATGCTTCTTAAAACGAGATATTGCATCTCATACCTATGTTTCATGATAAGATATAATATTCATTGCGAAGTGTTATGCATTCCTCGTATGCGATTCAAATGAATGTAAATGCGAGACTTCCTTGCAAGGAAATAGCGTTTGCAGTTTTCTACGTATCGTAGCAATAGAGTTCTTATGATACTTAAAACGGGATATCGCATCTCATTTCCATTTTTCATGGTAAGATATACTATGATTTGCGAAGTGTTATGTATTCCTCGTCTACACTTCAAATGAATGTAAATGCGACACTTCCTTGCTAGGAAATAGCGTCTGCAGATGTCTAGGTATCGTAGCGATAGTGTTCTAATGCTTCCTAAAACGCGATATCGCATCTCATATCTATGTTTCATGGTAAGATATAATATGATTTGCGAAGTGTTATGTATTCCTCGTCTACACTTCAAATGAATGTAAATGCGACACTTCCTTGCAAGGAAATAGCGTTTGCAGATGTCTACCTATCGTAGCAATAGAGTTCTAATGCGTCTTAAAACGCGATACCGCATCTCATTTCTACGTTTCATGGTAAGATATAATATGATTTGCGAATTGTCATGTATTCCTCGTCTACTATTCAAGTGAGTGTAAATGCGACACTTCCTAGCAAGGAAATAGCGTTTGCAGATGTCTACGTATCGTAGCTATAGATTTCTAATGCTTCTTAAAAAGCGATATCGCATCTCATTTCTATGTTTCATGGTAAGATATAATATGATTTGCGAAGTGTCATGTATTCCTCGTCTACACTTCAAATGAATGTAAATGCGACACTTCCTTGCTAGGAAATAGCGTCTGCAGATGTCTAGGTATCGTACCGATAGAGTTCTAATGCTTCTTTAAACGCGATATCGCATCTCATTTCTATGTTTCATGGCAAGATATAATATGATTTGCGAAGTGTTATGTATTCCTCGTCTACACTTCAAATGAATGTAAATGCGACACTTCCTTGCTAGGAAATAGCGTCTGCAGATGTCTAGGTATCGTATCGATAGTGTTCTAATGCTTCCTAAAACGCGATATCGCACCTCATTTCTATGTTTCATGGTAAGATATAATATGATATGCGAAGTGTTATGTATTCCTCGTCTACACTTCAAATGAATGTAAATGCGACACTTCCTTGCAAAGAAATAGCGTTTGCAGATGTCTACGTATCGTAGCAATTGGTATGTAATGCTTCTTAAGACGCGATATCGCATCTCATTTCTACGTTTCATGGTAAGATATAATATGATTTGCGAAATGTTATGTATTCCTCGTCTACACTTCAAATGAATGTAAATGCGAAACTTCCTTGCTAGGAAATAGCGTCTGCAGATGTCTAGGTATCGTACCGATAGAGTTCTAATGCTTCTTTAAACGCGATATCGCATCTCATTTCCATGTTTCATGGTAAGATATAATATGATTTGCGAAGTGTTATGTATTCCACGTCGACACTTCAAATGAATGTAAATGCGACACTTCTTTGCAAGGAAATAGCGTTTGCAGATGTCTACATACCGTAGCAATAGAGTTCTGATGCTTCTTAAAACGCGAAATCGCTTCTCATTTCTACGTTTCATGGTAAGATATAATATGGTTTGCGAAGTGTCATGTATTCCTCGTCTACTATTCAAGTGAGTGTAAATGCGACACTTCCTAGCAAGGAAATAGCGATTGCAGATGTCTACGTATCGTAGCTATAGATTTCTAATACTTCTTAAAAAGCGATATCGCATCTCATTTCTATGTTTCATGGTAAGATATAATATGATTTGCGAAGTGTCGTGTATTCCTCGTCTACACTTCAAATGAATGTAAATGCGACACTTCCTTGCAAGGAAATAGCGTTTGCAGATGTCTATGTATCGTAGCAATAGCTTTCTAATGCTTCTTAAAACGCGATATCGCATCTCATTTCTATGTTCATGGTAAGATATAATATGATTTGCGAAGTGTCATGTATTCCTCGACTACACTTCAATGAATGTGACTGCGATATTTCCTCGCTAGGAAATAGCGTTTGCAGATGTCTACGTATCGTAGCAATAGATATGTAATGCTTCTTAAAACGCGATATCGCATCTCATTTCTACGTTCATGGTAAGATATAATATGATTTGCGAAGTGTCACGTATTCCTCGTCTACTACTCAAATGAGTGTAAAAGCGACACTTCCTTGCCAGGAAATAGCATTTGCAAATGTCTACCTATCGTAGCAATAGTGCTCTTATGCTTCCTAAAACGCGATATCGCATCTCATTTCTATGTTTCATGGTAAGATATAATATGATTTGGCGAAGTGTTATGTATTCCTCGTCTACACTTCAAATGCGACACTTCCTTGCCAGGAAATAGCGTTTGCAAATGTCTACCTATCGTAGCAATAGTGCTCTTATGCTTCTTAAAACGCGATATCGCATCTCATTTCTACGTTTCATGGTAAGATATAATATGATTTGCGAAGTGTCATGTATCCCGTCTACTATTCAAGTGAGTGTAAATGCGACACTTCCTTGCAAGGAAATAGCGTTTGCAGATGTCTATGTATCGTAGCAATAGCTTTCTAATGCTTCTTAAAAAGCGATATCGCATCTCATTTCTATGTTTCATGGTAAGATATAATATGATTTGCGAAGTGTCATGTATTCCTCGTCTACACTTCAAATGAATGTAAATGCGACACTTCCTTGCAAGGAAATAGCGTTTGCAGTTGTCTGCCTATCGTAGCAATAGTGTTCTAATGCTTCTTAAAACGAGATATCGCATCTCATTTCAATGTTTCATGGTAAGATATAATATGATTTGCGAAGTGTTATGTATTCCTCGTCTACACTTCAAATGAATGTGAATGCGACACTTCCTCGCTAGGAAATAGCGTTTGCAGATGTCTACGTATCGTAGCAATAGATTTCTAATGCTTCTTAAAACGCGATATCGCATCTCATTTCTATGTTTCATGGTAAGATATAATATTCATTGCGAAGTGTTATGCATTCCTCGTCTACGATTCAAATGAAAGTAAATGCGACACTTCATTTCAAGGAAATAGCGATTGCAGATGTCTACGTATCGTAGCAATAGAGTTCATACGATTCTTAAAACGCGATATCGCATTTCATTTCTACGTTTCATGGTAAGATATAACATGATTTGCGAAGTGTTATGTTTTCCTCGTCTACACTTCAAATGAATGTAAGTGCGACTCTTCCTTGCAAGGAAATAGCGTTTGCAGATGTCTACGTATCGTAGCAATAGATTTCTAATGCTTCTTAAAACGCGATATCGCATCTCATTTCTATGTTTCATGGTAAGATATAATATGATTTGCGAAGTGTTATGTATTCCTCCTCTACACTTCAAGTGAATGTGAATGCGATACTTCCTCGCTAGGTAATACCGTTTGCAGATGTCTACGTATCGTAGCAATAGCTTTCTAATGCTTCTTAAAACGCGATATCGCATCTCATTTCTATGTTTCATGGTATGATATAAAATGATTTGCGAAGTGTTATGTACTCCTCCTCTACACCTCAAATGAATGTAAATGCGACACCTCCTTGCAAGGAAATAGCGTTTGCAGTTGTCTACCTATCGTAGCAATAGTGTTCTAATGCTTCTTAAAACGAGATATCGCATCTCATTTCAATGTTTCATGGTGAGATATGATATGATTTGCGAAGTGTTATGTATTCCTCGTCTACACTTCAAATGAATGTGAATGCGACACTTCCTCGCTAGGAAATAGCGTTTGCAGATGCCTACGTATCGTAGCAATAGATTTCTAATGCTTCTTAAAACGCGATATCGCATCTCACTTCTATGTTTCATGGTAAGATATAATATGATTTGCGAAGTGTCATGTATTCCTCGTCTACACTTCAAATGAATGTAAATGCAACACTTCCTTGCAAGGAAATAGCGTTTGCAGATGTTTACCTATAGTAGCAATAGAGTTCTAATGCTTCTTAAAACGCGATATCGCATCTCATTTCTATGTTTCATGGTAAGATATAATATGATTTGCGAAGTGTTATGTATTCCTCGTCTGCACTTCAAATGAATGTAAGTGCGACACTTCCTTGCAAGGAAATAGCGTTTGCAGGTGTCTACGTATCGTAGCAACAGAGATCTTATGATTCTTAAAACGCGATATCGCATCTCATCTCTATGTTTCATGGTAAGATATAATATGATTTGCGAAGTGTTATGTATTCCTCGTCTACACATCAAATGAATGTGAATGCGACACTTCCTCGCTAGGAAATAGCTTTTGCAGATGTCTACGTATCGTAGCAATAGCTTTCTAATGCTTCCTAAAACGCGATATCGCATCTCATTTCTATGTTTGATGGTAAGATATAAAATGATTTGCGAAGTGTCATGTATTCCTCGTCTACACTTCAAATGAATGTGAATGCGACACTTCCTTGCAAGGAAATAGCGTTTGCTGATGTCTACGTATCGAAGCAATAGAGTTCAAATGTTTCTTAGAACGAGATATTGCATCTCATATCAATGTTTCATGATAAGATATAATATTCATTGCGAAGCGTTATGCATTCCTCGTATGCGATTCAAATGAACGTAAATGCGACACTTCCTTGCAAGGAAATAGCGTTTGCAGTTGTCTACGTATCGTAGCAATAGAGTTCTTATGATTCTTAAAACGCGATATCGCATCTCATTTCTATCTTTCATGGTAAGTTATAGTATGATTTGCGAAGTGTTATGTATTGCTCGTCTACACTTCAAATGAATGTGAATGCGACACTTCCTCGCTAGGAAATAGCGTTTGCAGATGTCTACGTATTGTAGCAATAGATTTCTAATGCTTCTTAAAACGCGATATCGCATCTCATTTCTATGTTTCATGGTAAGATATAATATGATTTGCGAAGTGTTATGTATTCCTCGTCTACACTTCAAATGAATGTGAATGCGACACTTCCTCGCTAGGAAATAGCGTTTGCAGATGTCTACGTATTGTAGCAATAGATTTCTAATGCTTCTTAAGACGCGATATCGCATCGCATTTCTATGTTTCATGGCAAGATATAATATGATTTGCGAAGTGTTATGTGTTCCTCGTCTACACTTCAAATGAATGTAAATGCGACACTTCCTTGCTAGTAAATAGCGTCTGCTGATGTCTAGGTATCGTAGCGATAGTGTTCTAATGCTTCATAAAACGCGATATCGCATCTCATTTCTATGTTTCATGGCAAGATATAATATGATTTGCGAAGTGTTATGTATTCCTCGTCTACACTTCAAATGAATGTAAATACGACACTTCCTTGCTAGTAAATAGCGTCTGCTGATGTCTAGGTATCGTAGCGATAGTGTTCTAATGCTTCTTAAAACGCGATATCGCATCTCATTTCTATGATTCATGGCAAGATATAATATGATTTGCGAAGTGTTATGTATTCCTCGTCTACACTTCAAATGAATGTAAATGCGACACTTCCTTGCTAGTAAATAGCGTCTGCTGATGTCTAGGTATCGTAGCGATAGTGTTCTAATGCTTCTTAAAACGCGATATCGCATCTCATTTCTATGTGTCATGGTAAGATATAACATGATTTGCGAAGTGTTATGTATTCCTCGTCTACACTTCAAATGAATGTAAATGCGACACTTCCTTGCAAGGAAATAGCGTTTGCTGATGTCTACGTATCGAAGCAATAGAGTTCAAATGCTTCTGAAAACGAGATATTGCATCTCATATCTATGTTTCATGATAAGATATAATATTCATTGCGAAGTGTTATGCATTCCTCGTATGCGACTCAAATGAATGTAAATGCGATACTTCCTCCCAAGGAAATAGCGTTTGCAGTTGTCTACGTATCGTAGCAATAGAGTTCTTATGATTCTTAAAACGCGATATCGCATCTCATTTCTATCTTTCATGGTAACATATCATATGATTTGCGAAGTGTTATGTATTCCTCGTCTACACTTCAAATGAATGTGAATGCGACACTTCCTCGCTAGGAAATAGCGTTTGCAGATGTCTACGTATCGTAGCAATAGATTTCTAATGCTTCTTAAGACGCGATATCGCATCTCATTTCTATGTTTCATGGCAAGATATAATATGATTTGCGAAGTGTCATGTATTCCTCGTCTACACTTCAAATGAATGTGACTGTGATATTTCCTCGCTAGGAAATAGCGTTTGCAGATGTCTACGTATCGTAGCAATAGATATGTAATGCTTCTTAAAACGCGATATCGCATCTCATTTCTACGTTTCATGGTAAAATATAATATGATTTGCGAAGTGTCATGTATTCCTCGTCTACTACTCAAATGAGTGTAAAAGCGACACTTCCTTGCCAGGAAATAGCGTTTGCAGATGTTTAACTATCGTAGCAATAGAGTTCTAATGCTTCTTAAAACGAGATATCGCATCTCATTTCTATGTTTCATGGTAAGGTACAATATGATTTGCGAAGTGTTATGTATTCCTCGTCTACACATCAAATGAATGTAAATGCGACACTTCCTTGCAAGGAAATAGCGTTTGCTGATGTCTACGTATCGAAGCAATAGTGTTCAAATGCTTCTTAAAACGAGATATTGCATCTCATACCTATGTTTCATGATAAGATATAATATTCATTGCGAAGTGTTATGCATTCCTCGTATGCGATTCAAAGGAATGTAAATGCGACACTTCCTTGCAAGGAAATAGCGTTTGCAGTTTTCTACGTATCGTAGCAATAGAGTTCTTATGATACTTAAAACGCGATATCGCATCTCATTTCCATCTTTCATGGTAAGATATAATATGATTTGCGAAGTGTTATGTATTCCTCGTCTACACTTCAAATGAATGTAAATGCGACACTTCCTTGCTAGGAAATAGCGTCTGCAGATGTCTAGGTATCGTAGCGATAGTGTTCTAATGCTTCCTAAAACGCGATATCGCATCTCATTTCTATGTTTCATGGTAAGATATAATATGATTTGCGAAGTGTTATGTATTCCTCGTCTACACTTCAAATGAATGTAAATACGACACTTCCTTGCTAGTAAATAGCGTCTGCTGATGTCTAGGTATCGTAGCGATAGTGTTCTAATGCTTCTTAAAACGCGATATCGCATCTCATTTCTATGATTCATGGCAAGATATAATATGATTTGCGAAGTGTTATGTATTCCTCGTCTAAACTTCAAATGAATGTAAATGCGACACTTCCTTGCTAGTAAATAGCGTCTGCTGATGTCTAGGTATCGTAGCGATAGTGTTCTAATGCTTCTTAAAACGCGATATCGCATCTCATTTCTATGTGTCGTGGTAAGATATAACATGATTTGCGAAGTGTTATGTATTCCTCGTCTACACTTCAAATGAATGTGAATGCGACACTTCCTCGCTAGGAAATAGCGTTTGCAGATGTCTACGTATCGTAGCAATAGCTTTCTAATGCTTCTTTAAACGCGATATCGCATCTCATTTCCATGTTTCATGGTAAGATATAATATGATTTGCGAAGAGTTATGTATTCCTCGTCTACACTTCAAATGAATGTAAATGCGACACTTCTTTGCAAGGAAATAGCGCTTGCAGATGTCTACCTATCGTAGCAATAGGGTTCTAATGCTTCTTAAAACGCGAAATCGCATCTCATTTCTATGTTTCATGGTAAGATATAATATGATTTGCGAAGTGTTATGTATTCCTCGTCTACACTTCAAATGAATGCAAATGCGATACTTCCTTACAAAGAAATAGCGTTTGCAGATGTCTACGTATCGTAGCAATAGATTTCTAATGCTTCTTAAAACGCGATATCGCATCTCATTTCTATGTGTCATGGTAAGATATAACATGATTTGCGAAGTGTTATGTATGCCTCGTCTACACTTCAAATGAATGTAAATGCGACACTTCCTTGCAAGGAAATAGCGTTTGCTGATGTCTACGTATCGAAGCAATAGAGTTCAAATGCTTCTGAAAACGAGATATTGCATCTCATATCTATGTTTCATGATAAGATATAATATTCATTGCGAAGTGTTATGCATTCCTCGTATGCGACTCAAATGAATGTAAATGCGATACTTCCTTCCAAGGAAATAGCGTTTGCAGTTGTCTACGTATCGTAGCAATAGAGTTCTTATGATTCTTAAAACGCGATATCGCATCTCATTTCTATCTTTCATGGTAACATATCATATGATTTGCGAAGTGTTATGTATTCCTCGTCTACACTTCAAATGAATGTGAATGCGACACTTCCTCGCTAGGAAATAGCGTTTGCAGATGTCTACGTATCGTAGCAATAGATTTCTAATGCTTCTTAAGACGCGATATCGCATCTCATTTCTATGTTTCATGGCAAGATATAATATGATTTGCGAAGTGTCATGTATTCCTCGTCTACACTTCAAATGAATGTGACTGCGATATTTCCTCGCTAGGAAATAGCGTTTGCAGATGTCTACGTATCGTAGCAATAGATATGTAATGCTTCTTAAAACGCGATATCGCATCTCATTTCTACGTTTCATGGTAAAATATAATATGATTTGCGAAGTGTCATGTATTCCTCGTCTACTACTCAAATGAGTGTAAAAGCGACACTTCCTTGCCAGGAAATAGCGTTTGCAGATGTTTAACTATCGTAGCAATAGAGTTCTAATGCTTCTTAAAACGAGATATCGCATCTCATTTCTATGTTTCATGGTAAGATATAATATGATTTGCGAAGTGTTATGTATTCCTCGTCTACACATCAAATGAATGTAAATGCGACACTTCCTTGCAAGGAAATAGCGTTTGCTGATGTCTACGTATCGAAGCAATAGTGTTCAAATGCTTCTTAAAACGAGATATTGCATCTCATACCTATGTTTCATGATAAGATATAATATTCATTGCGAAGTGTTATGCATTCCTCGTATGCGATTCAAATGAATGTAAATGCGACACTTCCTTGCAAGGAAATAGCGTTTGCAGTTTTCTACGTATCGTAGCAATAGAGTTCTTATGATACTTAAAACGCGATATCGCATCTCATTTCCATCTTTCATGGTAAGATATAATATGATTTGCGAAGTGTTATGTATTCCTCGTCTACACTTCAAATGAATGTAAATGCGACACTTCCTTGCTAGGAAATAGCGTCTGCAGATGTCTAGGTATCGTAGCGATGGTGTTCTAATGCTTCCTAAAACGCGATATCGCATCTCATTTCTATGTTTCATGGTAAGATATAATATGATTTGCGAAGTGTTATGTATTCTTCGTCTACACTTCAAATGAATGTAAATGCGACACTTCCTTGCAAGGAAATAGCGTTTGCAGATGTCTACCTATCGTAGCAATAGAGTTCTAATGCTTCTTAAAACGCGATATCGCATCTCATTTCTATGTTTCATGGTAAGATATAATATGATTTGCGAAGTGTTATGTATTCCTCGTCTACACTTCAAATGAATGTGAATGCGACACTTCCTCGCTAGGAAATAGCGTTTGCAGATGTCTACGTATCGTAGCAATAGATTTCTAATGCTTCTTAAAACGCGATATCGCATCTCATTTCTATGTTTCATGGTAAGATATAATATGATTTGCGAAGTGTTATGTACTCCTCCTCTACACTTCAAATGAATGTAAATGCGACACCTCCTTGCAAGGAAATAGCGTTTGCAGTTGTCTACCTATCGTAGCAATAGTGTTCTAATGCTTCTTAAAACGAGATATCGCATCTCATTTCAATGTTTCATGGTAAGATATAATATGATTTGCGAAGTGTTATGTATTCCTCGTCTACACATCAAATGAATGTAAATGCGACACTTCCTTGCAAGGAAATAGCGTTTGCTGATGTCTACGTATCGAAGCAATAGTGTTCAAATGCTTCTTAAAACGAGATATTGCATCTCATACCTATGTTTCATGATAAGATATAATATTCATTGCGAAGTGTTATGCATTCCTCGTATGCGATTCAAATGAATGTAAATGCGACACTTCCTTGCAAGGAAATAGCGTTTGCAGTTTTCTACGTATCGTAGCAATAGAGTTCTTATGATACTTAAAACGCGATATCGCATCTCATTTCCATCTTTCATGGTAAGATATAATATGATTTGCGAAGTGTTATGTATTCCTCGTCTACACTTCAAATGAATGTAAATGCGACACTTCCTTGCTAGGAAATAGCGTCTGCAGATGTCTAGGTATCGTAGCGATGGTGTTCTAATGCTTCCTAAAACGCGATATCGCATCTCATTTCTATGTTTCATGGTAAGATATAATATGATTTGCGAAGTGTTATGTATTCCTCGTCTACACTTCAAATGAATGTAAATGCGACACTTCCTTGCAAGGAAATAGCGTTTGCAGATGTCTACCTATCGTAGCAATAGTGCTCTTATGCTTCTTAAAACGCGATATCGCATCTCATTTCTACGTTTCATGGTAAGATATAATATGATTTGCGAAGTGTCATGCATTCCTCGTCTACTATTCAAGTGAGTGTAAATGCGACACTTCCTAGCAAGGAAATAGCGTTTGCAGATGTCTACGTATCGTAGCTATAGATTTCTAATGCTTCTTAAAAAGCGATATCGCATCTCATTTCTATGTTTCATGGTAAGATATAATATGATTTGCGAAGTGTCATGTATTCCTCGTCTACACATCAAATGAATGTAAATGCGACACTTCCTTGCAAGGAAATAGCGTTTGCTGATGTCTACGTATCGAAGCAATAGTGTTCAAATGCTTCTTAAAACGAGATATTGCATCTCATACCTATGTTTCATGATAAGATATAATATTCATTGCGAAGTGTTATGCATTCCTCGTATGCGATTCAAATGAATGTAAATGCGACACTTCCTTGCAAGGAAATAGCGTTTGCAGTTTTCTACGTATCGTAGCAATAGAGTTCTTATGATACTTAAAACGCGATATCGCATCTCATTTCCATCTTTCATGGTAAGATATAATATGATTTGCGAAGTGTTATGTATTCCTCGTCTACACTTCAAATGAATGTAAATGCGACACTTCCTTGCTAGGAAATAGCGTCTGCAGATGTCTAGGTATCGTAGCGATAGTGTTCTAATGCTTCCTAAAACGCGATATCGCATCTCATTTCTATGTTTCATGGTAAGATATAATATGATTTGCGAAGTGTTATGTATTCCTCGTCTACACTTCAAATGAATGTAAATACGACACTTCCTTGCTAGTAAATAGCGTCTGCAGATGTCTAGGTATCGTAGCGATAGTGTTCTAATGCTTCCTAAAACGCGATATCGCATCTCATTTCTATGTTTCATGGTAAGATATAATATGATTTGCGAAGTGTTATGTATTCCTCGTCTACACTTCAAATGAATGTAAATACGACACTTCCTTGCTAGTAAATAGCGTCTGCTGATGTCTAGGTATCGTAGCGATAGTGTTCTAATGCTTCTTAAAACGCGATATCGCATCTCATTTCTATGATTCATGGCAAGATATAATATGATTTCCGAAGTGTTATGTATTCCTCGTCTAAACTTCAAATGAATGTAAATGCGACACTTCCTTGCTAGTAAATAGCGTCTGCTGATGTCTAGGTATCGTAGCGATAGTGTTCTAATGCTTCTTAAAACGCGATATCGCATCTCATTTCTATGTGTCGTGGTAAGATATAACATGATTTGCGAAGTGTTATGTATTCCTCGTCTACACTTCAAATGAATGTGAATGCGACACTTCCTCGCTAGGAAATAGCGTTTGCAGATGTCTACGTATCGTAGCAATAGCTTTCTAATGCTTCTTTAAACGCGATATCGCATCTCATTTCCATGTTTCATGGTAAGATATAATATGATTTGCGAAGAGTTATGTATTCCTCGTCTACACTTCAAATGAATGTAAATGCGACACTTCTTTGCAAGGAAATAGCGCTTGCAGATGTCTACCTATCGTAGCAATAGGGTTCTAATGCTTCTTAAAACGCGAAATCGCATCTCATTTCTATGTTTCATGGTAAGATATAATATGATTTGCGAAGTGTTATGTATTCCTCGTCTACACTTCAAATGAATGCAAATGCGATACTTCCTTACAAAGAAATAGCGTTTGCAGATGTCTACGTATCGTAGCAATAGATTTCTAATGCTTCTTAAAACGCGATATCGCATCTCATTTCTATGTGTCATGGTAAGATATAACATGATTTGCGAAGTGTTATGTATGCCTCGTCTACACTTCAAATGAATGTAAATGCGACACTTCCTTGCAAGGAAATAGCGTTTCCTGATGTCTACGTATCGAAGCAATAGAGTTCAAATGCTTCTGAAAACGAGATATTGCATCTCATATCTATGTTTCATGATAAGATATAATATTCATTGCGAAGTGTTATGCATTCCTCGTATGCGACTCAAATGAATGTAAATGCGATACTTCCTTCCAAGGAAATAGCGTTTGCAGTTGTCTACGTATCGTAGCAATAGAGTTCTTATGATTCTTAAAACGCGATATCGCATCTCATTTCTATCTTTCATGGTAACATATCATATGATTTGCGAAGTGTTATGTATTCCTCGTCTACACATCAAATGAATGTAAATGCGACACTTCCTTGCAAGGAAATAGCGTTTGCAGATGTCTACCTATCGTAGCAATAGAGTTCTAATGCTTCTTAAAACGAGATATCGCATCTCATTTCTATGTTTCATGGTAAGATATAATATGATTTGCGAAGTGTTATGTATTCCTCGTCTACACATCAAATGAATGTAAATGCGACACTTCCTTGCAAGGAAATAGCGTTTGCTGATGTCTACGTATCGAAGCAATAGTGTTCAAATGCTTCTTAAAACGAGATATTGCATCTCATACCTATGTTTCATGATAAGATATAATATTCATTGCGAAGTGTTATGCATTCCTCGTATGCGATTCAAATGAATGTAAATGCGACACTTCCTTGCAAGGAAATAGCGTTTGCAGTTTTCTACGTATCGTAGCAATAGAGTTCTTATGATACTTAAAACGCGATATCGCATCTCATTTCCATCTTTCATGGTAAGATATAATATGATTTGCGAAGTGTTATGTATTCCTCGTCTACACTTCAAATGAATGTAAATGCGACACTTCCTTGCTAGGAAATAGCGTCTGCAGATGTCTAGGTATCGTAGCGATGGTGTTCTAATGCTTCCTAAAACGCGATATCGCATCTCATTTCTATGTTTCATGGTAAGATATAATATGATTTGCGAAGTGTTATGTATTCTTCGTCTACACTTCAAATGAATGTAAATGCGACACTTCCTTGCAAGGAAATAGCGTTTGCAGATGTCTACCTATCGTAGCAATAGAGTTCTAATGCTTCTTAAAACGCGATATCGCATCTCATTTCTATGTTTCATGGTAAGATATAATATGAATTGCGAAGTGTTATGTATTCCTCGTCTACACTTCAAATGAATGTGAATGCGACACTTCCTCGCTAGGAAATAGCGTTTGCAGATGTCTACGTATCGTAGCAATAGATTTCTAATGCTTCTTAAAACGCGATATCGCATCTCATTTCTATGTTTCATGGTAAGATATAATATGATTTGCGAAGTGTTATGTACTCCTCCTCTACACTTCAAATGAATGTAAATGCGACACCTCCTTGCAAGGAAATAGCGTTTGCAGTTGTCTACCTATCGTAGCAATAGTGTTCTAATGCTTCTTAAAACGAGATATCGCATCTCATTTCAATGTTTCATGGTAAGATATAATATGATTTGCGAAGTGTTATGTATTCCTCGTCTACACATCAAATGAATGTAAATGCGACACTTCCTTGCAAGGAAATAGCGTTTGCTGATGTCTACGTATCGAAGCAATAGTGTTCAAATGCTTCTTAAAACGAGATATTGCATCTCATACCTATGTTTCATGATAAGATATAATATTCATTGCGAAGTGTTATGCATTCCTCGTATGCGATTCAAATGAATGTAAATGCGACACTTCTTTGCAAGGAAATAGCGTTTGCAGTTTTCTACGTATCGTAGCAATAGAGTTCTTATGATACTTAAAACGCGATATCGCATCTCATTTCCATCTTTCATGGTAAGATATAATATGATTTGGGAAGTGTTATGTATTCCTCGTCTACACTTCAAATGAATGTAAATGCGACACTTCCTTGCTAGGAAATAGCGTCTGCAGATGTCTAGGTATCGTAGCGATGGTGTTCTAATGCTTCCTAAAACGCGATATCGCATCTCATTTCTATGTTTCATGGTAAGATATAATATGATTTGCGAAGTGTTATGTATTCCTCGTCTACACTTCAAATGAATGTAAATGCGACACTTCCTTGCAAGGAAATAGCGTTTGCAGATGTCTACCTATCGTAGCAATAGAGTTCTAATGCTTCTTAAAACGCGATATCGCATCTCATTTCTATGTTTCATGGTAAGATATAATATGATTTGCGAAGTGTCATGTATTCCTCGTCTACACTTCAAATGAATGTAAATGCAACTCTTCCTTGCAAGGAAATAGCGTTTGCAGATGTTTACCTATAGTAGCAATAGAGTTCTAATGCTTCTTAAAACGCGATATCGCATCTCATTTCTATGTTTCATGGTAAGATATAATATGATTTGCGAAGTGTTATGTATTCCTCGTCTGCACTTCAAATGAATGTAAGTGCGACACTTCCTTGCAAGGAAATAGCGTTTGCAGGTGTCTACGTATCGTAGCAACAGAGATCTTATGATTCTTAAAACGCGATATCGCATCTCATCTCTATGTTTCATGGTAAGATATAATATGATTTGCGAAGTGTTATGTATTCCTCGTCTACACATCAAATGAATGTGAATGCGACACTTCCTCGCTAGGAAATAGCTTTTGCAGATGTCTACGTATCGTAGCAATAGCTTTCTAATGCTTCCTAAAACGCGATATCGCATCTCATTTCTATGTTTGATGGTAAGATATAAAATGATTTGCGAAGTGTCATGTATTCCTCGTCTACACTTCAAATGAATGTGAATGCGACACTTCCTTGCAAGGAAATAGCGTTTGCTGATGTCTACGTATCGAAGCAATAGAGTTCAAATGTTTCTTAGAACGAGATATTGCATCTCATATCAATGTTTCATGATAAGATATAATATTCATTGCGAAGCGTTATGCATTCCTCGTATGCGATTCAAATGAACGTAAATGCGACACTTCCTTGCAAGGAAATAGCGTTTGCAGTTGTCTACGTATCGTAGCAATAGAGTTCTTATGATTCTTAAAACGCGATATCGCATCTCATTTCTATCTTTCATGGTAAGTTATAGTATGATTTGCGAAGTGTTATGTATTGCTCGTCTACACTTCAAATGAATGTGAATGCGACACTTCCTCGCTAGGAAATAGCGTTTGCAGATGTCTACGTATTGTAGCAATAGATTTCTAATGCTTCTTAAAACGCGATATCGCATCTCATTTCTATGTTTCATGGTAAGATATAATATGATTTGCGAAGTGTTATGTATTCCTCGTCTACACTTCAAATGAATGTGAATGCGACACTTCCTCGCTAGGAAATAGCGTTTGCAGATGTCTACGTATTGTAGCAATAGATTTCTAATGCTTCTTAAGACGCGATATCGCATCGCATTTCTATGTTTCATGGCAAGATATAATATGATTTGCGAAGTGTTATGTGTTCCTCGTCTACACTTCAAATGAATGTAAATGCGACACTTCCTTGCTAGTAAATAGCGTCTGCTGATGTCTAGGTATCGTAGCGATAGTGTTCTAATGCTTCTTAAAACGCGATATCGCATCTCATTTCTATGTTTCATGGCAAGATATAATATGATTTGCGAAGTGTTATGTATTCCTCGTCTACACTTCAAATGAATGTAAATACGACACTTCCTTGCTAGTAAATAGCGTCTGCTGATGTCTAGGTATCGTAGCGATAGTGTTCTAATGCTTCTTAAAACGCGATATCGCATCTCATTTCTATGATTCATGGCAAGATATAATATGATTTGCGAAGTGTTATGTATTCCTCGTCTACACTTCAAATGAATGTAAATGCGACACTTCCTTGCTAGTAAATAGCGTCTGCTGATGTCTAGGTATCGTAGCGATAGTGTTCTAATGCTTCTTAAAACGCGATATCGCATCTCATTTCTATGTGTCATGGTAAGATATAACATGATTTGCGAAGTGTTATGTATTCCTCGTCTACACTTCAAATGAATGTAAATGCGACACTTCCTTGCAAGGAAATAGCGTTTGCTGATGTCTACGTATCGAAGCAATAGAGTTCAAATGCTTCTGAAAACGAGATATTGCATCTCATATCTATGTTTCATGATAAGATATAATATTCATTGCGAAGTGTTATGCATTCCTCGTATGCGACTAAAATGAATGTAAATGCGATACTTCCTCCCAAGGAAATAGCGTTTGCAGTTGTCTACGTATCGTAGCAATAGAGTTCTTATGATTCTTAAAACGCGATATCGCATCTCATTTCTATCTTTCATGGTAACATATCATATGATTTGCGAAGTGTTATGTATTCCTCGTCTACACTTCAAATGAATGTGAATGCGACACTTCCTCGCTAGGAAATAGCGTTTGCAGATGTCTACGTATCGTAGCAATAGATTTCTAATGCTTCTTAAGACGCGATATCGCATCTCATTTCTATGTTTCATGGCAAGATATAATATGATTTGCGAAGTGTCATGTATTCCTCGTCTACACTTCAAATGAATGTGACTGTGATATTTCCTCGCTAGGAAATAGCGTTTGCAGATGTCTACGTATCGTAGCAATAGATATGTAATGCTTCTTAAAACGCGATATCGCATCTCATTTCTACGTTTCATGGTAAAATATAATATGATTTGCGAAGTGTCATGTATTCCTCGTCTACTACTCAAATGAGTGTAAAAGCGACACTTCCTTGCCAGGAAATAGCGTTTGCAGATGTTTAACTATCGTAGCAATAGAGTTCTAATGCTTCTTAAAACGAGATATCGCATCTCATTTCTATGTTTCATGGTAAGGTATAATATGATTTGCGAAGTGTTATGTATTCCTCGTCTACACATCAAATGAATGTAAATGCGACACTTCCTTGCAAGGAAATAGCGTTTGCTGATGTCTACGTATCGAAGCAATAGTGTTCAAATGCTTCTTAAAACGAGATATTGCATCTCATACCTATGTTTCATGATAAGATATAATATTCATTGCGAAGTGTTATGCATTCCTCGTATGCGATTCAAAGGAATGTAAATGCGACACTTCCTTGCAAGGAAATAGCGTTTGCAGTTTTCTACGTATCGTAGCAATAGAGTTCTTATGATACTTAAAACGCGATATCGCATCTCATTTCCATCTTTCATGGTAAGATATAATATGATTTGCGAAGTGTTATGTATTCCTCGTCTACACTTCAAATGAATGTAAATGCGACACTTCCTTGCTAGGAAATAGCGTCTGCAGATGTCTAGGTATCGTAGCGATAGTGTTCTAATGCTTCCTAAAACGCGATATCGCATCTCATTTCTATGTTTCATGGTAAGATATAATATGATTTGCGAAGTGTTATGTATTCCTCGTCTACACTTCAAATGAATGTAAATACGACACTTCCTTGCTAGTAAATAGCGTCTGCTGATGTCTAGGTATCGTAGCGATAGTGTTCTAATGCTTCTTAAAACGCGATATCGCATCTCATTTCTATGATTCATGGCAAGATATAATATGATTTGCGAAGTGTTATGTATTCCTCGTCTAAACTTCAAATGAATGTAAATGCGACACTTCCTTGCTAGTAAATAGCGTCTGCTGATGTCTAGGTATCGTAGCGATAGTGTTCTAATGCTTCTTAAAACGCGATATCGCATCTCATTTCTATGTGTCGTGGTAAGATATAACATGATTTGCGAAGTGTTATGTATTCCTCGTCTACACTTCAAATGAATGTGAATGCGACACTTCCTCGCTAGGAAATAGCGTTTGCAGATGTCTACGTATCGTAGCAATAGCTTTCTAATGCTTCTTTAAACGCGATATCGCATCTCATTTCCATGTTTCATGGTAAGATATAATATGATTTGCGAAGAGTTATGTATTCCTCGTCTACACTTCAAATGAATGTAAATGCGACACTTCTTTGCAAGGAAATAGCGCTTGCAGATGTCTACCTATCGTAGCAATAGGGTTCTAATGCTTCTTAAAACGCGAAATCGCATCTCATTTCTATGTTTCATGGTAAGATATAATATGATTTGCGAAGTGTTAAGTATTCCTCGTCTACACTTCAAATGAATGCAAATGCGATACTTCCTTACAAAGAAATAGCGTTTGCAGATGTCTACGTATCGTAGCAATAGATTTCTAATGCTTCTTAAAACGCGATATCGCATCTCATTTCTATGTGTCATGGTAAGATATAACATGATTTGCGAAGTGTTATGTATGCCTCGTCTACACTTCAAATGAATGTAAATGCGACACTTCCTTGCAAGGAAATAGCGTTTGCTGATGTCTACGTATCGAAGCAATAAAGTTCAAATGCTTCTGAAAACGAGATATTGCATCTCATATCTATGTTTCATGATAAGATATAATATTCATTGCGAAGTGTTATGCATTCCTCGTATGCGACTCAAATGAATGTAAATGCGATACTTCCTTCCAAGGAAATAGCGTTTGCAGTTGTCTACGTATCGTAGCAATAGAGTTCTTATGATTCTTAAAACGCGATATCGCATCTCATTTCTATCTTTCATGGTAACATATCATATGATTTGCGAAGTGTTATGTATTCCTCGTCTACACTTCAAATGAATGTGAATGCGACACTTCCTCGCTAGGAAATAGCGTTTGCAGATGTCTACGTATCGTAGCAATAGATTTCTAATGCTTCTTAAGACGCGATATCGCATCTCATTTCTATGTTTCATGGTAAGATATAATATGATTTGCGAAGTGTTATGTATTCCTCGTCTACACTTCAAATGAATGTGAATGCGACACTTCCTCGCTAGGAAATAGCGTTTGCAGATGTCTACGTATCGTAGCAATAGATTTCTAATGCTTCTTAAAACGCGATATCGCATCTCATTTCTATGTTTCATGGTAAGATATAATATGATTTGCGAAGTGTTATGTACTCCTCCTCTACACTTCAAATGAATGTAAATGCGACACCTCCTTGCAAGGAAATAGCGTTTGCAGTTGTCTACCTATCGTAGCAATAGTGTTCTAATGCTTCTTAAAACGAGATATCGCATCTCATTTCAATGTTTCATGGTAAGATATAATATGATTTGCGAAGTGTTATGTATTCCTCGTCTACACATCAAATGAATGTAAATGCGACACTTCCTTGCAAGGAAATAGCGTTTGCTGATGTCTACGTATCGAAGCAATAGTGTTCAAATGCTTCTTAAAACGAGATATTGCATCTCATACCTATGTTTCATGATAAGATATAATATTCATTGCGAAGTGTTATGCATTCCTCGTATGCGATTCAAATGAATGTAAATGCGACACTTCCTTGCAAGGAAATAGCGTTTGCAGTTTTCTACGTATCGTAGCAATAGAGTTCTTATGATACTTAAAACGCGATATCGCATCTCATTTCCATCTTTCATGGTAAGATATAATATGATTTGCGAAGTGTTATGTATTCCTCGTCTACACTTCAAATGAATGTAAATGCGACACTTCCTTGCTAGGAAATAGCGTCTGCAGATGTCTAGGTATCGTAGCGATGGTGTTCTAATGCTTCCTAAAACGCGATATCGCATCTCATTTCTATGTTTCATGGTAAGATATAATATGATTTGCGAAGTGTTATGTATTCCTCGTCTACACTTCAAATGAATGTAAATGCGACACTTCCTTGCAAGGAAATAGCGTTTGCAGATGTCTACCTATCGTAGCAATAGAGTTCTAATGCTTCTTAAAACGCGATACCGCATCTCATTTCTATGTTTCATGGCAAGATATAATATGATTTGCGAAGTGTTATGTATTCCTCGTCTACACTTCAAATGAATGTAAATGCGAAACTTCCTTGCTAGGAAATAGCGTCTGCAGATGTCTAGGTATCGTACCGATAGAGTTCTAATGCTTCTTTAAACGCGATATCGCATCTCATTTCCATGTTTCATGGTAAGATATAATATGATTTGCGAAGTGTTATGTATTCCTCGTCGATACTTCAAATGAATGTAAATGCGACACTTCTTTGCAAGGAAATAGCGTTTGCAGATGTCTACATACCGTAGCAATAGAGTTCTAATGCTTCTTAAAACGCGAAATCGCTTCTCATTTCTACGTTTCATGGTAAGATATCATATGATTTGCGAAGTGTCATGTATTCCTCGTCTACTATTCAAGTGAGTGTAAATGCGACACTTCCTAGCAAGGAAATAGCGTTTGCAGATGTCTACGTATCGTAGCTATAGATTTCTAATACTTCTTAAAAAGCGATATCGCATCTCATTTCTATGTTTCATGGTAAGATATAATATGATTTGCGAAGTGTCGTGTATTCCTCGTCTACACTTCAAATGAATGTAAATGCGACACTTCCTTGCAAGGAAATAGCGTTTGCAGATTTCTACGTATCGTAGCAATAGAGTTCTTATGATTCTTAAAACGCGATATCGCATCTCATTTCTATGTTTCATGGTAAGATATAATATGATTTGCGAAGTGTCATGTATTCCTCGTCTACACTTCAAATGAATGTAAATGCGAGACTTCCCCGCTAGGAAATAACGTTTGCAGATGTCTATGTATCGTAGCAATAGCTTTCTAATGCTTCTTAAAACGCGATATCGCATCTCATTTCTATGTTTCATGGTAAAATATAATATGATTTGCGAAGTGTCATGTATTCCTCGACTACACTTCAAATGAATGTGGCTGCGATATTTCCTCGCTAGGAAATAGCGTTTTGCAGATGTCTACGTATCGCAGCAATAGATATGTAATGCTTCTTAAAACGCGATATCGCATCTCATTTCTACGTTTCATGGTAAGATATAATATGATATGCGAAGTGTCATGTATTCCTCGTCTACTACACAAATGAGTGTAAAAGCGACACTTCCTTGCCAGGAAATAGCATTTGCAAATGTCTACCTATCGTAGCAATAGTGCTCTTATGCTTCCTAAAACGCGATATCGCATCTCATTTCTATGTTTCATGGTAAGATATAATATGATTTGCGAAGTGTTATGTATTCCTCGTCTACACTTCAAATGCGACACTTCCTCGCCAGGAAATAGCGTTTGCAAATGTCTACCTATCGTAGCAATAGTGCTCTTATGCTTCTTAAAACGCGATATCGCATCTCATTTCTACGTTTCATGGTAAGATATAATATGATTTGCGAAGTGTCATGCATTCCTCGTCTACTATTCAAGTGAGTGTAAATGCGACACTTCCTAGCAAGGAAATAGCGTTTGCAGATGTCTACGTATCGTAGCTATAGATTTCTAATGCTTCTTAAAAGCGATATCGCATCTCATTTCTATGTTTCATGGTAAGATATAATATGATTTGCGAAGTGTCATGTATTCCTCGTCTACACATCAAATGAATGTAAATGCGACACTTCCTTGCAAGGAAATAGCGTTTGCTGATGTCTACGTATCGAAGCAATAGTGTTCAAATGCTTCTTAAAACGAGATATTGCATCTCATACCTATGTTTCATGATAAGATATAATATTCATTGCGAAGTGTTATGCATTCCTCGTATGCGATTCAAATGAATGTAAATGCGACACTTCCTTGCAAGGAAATAGCGTTTGCAGTTTTCTACGTATCGTAGCAATAGAGTTCTTATGATACTTAAAACGCGATATCGCATCTCATTTCCATCTTTCATGGTAAGATATAATATGATTTGCGAAGTGTTATGTATTCCTCGTCTACACTTCAAATGAATGTAAATGCGACACTTCCTTGCTAGGAAATAGCGTCTGCAGATGTCTAGGTATCGTAGCGATAGTGTTCTAATGCTTCCTAAAACGCGATATCGCATCTCATTTCTATGTTTCATGGTAAGATATAATATGATTTGCGAAGTGTTATGTATTCCTCGTCTACACTTCAAATGAATGTAAATACGACACTTCCTTGCTAGTAAATAGCGTCTGCTGATGTCTAGGAATCGTAGCGATAGTGTTCTAATGCTTCTTAAAACGCGATATCGCATCTCATTTCTATGATTCATGGCAAGATATAATATGATTTCCGAAGTGTTATGTATTCCTCGTCTAAACTTCAAATGAATGTAAATGCGACACTTCCTTGCTAGTAAATAGCGTCTGCTGATGTCTAGGTATCGTAGCGATAGTGTTCTAATGCTTCTTAAAACGCGATATCGCATCTCATTTCTATGTGTCGTGGTAAGATATAACATGATTTGCGAAGTGTTATGTATTCCTCGTCTACACTTCAAATGAATGTGAATGCGACACTTCCTCGCTAGGAAATAGCGTTTGCAGATGTCTACGTATCGTAGCAATAGCTTTCTAATGCTTCTTTAAACGCGATATCGCATCTCATTTCCATGTTTCATGGTAAGATATAATATGATTTGCGAAGAGTTATGTATTCCTCGTCTACACTTCAAATGAATGTAAATGCGACACTTCTTTGCAAGGAAATAGCGCTTGCAGATGTCTACCTATCGTAGCAATAGGGTTCTAATGCTTCTTAAAACGCGAAATCGCATCTCATTTCTATGTTTCATGGTAAGATATAATATGATTTGCGAAGTGTTATGTATTCCTCGTCTACACTTCAAATGAATGCAAATGCGATACTTCCTTACAAAGAAATAGCGTTTGCAGATGTCTACGTATCGTAGCAATAGATTTCTAATGCTTCTTAAAACGCGATATCGCATCTCATTTCAATGTTTCATGGTAAGATATAATATGATTTGCGAAGTGTTATGTATTCCTCGTCTACACATCAAATGAATGTAAATGCGACACTTCCTTGCAAGGAAATAGCGTTTGCTGATGTCTACGTATCGAAGCAATAGTGTTCAAATGCTTCTTAAAACGAGATATTGCATCTCATACCTATGTTTCATGATAAGATATAATATTCATTGCGAAGTGTTATGCATTCCTCGTATGCGATTCAAATGAATGTAAATGCGACACTTCCTTGCAAGGAAATAGCGTTTGCAGTTTTCTACGTATCGTAGCAATAGAGTTCTTATGATACTTAAAACGCGATATCGCATCTCATTTCCATCTTTCATGGTAAGATATAATATGATTTGCGAAGTGTTATGTATTCCTCGTCTACACTTCAAATGAATGTAAATGCGACACTTCCTTGCTAGGAAATAGCGTCTGCAGATGTCTAGGTATCGTAGCGATGGTGTTCTAATGCTTCCTAAAACGCGATATCGCATCTCATTTCTATGTTTCATGGTAAGATATAATATGATTTGCGAAGTGTTATGTATTCCTCGTCTACACTTCAAATGAATGTAAATGCGACACTTCCTTGCAAGGAAATAGCGTTTGCAGATGTCTACCTATCGTAGCAATAGAGTTCTAATGCTTCTTAAAACGCGATACCGCATCTCATTTCTATGTTTCATGGCAAGATATAATATGATTTGCGAAGTGTTATGTATTCCTCGTCTACACTTCAAATGAATGTAAATGCGAAACTTCCTTGCTAGGAAATAGCGTCTGCAGATGTCTAGGTATCGTACCGATAGAGTTCTAATGCTTCTTTAAACGCGATATCGCATCTCATTTCCATGTTTCATGGTAAGATATAATATGATTTGCGAAGTGTTATGTATTCCTCGTCGATACTTCAAATGAATGTAAATGCGACACTTCTTTGCAAGGAAATAGCGTTTGCAGATGTCTACATACCGTAGCAATAGAGTTCTAATGCTTCTTAAAACGCGAAATCGCTTCTCATTTCTACGTTTCATGGTAAGATATCATATGATTTGCGAAGTGTCATGTATTCCTCGTCTACTATTCAAGTGAGTGTAAATGCGACACTTCCTAGCAAGGAAATAGCGTTTGCAGATGTCTACGTATCGTAGCTATAGATTTCTAATACTTCTTAAAAAGCGATATCGCATCTCATTTCTATGTTTCATGGTAAGATATAATATGATTTGCGAAGTGTCGTGTATTCCTCGTCTACACTTCAAATGAATGTAAATGCGACACTTTCTTGCAAGGAAATAGCGTTTGCAGATTTCTACGTATCGTAGCAATAGAGTTCTTATGATTCTTAAAACGCGATATCGCATCTCATTTCTATGTTTCATGGTAAGATATAATATGATTTGCGAAGTGTCATGTATTCCTCGTCTACACTTCAAATGAATGTAAATGCGAGACTTCCCCGCTAGGAAATAACGTTTGCAGATGTCTATGTATCGTAGCAATAGCTTTCTAATGCTTCTTAAAACGCGATATCGCATCTCATTTCTATGTTTCATGGTAAAATATAATATGATTTGCGAAGTGTCATGTATTCCTCGACTACACTTCAAATGAATGTGGCTGCGATATTTCCTCGCTAGGAAATAGCGTTTGCAGATGTCTACGTATCGCAGCAATAGATATGTAATGCTTCTTAAAACGCGATATCGCATCTCATTTCTACGTTTCATGGTAAGATATAATATGATTTGCGAAGTGTCATGTATTCCTCGTCTACTACACAAATGAGTGTAAAAGCGACACTTCCTTGCCAGGAAATAGCATTTGCAAATGTCTACCTATCGTAGCAATAGTGCTCTTATGCTTCCTAAAACGCGATATCGCATCTCATTTCTATGTTTCATGGTAAGATATAATATGATTTGCGAAGTGTTATGTATTCCTCGTCTACACTTCAAATGCGACACTTCCTCGCCAGGAAATAGCGTTTGCAAATGTCTACCTATCGTAGCAATAGTGCTCTTATGCTTCTTAAACGCGATATCGCATCTCATTTCTACGTTTCATGGTAAGATATAATATGATTTGCGAAGTGTCATGCATTCCTCGTCTACTATTCAAGTGAGTGTAAATGCGACACTTCCTAGCAAGGAAATAGCGTTTGCAGATGTCTACGTATCGTAGCTATAGATTTCTAATGCTTCTTAAAAAGCGATATCGCATCTCATTTCTATGTTTCATGGTAAGATATAATATGATTTGCGAAGTGTCATGTATTCCTCGTCTACACATCAAATGAATGTAAATGCGACACTTCCTTGCAAGGAAATAGCGTTTGCTGATGTCTACGTATCGAAGCAATAGTGTTCAAATGCTTCTTAAAACGAGATATTGCATCTCATACCTATGTTTCATGATAAGATATAATATTCATTGCGAAGTGTTATGCATTCCTCGTATGCGATTCAAATGAATGTAAATGCGACACTTCCTTGCAAGGAAATAGCGTTTGCAGTTTTCTACGTATCGTAGCAATTAGAGTTCTTATGATACTTAAAACGCGATATCGCATCTCATTTCCATCTTTCATGGTAAGATATAATATGATTTGCGAAGTGTTATGTATTCCTCGTCTACACTTCAAATGAATGTAAATGCGACACTTCCTTGCTAGGAAATAGCGTCTGCAGATGTCTAGGTATCGTAGCGATAGTGTTCTAATGCTTCCTAAAACGCGATATCGCATCTCATTTCTATGTTTCATGGTAAGATATAATATGATTTGCGAAGTGTTATGTATTCCTCGTCTACACTTCAAATGAATGTAAATACGACACTTCCTTGCTAGTAAATAGCGTCTGCTGATGTCTAGGAATCGTAGCGATAGTGTTCTAATGCTTCTTAAAACGCGATATCGCATCTCATTTCTATGATTCATGGCAAGATATAATATGATTTCCGAAGTGTTATGTATTCCTCGTCTAAACTTCAAATGAATGTAAATGCGACACTTCCTTGCTAGTAAATAGCGTCTGCTGATGTCTAGGTATCGTAGCGATAGTGTTCTAATGCTTCTTAAAACGCGATATCGCATCTCATTTCTATGTGTCGTGGTAAGATATAACATGATTTGCGAAGTGTTATGTATTCCTCGTCTACACTTCAAATGAATGTGAATGCGACACTTCCTCGCTAGGAAATAGCGTTTGCAGATGTCTACGTATCGTAGCAATAGCTTTCTAATGCTTCTTTAAACGCGATATCGCATCTCATTTCCATGTTTCATGGTAAGATATAATATGATTTGCGAAGAGTTATGTATTCCTCGTCTACACTTCAAATGAATGTAAATGCGACACTTCTTTGCAAGGAAATAGCGCTTGCAGATGTCTACCTATCGTAGCAATAGGGTTCTAATGCTTCTTAAAACGCGAAATCGCATCTCATTTCTATGTTTCATGGTAAGATATAATATGATTTGCGAAGTGTTATGTATTCCTCGTCTACACTTCAAATGAATGCAAATGCGATACTTCCTTACAAAGAAATAGCGTTTGCAGATGTCTACGTATCGTAGCAATAGATTTCTAATGCTTCTTAAAACGCGATATCGCATCTCATTTCTATGTGTCATGGTAAGATATAACATGATTTGCGAAGTGTTATGTATGCCTCGTCTACACTTCAAATGAATGTAAATGCGACACTTCCTTGCAAGGAAATAGCGTTTCCTGATGTCTACGTATCGAAGCAATAGAGTTCAAATGCTTCTGAAAACGAGATATTGCATCTCATATCTATGTTTCATGATAAGATATAATATTCATTGCGAAGTGTTATGCATTCCTCGTATGCGACTCAAATGAATGTAAATGCGATACTTCCTTCCAAGGAAATAGCGTTTGCAGTTGTCTACGTATCGTAGCAATAGAGTTCTTATGATTCTTAAAACGCGATATCGCATCTCATTTCTATCTTTCATGGTAACATATCATATGATTTGCGAAGTGTTATGAATTCCTCGTCTACACATCAAATGAATGTAAATGCGACACTTCCTTGCAAGGAAATAGCGTTTGCTGATGTCTACGTATCGAAGCAATAGTGTTCAAATGCTTCTTAAAACGAGATATTGCATCTCATACCTATGTTTCATGATAAGATATAATATTCATTGCGAAGTGTTATGCATTCCTCGTATGCGATTCAAATGAATGTAAATGCGACACTTCCTTGCAAGGAAATAGCGTTTGCAGTTTTCTACGTATCGTAGCAATAGAGTTCTTATGATACTTAAAACGCGATATCGCATCTCATTTCCATCTTTCATGGTAAGATATAATATGATTTGCGAAGTGTTATGTATTCCTCGTCTACACTTCAAATGAATGTAAATGCGACACTTCCTTGCTAGGAAATAGCGTCTGCAGATGTCTAGGTATCGTAGCGATGGTGTTCTAATGCTTCCTAAAACGCGATATCGCATCTCATTTCTATGTTTCATGGTAAGATATAATATGATTTGCGAAGTGTTATGTATTCTTCGTCTACACTTCAAATGAATGTAAATGCGACACTTCCTTGCAAGGAAATAGCGTTTGCAGATGTCTACCTATCGTAGCAATAGAGTTCTAATGCTTCTTAAAACGCGATATCGCATCTCATTTCTATGTTTCATGGTAAGATATAATATGAATTGCGAAGTGTTATGTATTCCTCGTCTACACTTCAAATGAATGTGAATGCGACACTTCCTCGCTAGGAAATAGCGTTTGCAGATGTCTACGTATCGTAGCAATAGATTTCTAATGCTTCTTAAAACGCGATATCGCATCTCATTTCTATGTTTCATGGTAAGATATAATATGATTTGCGAAGTGTTATGTACTCCTCCTCTACACTTCAAATGAATGTAAATGCGACACCTCCTTGCAAGGAAATAGCGTTTGCAGTTGTCTACCTATCGTAGCAATAGTGTTCTAATGCTTCTTAAAACGAGATATCGCATCTCATTTCAATGTTTCATGGTAAGATATAATATGATTTGCGAAGTGTTATGTATTCCTCGTCTACACATCAAATGAATGTAAATGCGACACTTCCTTGCAAGGAAATAGCGTTTGCTGATGTCTACGTATCGAAGCAATAGTGTTCAAATGCTTCTTAAAACGAGATATTGCATCTCATACCTATGTTTCATGATAAGATATAATATTCATTGCGAAGTGTTATGCATTCCTCGTATGCGATTCAAATGAATGTAAATGCGACACTTCCTTGCAAGGAAATAGCGTTTGCAGTTTTCTACGTATCGTAGCAATAGAGTTCTTATGATACTTAAAACGCGATATCGCATCTCATTTCCATCTTTCATGGTAAGATATAATATGATTTGGGAAGTGTTATGTATTCCTCGTCTACACTTCAAATGAATGTAAATGCGACACTTCCTTGCTAGGAAATAGCGTCTGCAGATGTCTAGGTATCGTAGCGATGGTGTTCTAATGCTTCCTAAAACGCGATATCGCATCTCATTTCTATGTTTCATGGTAAGATATAATATGATTTGCGAAGTGTTATGTATTCCTCGTCTACACTTCAAATGAATGTAAATGCGACACTTCCTTGCAAGGAAATAGCGTTTGCAGATGTCTACCTATCGTAGCAATAGAGTTCTAATGCTTCTTAAAACGCGATACCGCATCTCATTTCTATGTTTCATGGCAAGATATAATATGATTTGCGAAGTGTTATGTATTCCTCGTCTACACTTCAAATGAATGTAAATGCGAAACTTCCTAGCAAGGAAATAGCGTTTGCAGATGTCTACGTATCGTAGCTATTGATTTCTAATACTTCTTAAAAAGCGATATCGCATCTCATTTCTATGTTTCATGGTAAGATATAATATGATTTGCGAAGTGTCGTGTATTCCTCGTCTACACTTCAAGTGAATGTAAATGCGACACTTCCTTGCAAGGAAATAGCGTTTGCAGATTTCTACGTATCGTAGCAATAGAGTTCTTATGATTCTTAAAACGCGATATCGCATCTCATTTCTATGTTTCATGGTAAGATATAATATGATTTGCGAAGTGTCATGTATTCCTCGTCTACACTTCAAATGAATGTAAATGCGAGACTTCCCCGCTAGGAAATAACGTTTGCAGATGTCTATGTATCGTAGCAATAGCTTTCTAATGCTTCTTAAAACGCGATATCGCATCTCATTTCTATGTTTCATGGTAAAATATAATATGATTTGCGAAGTGTCATGTATTCCTCGACTACACTTCAAATGAATGTGGCTGCGATATTTCCTCGCTAGGAAATAGCGTTTGCAGATGTCTACGTATCGCAGCAATAGATATGTAATGCTTCTTAAAACGCGATATCGCATCTCATTTCTACGTTTCATGGTAAGATATAATATGATTTGCGAAGTGTCATGTATTCCTCGTCTACTACACAAATGAGTGTAAAAGCGACACTTCCTTGCCAGGAAATAGCATTTGCAAATGTCTACCTATCGTAGCAATAGTGCTCTTATGCTTCCTAAAACGCGATATCGCATCTCATTTCTATGTTTCATGGTAAGATATAATGTGATTTGCGAAGTGTTATGTATTCCTCGTCTACACTTCAAATGCGACACTTCCTCGCCAGGAAATAGCGTTTGCAAATGTCTACCTATCGTAGCAATAGTGCTCTTATGCTTCTTAAAACGCGATATCGCATCTCGTTTCTACGTTTCATGGTAAGATATAATATGATTTGCGAAGTGTCATGCATTCCTCGTCTACTATTCAAGTGAGTGTAAATGCGACACTTCCTAGCTAGGAAATAGCGTTTGCAGATGTCTACGTATCGTAGCTATAGATTTCTAATGCTTCTTAAAAAGCGATATCGCATCTCATTTCTATGTTTCATGGTAAGATATAATATGATTTGCGAAGTGTCATGTATTCCTCGTCTACACTTCAAATGAATGTAAATGCGACACTTCCTTGCAAGGAAATAGCGTTTGCAGATTTCTACGTATCGTAGCAATAGAGTTCTTATGATTCTTAAAATGCGATATCGCATCTCATTTCTATGTTTCATGGTAAGATATAATATGATTTGCGAAGTGTCATGTATTCCTCGTCTACACTTCAAATGAATGTAAATGCGAGACTTCCTCGCTAGGAAATAGCGTTTGCAGATGTCTATGTATCGTAGCAATAGCTTTCTAATGCTTCTTAAAACGCGATATCGCATCTCATTTCTATGTTTCATGGTAAGATATAATATGATTTGCGAAGTGTCATGTATTCCTCGTCTACACTTCAAATGAATGTGACTGCGATATTTCCTCGCTAGGAAATAGCGTTTGCAGATGTCTACGTATCGTAGCAATAGATATGTAATGCTTCTTAAAACGCGATATCGCATCTAATTTCTACGTTTCATGGTAAGATATAATATGATTTGCGAAGTGTCATGTATTCCTCGTCTACTACTCAAATGAGTGTAAAAGCGACACTTCCTTGCCAGGAAATAGCGTTTGCAGATGTTTAACTATCGTAGCAATAGAGTTCTAATGCTTCTTAAAACGCGATATCGCATCTCATTTCTATGTTTCATGGTAAGATATAATATGATTTGCGAAGTGTTATGTATTCCTCGTCTACACTTCAAATGAATGTGAATGCGACACTTCCTCGCTAGGAAATAGCGTTTGCAGATGTCTACGTATCGTAGCAATAGATTTCTAATGCTTCTTAAAACGCGATATCGCATCTCATTTCTATGTTTCATGGTAAGATATAATATGATTTGCGAAGTGTTATGTACTCCTCCTCTACACTTCAAATGAATGTAAATGCGACACCTCCTTGCAAGGAAATAGCGTTTGCAGTTGTCTACCTATCGTAGCAATAGTGTTCTAATGCTTCTTAAAACGAGATATCGCATCTCATTTCAATGTTTCATGGTAAGATATAATATGATTTGCGAAGTGTTATGTATTCCTCGTCTACACTTCAAATGAATGTAAATGCGACACTTCCTTCCAGGGAAATAGCGTTTTCAGTTTTCTACGTATCGTAGCAATAGAGTTCTTATGATACTTAAAACGCGATATCGCATCTCATTTCCATCTTTCATGGTAAGATATAATATGATTTGCGAAGTGTTATGTATTCCTCGTCTACACTTCAAATGAATGTAAATGCGACACTTCCTTGCTAGGAAATAGCGTCTGCAGATGTCTAGGTGTCGTAGCGATAGTGTTCTAATGCTTCCTAAAACGCGATATCGCACCTCATTTCTATGTTTCATGGTAAGATATAACATGATTTGCGAAGTGTTATGTTTTCCTCGTCTACACTTCAAATGAATGTAAGTGCGACTCTTCCTTGCAAGGAAATAGCGTTTGCAGATGTCTACGTTTCGTAGCAATAGATTTCTAATGCTTCCCAAACGCGATATCGCATCTCATTTCTATGATTCATGGTAAGATATAATATGATTTGCGAAGTGTTATGTATTCCTCCTCTACACTTCAAGTGAATGTGAATGCGATACTTCCTCGCTAGGTAATACCGTTTGCAGATGTCTACGTATCGTAGCAATAGCTTTCTAATGCTTCTTAAAACGCGATATCGCATCTCATTTCTATGTTTCATGGTATGATATAAAATGATTTGCGAAGTGTTATGTACTCCTCCTCTACACCTCAAATGAATGTAAATGCGACACCTCCTTGCAAGGAAATAGCGTTTGCAGTTGTCTACCTATCGTAGCAATAGTGTTCTAATGCTTCTTAAAACGAGATATCGCATCTCATTTCAATGTTTCATGGTAAGATATGATATGATTTGCGAAGTGTTATGTATTCCTCGTCTACACTTCAAATGAATGTAAATGCGACACTTCCTTGCAAGGAAATAGCGTTTGCTGATGTCTACGTATCGAAGCAATAGAGTTCAAATGCTTCTGAAAACGAGATATTGCATCTCATATCTATGTTTCATGATAAGATATAATATTCATTGCGAAGTGTTATGCATTCCTCGTATGCGACTCAAATGAATGTAAATGCGATACTTCCTTCCAAGGAAATAGCGTTTGCAGTTGTCTACGTATCGTAGCAATAGAGTTCTTATGATTCTTAAAACGCGATATCGCATCTCATTTCTATCTTTCATGGTAACATATCATATGATTTGCGAAGTGTTATGTATTCCTCGTCTACACTTCAAATGAATGTGAATGCGACACTTCCTCGCTAGGAAATAGCGTTTGCAGATGTCTACGTATCGTAGCAATAGATTTCTAATGCTTCTTAAGACGCGATATCGCATCTCATTTCTATGTTTCATGGCAAGATATAATATGATTTGCGAAGTGTCATGTATTCCTCGTCTACACTTCAAATGAATGTGACTGCGATATTTCCTCGCTAGGAAATAGCGTTTGCAGATGTCTACGTATCGTAGCAATAGATATGTAATGCTTCTTAAAACGCGATATCGCATCTCATTTCTACGTTTCATGGTAAAATATAATATGATTTGCGAAGTGTCATGTATTCCTCGTCTACTACTCAAATGAGTGTAAAAGCGACACTTCCTTGCCAGGAAATAGCGTTTGCAGTTTTCTACGTATCGTAGCAATAGAGTTCTTATGATACTTAAAACGCGATATCGCATCTCATTTCCATCTTTCATGGTAAGATATAATATGATTTGCGAAGTGTTATGTATTCCTCGTCTACACTTCAAATGAATGTAAATGCGACACTTCCTTGCTAGGAAATAGCGTCTGCAGATGTCTAGGTATCGTAGCGATAGTGTTCTAATGCTTCCTAAAACGCGATATCGCATCTCATTTCTATGTTTCATGGTAAGATATAATATGATTTGCGAAGTGTTATGTATTCCTCGTCTACACTTCAAATGAATGTAAATACGACACATCCTTGCTAGTAAATAGCGTCTGCTGATGTCTAGGTATCGTAGCGATAGTGTTCTAATGCTTCTTAAAACGCGATATCGCATCTCATTTCTATGATTCATGGCAAGATATAATATGATTTGCGAAGTGTTATGTATTCCTCGTCTACACTTCAAATGAATGTAAATGCGACACTTCCTTGCTAGTAAATAGCGCCTGCTGATGTCTAGGTATCGTAGCGATAGTGTTCTAATGCTTCTTAAAACGCGATATCGCATCTCATTTCTATGTGTCATGGTAAGATATAACATGATTTGCGAAGTGTTATGTATTCCTTGTCTACACTTCAAATGAATGTGAATGCGACACTTCCTCGCTAGGAAATAGCGTTTGCAGATGTCTACGTATCGTAGCAATAGCTTTCTAATGCTTCTTTAAACGCGATATCGCATCTCATTTCCATGTTTCATGGTAAGATATAACATGATTTGCGAAGAGTTATGTATTCCTCGTCTACACTTCAAATGAATGTAAATGCGACACTTCTTTGCAAGGAAATAGCGCTTGCAGATGTCTACCTATCGTAGCAATAGGGTTCTATTGCTTCTTAAAACGCGAAATCGCATCTCATTTCTATGTTTCATGGTAAGATATAATATGATTTGCGAAGTGTTATGTATTCCTCGTCTACACTTCAAATGAATGCAAATGCGATACTTCCTTACAAAGAAATAGCGTTTGCAGATGTCTACGTATCGTAGCAATAGATTTCTAATGCTTCTTAAAACGCGATATCGCATCTCATTTCTATGTGTCATGGTAAGATATAACATGATCTGCGAAGTGTTATGTATTCCTCGTCTACACTTCAAATGAATGTAAATGCGACACTTCCTTGCAAGGAAATAGCGTTTGCTGATGTATACGTATCGAAGCAATAGAGTTCAAATGCTTCTGAAAACGAGATATTGCATCTCATATCTATGTTTCATGATAAGATATAATATGATTTGCGAAGTGTCATGTATTCCTCGTCTACACTTCAAATGAATGTGACTGCGATATTTCCTCGCTAGGAAATAGCGTTTGCAGATGTCTACGTAACGTAGCAATAGATATGTAATGCTTCTTAAAACGCGATATCGCATCTCATTTCTACGTTTCATGGTAAAATATAATATGATTTGCGAAGTGTCATGTATTCCTCGTCTACTACTCAAATGAGTGTAAAAGCGACACTTCCTTGCCAGGAAATAGCGTTTGCAGATGTTTAACTATCGTAGCAATAGAGTTCTAATGCTTCTTAAAACGAGATATCGCATCTCATTTCTATGTTTCATGGTGAGATATAATATGATTTGCGAAGTGTTATGTATTCCTCGTCTACACAACAAATGAATGTAAATGCGACACTTCCTTGCAAGGAAATAGCGTTTGCTGATGTCTACGTATCGAAGCAATAGTGTTCAAATGCTTCTTAAAACGAGATATTGCATCTCATACCTATGTTTCATGATAAGATATAATATTCATTGCGAAGTGTTATGCATTCCTCGTATGCGATTCAAATGAATGTAAATGCGACACTTCCTTCCAGGGAAATAGCGTTTGCAGTTTTCTACGTATCGTAGCAATAGAGTTCTTATGATACTTAAAACGCGATATCGCATCTCATTTCCATCTTTCATGGTAAGATATAATATGATTTGCGAAGTGTTATGTATTCCTCGTCTACACTTCAAATGAATGTAAATGCGACACTACCTTGCTAGGAAATAGCGTCTGCAGATGTCTAGGTGTCGTAGCGATAGTGTTCTAATGCTTCCTAAAACGCGATATCGCACCTCATTTCTATGTTTCATGGTAAGATATAATATGATATGCGAAGTGTTATGTATTCCTCGTCTACACTTCAAATGAATGTAAATGCGACACTTCCTTGCAAAGAAATAGCGTTTGCAGATGTCTACGTATCGTAGCAATAGGTATGTAATGCTTCTTAAGACGCGATATCGCATCTCATTTCTACGTTTCATGGTATGATATAATATGATTTGCGAAATGTTATGTATTCCTCGTCTACACTTCAAATGAATGTAAATGCGAAACTTCCTTGCTAGGAAATAGCGTCTGCAGATGTCTAGGTATCGTACCGATAGAGTTCTAATGCTTCTTTAAACGCGATATCGCATCTCATTTCCATGTTTCATGGTAAGATATAATATGATTTGCGAAGTGTTATGTATTCCTCGTCTACACTTCAAATGCGACACTTCCTCGCCAGGAAATAGCGTTTGCAAATGTCTACCTATCGTAGCAATAATGCTCTTATGCTTCTTAAAACGCGATATCGCATCTCATTTCTACGTTTCATGGTAAGATATAATATGATTTGCGAAGTGTTATGTATTCCTCGTCTACTATTCAAGTGAGTGTAAATGCGACACTTCCTAGCAAGGAAATAGCGTTTGCAGATGTCTACGTATCGTAGCTATAGATATCTAATGCTTCTTAAAAAGCGATATCGCATCTCATTTCTATGTTTCATGGTAAGATATAATATGATTTGCGAAGTGTCATGTATTCCTCGTCTACACTTCAAATGAATGTAAATGCGACACTTCCTTGCAAGGAAATAGCGTTTGCAGATTTCTACGTATCGTAGCAATAGAGTTCTTATGATTCTTAAAACGCGATATCGCATCTCATTTCTATGTTTCATGGTAAGATATAATATGATTTGCGAAGTGTTATGTATTCCTCGTCTACACTTCAAGTGAATGTAAATGCAACACTTCCTTGCTAGGAAATAGCGTCTGCAGATGTCTAGGTATCGTACCGATAGAGTTCTAATGCTTCTTTAAACGAGATATCGCATCTCATTTCAATGTTTCATGGTAAGATATAATATGATTTGCGAAGTGTTATGTATTCCTCGTCTACACTTCAAATGAATGTGAATGCGACACTTCCTCGCTAGGAAATAGCGTTTGCAGATGTCTACGTATCGTAGCAATAGATTTCTAATGCTTCTTAAAACGCGATATCGCATCTCATTTCTATGTTTCATGGTAAGATATAATATTCATTGCGAAGTGTTATGCATTCCTCGTCTACGATTCAAATGAAAGTAAATGCGACACTTCATTGCAAGGAAATAGCGATTGCAGATGTCTACGTATCGTAGCAATAGAGTTCATACGATTCTTAAAACGCGATATCGCATTTCATTTCTATGTTTCATGGTAAGATATAACATGATTTGCGAAGTGTTATGTTTTCCTCGTCTACACTTCAAATGAATGTAAGTGCGACTCTTCCTTGCAAGGAAATAGCGTTTGCAGATGTCTACGTATCGTAGCAATAGATTTCTAATGCTTCTTAAAACGCGATATCGCATCTCATTTCTATGTTTCATGGTAAGATATAATATGATTTGAGAAGTGTTATGTATTCCTCCTCTACACTTCAAGTGAATGTGAATGCGATACTTCCTCGCTAGGTAATACCGTTTGCAGATGTCTACGTATCGTAGCAATAGCTTTCTAATGCTTCTTAAAACGCGATATCGCATCTCATTTCTATGTTTCATGGTATGATATAAAATGATTTGCGAAGTGTTATGTACTCCTCCTCTACACCTCAAATGAATGTAAATGCGACACCTCCTTGCAAGGAAATAGCGTTTGCAGATGTTTACCTATAGTAGCAATAGAGTTCTAATGCTTCTTAAAACGCGATATCGCATCTAATTTCTATGTTTCATGGTAAGATATAATATGATTTGCGAAGTGTTATGTATTCCTCGTCTGCACATCAAATGAATGTAAGTGCGACACTTCCTTGCAAGGAAATAGCGTTTGCAGGTGTCTACGTATCGTAGCAACAGAGATCTTATGATTCTTAAAACGCGATATCGCATCTCATCTCTATGTTTCATGGTAAGATATAATATGATTTGCGAAGTGTTATGTATTCCTCGTCTACACATCAAATGAATGTGAATGCGACACTTCCTCGCTAGGAAATAGCGTTTGCAGATGTCTACGTATCGTAGCAATAGATTTCTAATGCTTCTTAAAACGCGATATCGCATCTCATTTCTATGTTTCATGGTAAGATATAATATGATTTGCGAAGTGTTATGTATTCCTCGTTTACACTTCAAATGAATGTGAATGCGACACTTCCTCGCTAGGAAATAGCGTTTGCAGATGTTTACCTATAGTAGCAATAGAGTTCTAATGCTTCTTAAAACGCGATATCGCATCTCATTTCTATGTTTCATGGTAAGATATAATATGATTTGCGAAGTGTTATGTATTCCTCGTCTGCACTTCAAATGAATGTAAGTGCGACTCTTCCTTGCAAGGAAATAGCGTTTGCAGATGTCTACGTATCATAGCAATAGAGATCTTATGATTCTTAAAACGCGATATCGCATCTCATCTCTATGTTTCATGGTAAGATATAATATGATTTGCGAAGTGTTATGTATTCCTCCTCTACACTTCAAGTGAATGTGAATGCGATACTTCCTCGCTAGGTAATAGCGTTTGCAGATGTCTACGTATCGTAGCAGTAGCTTACTAATGCTTCCTAAAACGCGATATCGCATCTCATTTCTATGTTTGATGGTAAGATATAAAATGATTTGCGAAGTGTCATGTATTCCTCGTCTACACTTCAAATGAATGTGAATGCGACACTTCCTTGCAAGGAAATAGCGTTTGCTGATGTCTACGTATCGAAGCAATAGAGTTCAAATGTTTCTTTGAACGAGATATTGCATCTCATATCAATGTTTCATGATAAGATATAATATTCATTGCGAAGCGTTATGCATTCCTCGTATGCGATTCAAATGAACGTAAATGCGACACTTCCTTGCAAGGAAATAGCGTTTGCAGTTGTCTACGTATCGTAGCAATAGAGTTCTAATGCTTCCTAAAACGCGATATCGCATCTCATTTCTATGTTTCATGGTAAGATATAATATGATTTGCGAAGTGTTATGTATTCCTCGTCTACACTTCAAATGAATGTGAATGCGACACTTCCTCGCTAGGAAATAGCGTTTGCAGATGTCTACGTATCGTAGCAATAGCTTTCTAATGCTTCTTTAAACGCGATATCGCATCTCATTTCCATGTTTCATGGTAAGATATAATATGATTTGCGAAGAGTTATGTATTCCTCGTCTACACTTCAAATGAATGTAAATGCGACACTTCTTTGCAAGGAAATAGCGCTTGCAGATGTCTACCTATCGTAGCAATAGGGTTCTAATGCTTCTTAAAACGCGAAATCGCATCTCATTTCTATGTTTCATGGTAAGATATAATATGATTTGCGAAGTGTTATATATTCCTCGTCTACACTTCAAATGAATGCAAATGCGATACTTCCTTACAAAGAAATAGCGTTTGCAGATGCCTACGTATCGTAGCAATAGATTTCTAATGCTTCCTAAAACGCGATATCGCATCTCATTTCTATGTTTCATGGTAAGATATAATATGATTTGCGAAGTGTTATGTATTCCTCGTCTACACTTCAAATGAATGTGAATGCGACACTTCCTCGCTAGGAAATAGCGTTTGCAGATGTCTACGTATCGTAGCAATAGCTTTCTAATGCTTCTTTAAACGCGATATCGCATCTCATTTCCATGTTTCATGGTAAGATATAACATGATTTGCGAAGTGTTATGTATTCCTCGTCTACACTTCAAATGAATGTAAATGCGACACTTCCTTGCAAGGAAATAGCGTTTGCTGATGTCTACGTATCGAAGCAATAGATTTCAAATGCTTCTGAAAACGAGATATTGCATCTCATATCTATGTTTCATGATAAGATATAATAATCATTGCGAAGTGTTGTGCATTCCTCGTCTACGATTCAAATGAAAGTAAATGCGACACTTCCTTGCAAGGAAATAACGATTGCAGATGTCTACGTATCGTAGCAATAGATTTCTAATGCTTCTTAAAACATGATATCGCATCTCATTTCTATGCTTCATGGTAAGATATAATATGATTTGCGAAGTGTCATGTATTCCTCGTCTACACTTCAAATGAATGTAAATGCAACACTTCCTTGCAAGTAAATAGCGTTTGCAGATGTTTACCTATAGTAGCAATAGAGTTCTAGTGCTTCTTAAAACGCGATATCGCATCTCATTTCTATGTTTCATGGTAAGATATAATATGATTTGCGAAGTGTTATGTATTCCTCGTCTGCACTTCAAATGAATGTAAGTGCGACACTTCCTTGCAAGGAAATAGCGTTTCCAGATGTTTACCTATCGTAGCAATAGAGTTCTAATGCTTCTTAAAACGCGATATCGCATCTCATTTCTATGTTTCATGGTAAGATGTAATATGATTTGCGAAGTGTTATGTATTCCTCCTCTACATTTCAAATGAATGTAAATGCGACACTTCCTTGCTAGGAAATAGCGTCTGCAGATGTCTACGTATCGTAGCAATAGAGTTCTTATGATTCTTAAAACGCGATATCGCATCTCATTTCTATGTTTCATGGTAAGATGTAATATGATGTGCGAAGTGTTATGTATTCCTCCTCTACACTTCAAATGAATGTAAATGCGACACATCCCTGCCAGGAAATAGCGTTTGCAAATGTCTACCTATCGTAGCAATAGTGCTCTAATGCTTCTTAAAACGCGATATCGCACCTCATTTCTATGTTTCATGGTAAGATATAATATGATTTGCGAAGTGTTATGTATTCCTCGTCTACACTTCAAATGAATGTAAATGCGACACTTCCTTGCAAGGAAATAGAGTTTGCAGATGTGTACGTATCGAAGCAATAGAGTTCAAATGCTTCTTAAAACGAGATATTGCATCTCATGTCTATGTTTCATGATAAGATATAATAATCATTGCGATGTGTTGTGCATTCCTCGTCTACGATTCAAATGAAAGTAAATGCGACACTTCCTTGCAAGGAAATAACGATTGCAGATGTCTACGTATCGTAGCAATAGAGTTCATATGATTCATAAAACGCGATATCGCATCTCATTTCTATGTTTCATGGTAAGATATAATATGATTTGCGAAGTGTTATGTATTCCTCGTTTACACTTCAAATGAATGTGAATGCGACACTTCCTCGCTAGGAAATAGCGTTTGCAGATGTTTACCTATAGTAGCAATAGATTTCTAATGCTTCTTAAAACGCGATATCGCATCTCATTTCTATGTATCATGGCAACATATAATATGATTTGCGAAGTGTTATGTATTCCTCGTCTACACTTCAAATGATTGTAAATGCGACACTTTCTCGCTAGGAAATAGCGTCTGCTGATGTCTAGCTATCGTAGCGATAGTGTTCTAATGCTTCTTAAAACGCGATATCGCATCTCATTTCTATGTTTCATGGTAAGATATAATATGAATTGCGAAGTGTTATGTATTCCTCGTCTACACTTCAAATGAATGTGAATGCGACACTTCCTCGCTAGGAAATAGCGTTTGCAGATGTCTACGTATCGTAGCAATAGCTTTCTAATGCTTCTTTAAACGCGATATCGCATCTCATTTCCATGTTTCATGGTAAGATATAATATGATTTACGAAGTGTTATGTATTCCTCGCATAAACTTCAAATGAATGTAAATGCGACACTTCTTTGCAAGGAAATAGCGTTTGCAGATGTCTACCTATCGTAGCAATAGCTTTCTAATGCTTCTTAAAACGCGATATCGCATCTCATTTCTATGTTTCATAGTAAGATATAATATGATTTGAGAAGTGTTATGTATTCCTCGTCTACACATCAAGTGAATGTAAATCCGACACATCCTTGCAAGGAAATAGCGTTTGCAGATGTCTACGTATCGAAGCAATAGAGTTCAAGTGCTTCTTAAAACGAGATATTGCATCTCATATCTATGTTTCATGATAAGATATAACATGACTTGCGTAGTGTTATGTATTCCTCGTCTACACTTCAGATGAATGCAAATGCGACACTTCCTTGCAAGGAAATAGCGTTTGCAGTTGTCTACGTATCGTAGCAATAGAATTCTTATGATTCTTATAACGCGATATCGCATCTCATTTCTATCTTTCATGGTAAGATATAGTATGATTTGCGAAGTGTTATGTATTCCTCGTCTACACTTCAAATGAATGTGAATGCGACACTTCCTCGCTAGGAAATAGCGTTTGCAGATGTCTACGTATCGTAGCAATAGATTTCTAATGCTTCTTAAAACGCGATATCGCATCTCATTTCTATGTTTTATGGCAAGATATAATATGATTTGCGAAGTGTTATGTATTCCTCGTCTACACTTCAAATGAATGTAAATGCGGCACTTCCTTGCTAGTAAATAGCCTCTGCTGGTGTCTAGGTATCGTAGCGATAGTGTTCTAATGCTTCTTAAAACGAGATATTGCATCTCATATCTATGTTTCATGATAAGATATAACATGATTTGCGTAGTGTTATGTATTCCTCGTCTACACTTCAGATGAATGCAAATGCGACACTTCCTTGCAAGGAAATAGCGTTTGCAGTTGTCTACGTATCGTAGCAATAGAATTCTTATGATTCTTAAAACGCGATATCTCATCTCATTTCTATCTTTCATGGTAAGATATAGTATGATTTGCGAAGTGTTATGTATTCCTCGTCTACACTTCAAATGAATGTGAATGCGACACTTCCTCGCTAGGAAATAGCGTTTGCAGATGTCTACGTATCGTAGCAATAGATTTCTAATGCTTCTTAAAACGCGATATCGCATCTCATTTCTATGTTTCATGGCAAGATATAATATGATTTGCGAAGTGTTATGTATTCCTCGTCTACACTTCAAATGAATGTAAATGCGACACTTCCTTGCTAGTAGATAGCCTCTGCTGGTGTCTAGGTATCGTAGCGATAGTGTTCTAATGCTTCTTAAAACGCGATATCGCATCTCATTTCTATGTTTCATGGCAAGATATAATATGATTTGCGAAGTGTTATGTATTCCTCGTCTACACTTCAAATGAATGTAAATGCGACACTTCTTTGCAAGGAAATAGCGCTGCAGATGTCTACCTATCATAGCAGTAGGGTTCTAATGCTTCTTAAAATGCGATATCGCATCTCATTTCTATGTTTCATGGTAAGATGTAATATGATTTGCGAAGTGTTATGTATTCCTCCTCTACATTTCAAATGAATGTAAATGCGACACTTCCTTGCTAGGAAATAGCGTCTGCAGATGTCTAGGTATCGTAGCAATAGATTTCTAATGCTTCTTAAAACGCGATATCGCGTCTCATTTCTATGTTTCATGGTAAGATGTAATATGATGTGCGAAGTGTTATGTATTCCTCCTCTACACTTCAAATGAATGTAAATGCGACACATCCCTGCCAGGAAATAGCATTTGCAAATGTCTACCTATCGTAGCCATAGTGTTCTAATGCTTCTTAAAACGCGATATCGCACCTCATTTCTATGTTTCATGGTAAGATATAATATGATTTGCGAAGTGTTATGTATTCCTCGTCTACACTTCAAATGAATGTAAATGCGACACTTCCTTGCAAGGAAATAGAGTTTGCAGATGTGTACGTATCGAAGCAATAGAGTTCAAATGCTTCTTAAAACGAGATATTGCATCTCATGTCTATGTTTCATGATAAGATATAATAATCATTGCGATGTGTTGTGCATTCCTCGTCTACGATTCAAATGAAAGTAAATGCGACACTTCCTTGCAAGGAAATAACGATTGCAGATGTCTACGTATCGTAGCAATAGAGTTCATATGATTCATAAAACGCGATATCGCATCTCATTTCTATGTTTCATGGTAAGATATAATATGATTTGCGAAGTGTTATGTATTCCTCGTTTACACTTCAAATGAATGTGAATGCGACACTTCCTCGCTAGGAAATAGCGTTTGCAGATGTTTACCTATAGTAGCAATAGAGTTCTAATGCTTCTTAAAACGCGATATCGCATCTCATTTCTATGTTTCATGGTAAGATATAATATGATTTGCGAAGTGTTATGTATTCCTCGTCTGCACTTCAAATGAATGTAAGTGCGACTCTTCCTTGCTAGTAAATAGCGTCTGCTGATGTCTAGGTATCGTAGCGATAGTGTTCTAATGCTTCTTAAAACGCGATATCGCATCTCATTTCTATGATTCATGGCAAGATATAATATGATTTGCGAAGTGTTATGTATTCCTCGTCTACACTTCAAATGAATGTAAATGCGACACTTCCTTGCTAGTAAATAGCGTCTGCTGATGTCCAGGTATCGTAGCGATAGTGTTCTAATGCTTCTTAAAACGCGATATCGCATCTCATTTCTATGTTTCATGGTAAGATATAATATGATTTGCGAAGTGTTATGTATTCCTCGTCTACACTTCAAATGAATGTAAATGCGACACTTCCTTGCAAGGAAATAGCGTTTGCTGATGTCTACGTATCGAAGCAATAGAGTTCAAATGCTTCTGAAAACGAGATATTGCATCTCATATCTATGCTTCATGATAAGATATAATATTCATTGCGAAGTGTTATGCATTCCTCGTATGCGACTCAAATGAATGTAAATGCGACACTTCCTTGCAAGGAAATAGCGTTTGCAGATGTCTACGTATCGTAGCAATAGATTTCTAATGCTTCTTAAGACGCGATATCGCATCTCATTTCTATGTTTCATGGCAAGATATAATATGATTTGCGAAGTGTTATGTATTCCTCGTCTACACTTCAAATGAATGTAAATGCGACACTTCCTTGCTAGTAAATAGCCTCTGCTGGTGTCTAGGTATCGTAGCGATAGTGTTCTAATGCTTCTTAAAACGCGATATCGCATCTCATTTCTATGTTTCATGGCAAGATATAATATGATTTGCGAAGTGTTATGTTTTCCTCGTCTACACTTCAAATGAATGTAAATGCGACACTTCTTTGCAAGGAAATAGCGCTGCAGATGTCTACCTATCATAGCAGTAGGGTTCTAATGCTTCTTAAAACGCGAAATCGCATCTCATTTCTATGTTTCATGGCAAGATATAATATGATTTGCGAAGTGTTATGTATTCCTCGTCTACACTTCAAATGAATGCAAATGCGACACTTCCTTGCAAGGAAATAGCGTTTGCAGATGTCTACGTATCGTAGCAATAGATTTCTAATGCTTCTTAAAACGCGATATCGCATCTCATTTCTATGTATCATGGCAACATATAATATGATTTGCGAAGTGTTATGTATTCCTCGTCTACACTTCAAATGATTGTAAATGCGACACTTTCTCGCTAGGAAATAGCGTCTGCTGATGTCTAGCTATCGTAGCGATAGTGTTCTAATGCTTCTTAAAACGCGATATCGCATCTCATTTCTATGTTTCATGGTAAGATATAATATGAATTGCGAAGTGTTATGTATTCCTCGTCTACACTTCAAATGAATGTGAATGCGACACTTCCTCGCTAGGAAATAGCGTTTGCAGATGTCTACGTATCGTAGCAATAGCTTTCTAATGCTTCTTTAAACGCGATATCGCATCTCATTTCCATGTTTCATGGTAAGATATAATATGATTTACGAAGTGTTATGTATTCCTCGCCTAAACTTCAAATGAATGTAAATGCGACACTTCTTTGCAAGGAAATAGCGTTTGCAGATGTCTACCTATCGTAGCAATAGCTTTCTAATGCTTCTTAAAACGCGATATCGCATCTCATTTCTATGTTTCATAGTAAGATATAATATGATTTGAGAAGTGTTATGTATTCCTCGTCTACACATCAAGTGAATGTAAATGCGACACATCCTTGCAAGGAAATAGCGTTTGCAGATGTCTACGTATCGAAGCAATAGAGTTCAAGTGCTTCTTAAAACGAGATATTGCATCTCATATCTATGTTTCATGATAAGATATAACATGATTTGCGTAGTGTTATGTATTCCTCGCCTAAACTTCAAATGAATGTAAATGCGACACTTCTTTGCAAGGAAATAGCGTTTGCAGATGTCTACCTATCGTAGCAATAGCTTTCTAATGCTTCTTAAAACGCGATATCGCATCTCATTTCTATGTTTCATGGTAAGATATAATATGATTTGCGAAGTGTTATGTATTCCTCGTTTACACTTCAAATGAATGTGAATGCGACACTTCCTCGCTAGGAAATAGCGTTTGCAGATGTTTACCTATAGTAGCAATAGAGTTCTAATGCTTTTTAAAACGCGATATCGCATCTCATTTCCATGTTTCATGGTAAGATATAATATGATTTGCGAAGTGTTATGTATTCCTCGTCTGCACTTCAAATGAATGTAAGTGCGACTCTTCCTTGCTAGTAAATAGCGTCTGCTGATGTCTAGGTATCGTAGCGATAGTGTTCTAATGCTTCTTAAAACGCGATATCGCATCTCATTTCTATGATTCATGGCAAGATATAATATGATTTGCGAAGTGTTATGTATTCCTCGTCTACACTTCAAATGAATGTAAATACGACACTTCCTTGCTAGTAAATAGCGTCTGCTGATGTCTAGGTATCGTAGCGATAGTGTTCTAATGCTTCTTAAAACGCGATATCGCATCTCATTTCTATGCTTCATGGTAAGATATAATATGATTTGCGAAGTGTTATGTATTCCTCGTCTACGCTTCAAATGAATGTAAATGCGACACTTCCTTGCAAGGAAATAGCGTTTGCTGATGTCTACGTATCGAAGCAATAGAGTTCAAATGCTTCTGAAAACGAGATATTGCATCTCATATCTATGCTTCATGATAAGGTATAATATTCTTTGCGAAGTGTTATGCATTCCTCGTATGCGACTCAAATGAATGTAAATGCGACACTTCCTTGCAAGGAAATAGTGTTTGCAGTTGTCTACGTATCGTAGCAATAGAGTTCTTATGATTCTTAAAACGCGATATCGCATCTCATTTCTATCTTTCATGGTAAGATATCATATGATTTGCGAAGTGTTATGTATTCCTCGTCTACACTTCAAATGAATGTGAATGCGACACTCCCTCGCTAGGAAATAGCGTTTGCAGATGTCTACGTATCGTAGCAATAGATTTCTAATGCCTCTTAAGACGCGATATCGCATCTCATTTCTATGTTTCATGGCAAGATATAATATGATTTGCGAAGTGTTATGTATTCCTCGTCTGCACTTCAAATGAATGTAAGTGCGACTCTTCCTTGCTAGTAAATAGCGTCTGCTGATGTCTAGGTATCGTAGCGATAGTGTTCTAATGCTTCTTAAAACGCGATATCGCATCTCATTTCTATGATTCATGGCAAGATATAATATGATTTGCGAAGTGTTATGTATTCCTCGTCTACACTTCAAATGAATGTAAATGCGACACTTCCTTGCTAGTAAATAGCGTCTGCTGATGTCCAGGTATCGTAGCGATAGTGTTCTAATGCTTCTTAAAACGCGATATCGCATCTCATTTCTATGTTTCATGGTAAGATATAATATGATTTGCGAAGTGTTATGTATTCCTCGTCTACACTTCAAATGAATGTAAATGCGACACTTCCTTGCAAGGAAATAGCGTTTGCTGATGTCTACGTATCGAAGCAATAGAGTTCAAATGCTTCTGAAAACGAGATATTGCATCTCATATCTATGCTTCATGATAAGATATAATATTCATTGCGAAGTGTTATGCATTCCTCGTATGCGACTCAAATGAATGTAAATGCGACACTTCCTTGCAAGGAAATAGCGTTTGCAGATGTCTACGTATCGTAGCAATAGATTTCTAATGCTTCTTAAGACGCGATATCGCATCTCATTTCTATGTTTCATGGCAAGATATAATATGATTTGCGAAGTGTTATGTATTCCTCGTCTACACTTCAAATGAATGTAAATGCGACACTTCCTTGCTAGTAAATAGCCTCTGCTGGTGTCTAGGTATCGTAGCGATAGTGTTCTAATGCTTCTTAAAACGCGATATCGCATCTCATTTCTATGTTTCATGGCAAGATATAATATGATTTGCGAAGTGTTACGTTTTCCTCGTCTACACTTCAAATGAATGTAAATGCGACACTTCTTTGCAAGGAAATAGCGCTGCAGATGTCTACCTATCATAGCAGTAGGGTTCTAATGCTTCTTAAAACGCGAAATCGCATCTCATTTCTATGTTTCATGGCAAGATATAATATGATTTGCGAAGTGTTATGTATTCCTCGTCTACACTTCAAATGAATGCAAATGCGACACTTCCTTGCAAGGAAATAGCGTTTGCAGATGTCTACGTATCGTAGCAATAGATTTCTAATGCTTCTTAAAACGCGATATCGCATCTCATTTCTATGTTTCATGGCAAGATATAATATGATTTGCGAAGTGTTATGTATTCCTCGTCTACACTTCAAATGAATGTAAATGCGACACTTTCTCGCTAGGAAATAGCGTCTGCTGATGTCTAGGTATCGTAGCGATAGTGTTCTAATGCTTCTTAAAACGCGATATCGCATCTCATTTCTATGTTTCATGGTAAGATATAATATGAATTGCGAAGTGTTATGTATTCCTCGTCTACACTTCAAATGAATGTGAATGCGACACTTCCTCGCTAGGAAATAGCGTTTGCAGATGTCTACGTATCGTAGCAATAGCTTTCTAATGCTTCTTTAAACGCGATATCGCATCTCATTTCCATGTTTCATGGTAAGATATAATATGATTTACGAAGTGTTATGTATTCCTCGCCTAAACTTCAAATGAATGTAAATGCGACACTTCTTTGCAAGGAAATAGCGTTTGCAGATGTCTACCTATCGTAGCAATAGCTTTCTAATGCTTCTTAAAACGCGATATCGCATCTCATTTCTATGTTTCGTAGTAAGATATAATATGATTTGAGAAGTGTTATGTATTCCTCGTCTACACATGAAGTGAATGTAAATGCGACACATCCTTGCAAGGAAATAGCGTTTGCAGATGTCTACGTATCGAAGCAATAGAGTTCAAGTGCTTCTTAAAACGAGATATTGCATCTCATATCTATGTTTCATGATAAGATATAACATGATTTGCGTAGTGTTATGTATTCCTCGCCTAAACTTCAAATGAATGTAAATGCGACACTTCTTTGCAAGGAAATAGCGTTTGCAGATGTCTACCTATCGTAGCAATAGCTTTCTAATGCTTCTTAAAACGCGATATCGCATCTCATTTCTATGTTTCATGGTAAGATATAATATGATTTGCGAAGTGTTATGTATTCCTCGTTTACACTTCAAATGAATGTGAATGCGACACTTCCTCGCTAGGAAATAGCGTTTGCAGATGTTTACCTATAGTAGCAATAGAGTTCTAATGCTTTTTAAAACGCGATATCGCATCTCATTTCCATGTTTCATGGTAAGATATAATATGATTTGCGAAGTGTTATGTATTCCTCGTCTGCACTTCAAATGAATGTAAGTGCGACTCTTCCTTGCTAGTAAATAGCGTCTGCTGATGTCTAGGTATCGTAGCGATAGTGTTCTAATGCTTCTTAAAACGCGATATCGCATCTCATTTCTATGATTCATGGCAAGATATAATATGATTTGCGAAGTGTTATGTATTCCTCGTCTACACTTCAAATGAATGTAAATACGACACTTCCTTGCTAGTAAATAGCGTCTGCTGATGTCTAGGTATCGTAGCGATAGTGTTCTAATGCTTCTTAAAACGCGATATCGCATCTCATTTCTATGCTTCATGGTAAGATATAATATGATTTGCGAAGTGTTATGTATTCCTCGTCTACGCTTCAAATGAATGTAAATGCGACACTTCCTTGCAAGGAAATAGCGTTTGCTGATGTCTACGTATCGAAGCAATAGAGTTCAAATGCTTCTGAAAACGAGATATTGCATCTCATATCTATGCTTCATGATAAGGTATAATATTCTTTGCGAAGTGTTATGCATTCCTCGTATGCGACTCAAATGAATGTAAATGCGACACTTCCTTGCAAGGAAATAGTGTTTGCAGTTGTCTACGTATCGTAGCAATAGAGTTCTTATGATTCTTAAAACGCGATATCGCATCTCATTTCTATCTTTCATGGTAAGATATCATATGATTTGCGAAGTGTTATGTATTCCTCGTCTACACTTCAAATGAATGTGAATGCGACACTCCCTCGCTAGGAAATAGCGTTTGCAGATGTCTACGTATCGTAGCAATAGATTTCTAATGCCTCTTAAGACGCGATATCGCATCTCATTTCTATGTTTCATGGCAAGATATAATATGATTTGCGAAGTGTTATGTATTCCTCGCCTACACTTCAAATGAATGTAAATGCGACACTTTCTCGCTAGGAAATAGCGTCTGCTGATGTCTAGGTATTGTAGCGATAGTGTTCTAATGCTTCTTAAAACGCGATATCGCATCTCATTTCTATGTTTCATGGTAAGATATAATATGAATTGCGAAGTGTTATGTATTCCTCGTCTACACTTCAAATGAATGTGAATGCGACACTTCCTCGCTAGGAAATAGCGTTTGCAGATGTCTACGTATCGTAGCAATAGCTTTCTAATGCTTCTTTAAACGCGATATCGCATCTCATTTCCATGTTTCATGGTAAGATATAATATGATTTACGAAGTGTTATGTATTCCTCGCCTAAACTTCAAATGAATGTAAATGCGACACTTCTTTGCAAGGAAATAGCGTTTGCAGATGTCTACCTATCGTAGCAATAGCTTTCTAATGCTTCTTAAAACGCGATATCGCATCTCATTTCTATGTTTCATAGTAAGATATAATATGATTTGAGAAGTGTTATGTATTCCTCGTCTACACATCAAGTGAATGTAAATGCGACACATCCTTGCAAGGAAATAGCGTTTGCACATGTCTACGTATCGAAGCAATAGAGTTCAAGTGCTTCTTAAAACGAGATATTGCATCTCATATCTATGTTTCATGATAAGATATAACATGATTTGCGTAGTGTTATGTATTCCTCGTCTACACTTCAAATGAATGCAAATGCGACACTTCCTTGCAAGGAAATAGCGTTTGCAGTTGTCTACGTATCGTAGCAATAGAATTCTTATGATTCTTAAAACGCGATATCGCATCTCATTTCTATCTTTCATGGTAAGATATAGTATGATTTGCGAAGTGTTATGTATTCCTCGTCTACACTTCAAATGAATGTGAATGCGACACTTCCTCGCTAGGAAATAGCGTTTGCAGATGTCTACGTATCGTAGCAATAGCTTTCTAATGCTTCTTTAAACGCGATATCGCATCTCATTTCCATGTTTCATGGTAAGATATAATATGATTTACGAAGTGTTATGTATTCCTCGCCTAAACTTCAAATGAATGTAAATGCGACACTTCTTTGCAAGGAAATAGCGTTTGCAGATGTCTACCTATCGTAGCAATAGCTTTCTAATGCTTCTTAAAACGCGATATCGCATCTCATTTCTATGTTTCATGGTAAGATATAATATGATTTGCGAAGTGTTATGTATTCCTCGTTTACACTTCAAATGAATGTGAATGCGACACTTCCTCGCTAGGAAATAGCGTTTGCAGATGTTTACCTATAGTAGCAATAGAGTTCTAATGCTTCTTAAAACGCGATATCGCATCTCATTTCCATGTTTCATGGTAAGATATAATATGATTTGCGAAGTGTTATGTATTCCTCGTCTGCACTTCATATGAATGTAAGTGCGACTCTTCCTTGCTAGTAAATAGCGTCTGCTGATGTCTAGGTATCGTAGCGATAGTGTTCTAATGCTTCTTAAAACGCGATATCGCATCTCATTCCTATGATACATGGCAAGATATAATATGATTTGCGAAGTGTTATGTATTCCTCGTCTACACTTCAAATGAATGTAAATGCGACACTTCCTTGCTAGTAAATAGCGTCTGCTGATGTCTAGGTATCGTAGCGATAGTGTTCTAATGCTTCTTAAAACGCGATATCGCATCTCATTTCTATACTTCATGGTAAGATATAATATGATTTGCGAAGTGTTATGTATTCCTCGTCTACACTTCAAATGAATGTAAATGCGACACTTCCTTGCAAGGAGATAGCGTTTGCTGATGTCTACGTATCGAAGCAATAGAGTTCAAATGCTTCTGAAAACGAGATATTGCATCTCATATCTATGCTTCATGATAAGATATAATATTCTTTGCGAAGTGTTATGCATTCCTCGTATGCGACTCAAATGAATGTAAATGCGACACTTCCTTGCAAGGAAATAGCGTTTGCAGTTGTCTACGTATCGTAGCAATAGAGTTCTTATGATTCTTAAAACGCCATATCGCATCTCATTTCTATCTTTCATGGTAAGATATCATATGATTTGCGAAGTGTTATGTATTCCTCGTCTACACTTCAAATGAATGTGAATGCGACACTCCCTCGCTAGGAAATAGCGTTTGCAGATGTCTACGTATCGTAGCAATAGATTTCTAATGCCGCTTAAGACGCGATATCGCATCTCATTTCTATGTTTCATGGCAAGATATAATATGATTTGCGAAGTGTTATGTATTCCTCGCCTACACTTCAAATGAATGTAAATGCGACACTTTCTCGCTAGGAAATAGCGTCTGCTGATGTCTAGGTATTGTAGCGATAGTGTTCTAATGCTTTTTAAAACGCGATATCGCATCTCATTTCTATGTTTCATGGTAAGATATAATATGAATTGCGAAGTGTTATGTATTCCTCGTCTACACTTCAAATGAATGTGAATGCGACACTTCCTCGCTAGGAAATAGCGTTTGCAGATGTCTACGTATCGTAGCAATAGCTTTCTAATGCTTCTTTAAACGCGATATCGCATCTCATTTCCATGTTTCATGGTAAGATATAATATGATTTACGAAGTGTTATGTATTCCTCGCCTAAACTTCAAATGAATGTAAATGCGACACTTCTTTGCAAGGAAATAGCGTTTGCAGATGTCTACCTATCGTAGCAATAGCTTTCTAATGCTTCTTAAAACGCGATATCGCATCTCATTTCTATGTTTCATGGTAAGATATAATATGATTTGCGAAGTGTTATGTATTCCTCGTTTACACTTCAAATGAATGTGAATGCGACACTTCCTCGCTAGGAAATAGCGTTTGCAGATGTTTACCTATAGTAGCAATAGAGTTCTAATGCTTCTTAAAACGCGATATCGCATCTCATTTCCATGTTTCATGGTAAGATATAATATGATTTGCGAAGTGTTATGTATTCCTCGTCTGCACTTCATATGAATGTAAGTGCGACTCTTCCTTGCTAGTAAATAGCGTCTGCTGATGTCTAGGTATCGTAGCGATAGTGTTCTAATGCTTCTTAAAACGCGATATCGCATCTCATTCCTATGATTCATGGCAAGATATAATATGATTTGCGAAGTGTTATGTATTCCTCGTCTACACTTCAAATGAATGTAAATGCGACACTTCCTTGCTAGTAAATAGCGTCTGCTGATGTCTAGGTATCGTAGCGATAGTGTTCTAATGCTTCTTAAAACGCGATATCGCATCTCATTTCTATACTTCATGGTAAGATATAATATGATTTGCGAAGTGTTATGTATTCCTCGTCTACACTTCAAATGAATGTAAATGCGACACTTCCTTGCAAGGAGATAGCGTTTGCTGATGTCTACGTATCGAAGCAATAGAGTTCAAATGCTTCTGAAAACGAGATATTGCATCTCATATCTATGCTTCATGATAAGATATAATATTCTTTGCGAAGTGTTATGCATTCCTCGTATGCGACTCAAATGAATGTAAATGCGACACTTCCTTGCAAGGAAATAGCGTTTGCAGTTGTCTACGTATCGTAGCAATAGAGTTCTTATGATTCTTAAAACGCCATATCGCATCTCATTTCTATCTTTCATGGTAAGATATCATATGATTTGCGAAGTGTTATGTATTCCTCGTCTACACTTCAAATGAATGTGAATGCGACACTCCCTCGCTAGGAAATAGCGTTTGCAGATGTCTACGTATCGTAGCAATAGATTTCTAATGCTTCTTAAGACGCGATATCGCATCTCATTTCTATGTTTCATGGCAAGATATAATATGATTTGCGAAGTGTTATGTATTCCTCGTCTACACTTCAAATGAATGTAAATGCGACACTTTCTCGCTAGGAAATAGCGTCTGCTGATGTCTAGGTATTGTAGCGATAGTGTTCTAATGCTTCTTAAAACGCGATATCGCATCTCATTTCTATGTTTCATAGTAAGATATAATATGATTTGAGAAGTGTTATGTATTCCTCGTCTACACATCAAGTGAATGTAAATGCGACACATCCTTGCAAGGAAATAGCGTTTGCAGATGTCTACGTATCGAAGCAATAGAGTTCAAGTGCTTCTTAAAACGAGATATTGCATCTCATATCTATGTTTCATGATAAGATATAACATGATTTGCGTAGTGTTATGTATTCCTCGTCTACACTTCAAATGAATGCAAATGCGACACTTCCTTGCAAGGAAATAGCGTTTGCAGTTGTCTACGTATCGTAGCAATAGAATTCTTATGATTCTTAAAACGCGATATCGCATCTCATTTCTATCTTTCATGGTAAGATATAGTATGATTTGCGAAGTGTTATGTATTCCTCGTCTACACTTCAAATGAATGTGAATGCGACACTTCCTCGCTAGGAAATAGCGTTTGCAGATGTCTACGTATCGTAGCAATAGATTTCTAATGCTTCTTAAAATGCGATATCGCATCTCATTTCTATGTTTCATGGCAAGATATAATATGATTTGTGATGTGTTATGTATTCCTCGTCTACACTTCAAATGAATGTAAATGCGACACTTCCTTGCTAGGAAATAGCGTCTGCAGATGTCTAGGTATCGTAGCGATAGTGTTCTAATGCTTCTTAAAACGCGATATCGCATCTCATATCTATGTTTCATGATAAGATATAATATTCATTGCGAAGTGTTATGCATTCCTCGTATGCGATTCAGATGAATGTAAATGCGACACTTCCTTGCAAGCAAATAGCGTTTGCAGTTTTCTACGTATCGTAGCAATAGGGTTCTTATGATTCTTAAAACGCGATATCGCATCTCATTTCCATCTTTCATGGTAAGATATAATATGATTTGCGAAGAGTTATGTATTCCTCGTCTACACATCAAATGAATGTAAATGCGACACTTCCCTGCAAGGAAATAGCGATTGCAGATGTCTACGTATCGAAGCAATAGAGTTCAAATGCTTCTTAAAACGAGATATTGCATCTCATTTCTATGTTGCATGGTAAGATATAATATGATTTGCGAAGTGTTACGTATTCCTCGTCTACACTTCAAATGAATGTAAATGCGACACTTCCTTGCTAGGAAATAGCGTCTGCAGATGTCTAGGTATCGTAGCAATAGAGTTCTAATGCTTCTTAAAACGAGATATTGCATCTCATATCTATGTTTCATGATAAGATATAATATTCATTGCGAAGTGTTATGCATTCCTCGTCTACACTTCAAATGAATGTGAATGCGATACTTCCTCGCTAGGAAATAGCGTTTGCAGATGTCTACGTATTGTATCAATAGCTCTCTAATGTTTCTTAAAACGCGATATCGCATCTCATTTCTATGTTTCATGGTAAGATATAATATGATTTGCGAAGTGTCATGTATTCCTCGTCTACACTTCAAGTGAATGTGACTGCGATATTTCCTCGCTAGGAAATAGCGTTTGCAGATGTCTACGTATCGTAGCAATAGCTTTCTAACGCTTCTTAAAACGCGATATCGCATCTCATTTCTATGTTTCATGGTAAGATATAATATGATTTGCGAAGTGTTATGTATTCCTCGCCTACACTTCAAATGAATGTAAATGCGACACTTCCTTGCTAGGAAATGGCGTCCGCAGATGCCTAGGTATCGTAGCAATAGAGTTCTAATGCTTCTTAAAACGAGATATTGCATCTCATATCTATGTTTCATGATAAGATATAATATTCATTGCGAAGTGTTATGCATTCCTCGTCTACGATTCAAATGAAAGCAAATGCGACACTTCCTTCCAAGGATATAGCGTTTGCAGATGTCTACGTATCGTAGCAATAGAGTTCATATGATTCTTAAAACGCGATATCGCATCTCATTTCTATGTTTCATGGTAAGATATAACATGATTTGCGAAGTGTTATGTATTCCTCGTCTACGCTTCAAATGAATGTGAATGCGATACTTCCTCGCTAGGAAATAGCGTTTGCAGATGTCTACGTATTGTATCAATAGCTCTCTAATGCTTCTCAAAACGCGATATCGCATCTCATTTCTATGTTTCATGGTAAGATATAATATGATTTGCGAAGTGTCATGTATTCCTCGTCTACACTTCAAGTGAATGTGACTGCGATATTTCCTCGCTAGGAAATAGCGTTTGCAGATGTCTACGTATCGTAGCAATAGCTTTCTAATGCTTCTTAAAACGCGATATCGCATCTTATTTCTATGTTTCATGGTAAGATGTAATATGATTTGCGAAGTGTTATATATTCCTCCTCTACACTTCAAATGAATGTAAGTGCGACACTTCCTTGCAAGGAAATAGCGTTTGCAAATGTCTAGCTATCGTAGCAATAGGGTTCTAATGCTTCTTAAAACGCGATATCGCATCTCATTTCTATGTTTCATGGTAAGATATAATATGGTTTGCGAAGTGTTATGTATTCCTCGTCTACACTACAAATGAATGTAAATGGGACACTTCCTTGCAAGGAAATAGCGTTTGCTGATGTCTACGTATCGAAGCAATAGAGTTCAAATGCTTCTTAAAACGAGATATTGCATCTCATATATATGTTTCATGATAAGATATAATATTCATTGCGAAGTGTTATGCATTCCTCGTCTACGATTCAAATGAAAGTAAATGCGACACTTCCTTGCAAGGAAATCGCGTTTGCAGATGTCTACGTATCGTAGCAATAGCTTTATAATGCTTCTTAAAACGCGAGATCGCATCCCATTTCTATGTTTCATGGTAAGATATAATATGATTTGCGAAGTGTCATGTATTCCTCGCCTACACTTCAAATGAATGTAAATGCGACACTTCCTTGCTAGGAAATGGCGTCCGCAGATGCCTAGGTATCGTAGCAATAGAGTTCTAATGCTTCTTAAAACGAGATATTGCATCTCATATCTATGTTTCATGATAAGATATAATATTCATTGCGAAGTGTTATGCATTCCTCGTCTACGATTCAAATGAAAGTAAATGCGACACTTCCTTGCAAGGAAATAGCGTTTGCAGATGTCTACGTATCGTAGCAATAGAGTTCATATGATTCTTAAAACGCGATATCGCAACTCATTTCTATGTTTCATGGTAAGATATAACATGATTTGGGAAGTGTTATGTATTCCTCGTCTAGACTTCAAATGAATGTGAATGCGATACTTCCTCGCTAGGAAATAGCGTTTGCAGATGTCTACGTATCGTAGCAATAGATTACTAATGCTTCTTAAAACGAGATATTGCATCTCATTTCTATGTCTCACTGTAAGATATAATATGATTTGCAAAGTGTCATGTATTCCTCGTCTACACTTCAAATGAATGTAAATGCGACACTTCCTTGCAAGGAAATAGCGTTTGCAGATGTCTACCTATCGTAGCAATAGAGTTCTTATGATTCTTAAAACGCGATATCGCATCTCATTTCTATGTTTCATGGTAAGATATAATATGATTTGCTTAGTGTTATGTATTCCTCGTCTACACTTCAAATGAATGTAAATGCGACACTTCCTTGCAAGGAAATAGCGTTTGCAGATGCCTACGTATCGAAGCAATAGAGTTCAAATGCTTCTTAAAACGAGATATTGCATCTCATATCTATGTTTCATGATAAGATATAATATTCATTGCGAAGTGTTATGCATTCCACGTCTGCGATTCAAATGAACGTAAATGCGACACTTCCTTGCAAGGAAATAGCGTTTGCAGATGTCTACGTATCGTAACAATAGAGTTCTAATGCTTCTTAAAACGCGATATCGCATCTCATTTCTATGTTTCATGGTAAGATATAATATGATTTGCGAAGTGTCATGTATTCCTCGTCTACACTTCAAATGAATGTAAATGCGACACTTCCTTGCTAGGAAATAGCGTCTGCAGATGTCTAGGTATCGTAGCGATAGAGTTCTAATGCTTCTCAAAACGCAATATCGCATCTCATTTCTATGTTTCATGATAAGATATATTATTCATTGCGAAGTGTTATGCATTCTACGTCTACGATTCAAATGAACGTAAATGCGACACTTCCTTGCTAGGAAATAGCGTCTGCAGATGTCTAGGTATCGTAGCAATAGAGTTCTAATGCTTCTTAAAACGCGATATCGCATCTCATTTCTATGTTTCATGGTAAGATATTATATGATTTGCGAAGTGTTATGTATTCCTCGTCTACACTTCAAATGAATGTAAATGAGACACTTCCTTGCAAGGAAATAGCGTCTGCAGATGTCTACGTATCGTAGCAATAGGGTTCTTATGATTCTTAAAACGCGATATCGCATCCCATTTCTTCAGACGAGGAATGCATAACACTTCGCAATGAATATTATATCTTATCATGAAACATAGATATGAGATGCAATATCCTGTTTTAAGAAGCATTTGAACTCTATTGCTTCGATACGTAGGCATCTGCAAACGCTATTTCCTTGCAAGGAAGTGTCGCATTTACATTCATTTGAAGTGTAGACGAGGAATACGTAACACTTCGCAAATCATATTATATCTTACCATGAAACATAGAAATGATATGCGATATCGCGTTTTAAGAATCATAAGAACTCCAATGCTACGATACGTAGACATCTGCAAACGCTATTTTCTTGAAAGGAAGTGTCGCATTTACATTCAATTGAATCGTAGACGCGGAATGCATAACACTTCGCAATGAATATTATATCTTATCATGAAACATAGATATGAGATACTATATCTCGTTTTAAGAAGCATTTGAACTCTATTGCTACGATACCTAGACATCTGCAGACGCTATTTCCTAGCAAGGAAGTGTCGCATTTACATTCATTTGAAGTGTAGACGAGGAATACGTGACACTTCGCAAATCATGTTATATCTTACCATGAAACATAGAAGTGGGATGCGATATCGCGTTTTAAGAAGCATTAGAACTCTATTGCTACGATACCTAGACATCTGCAGACGCCATTTCCTACCAAGGAAGTGTCGCATTTACATTCATTTGAAGTATAGACGAGGAATACATAAGACTTCGCAAATCATATTATATCTTACCATGAAACATAGAAATGAGATGCGATATCGCGTTTTAAGAAGCATCAGAACTCTACTGCTACGACAGGCAGACACCTGCAAACGCTATTTCCTTGCAAGGAAGTGTCGCATTTACATTCATTTGAAGTGTAGTCGAGGAATACATAAGACTTCGCAAATCATATTATATCTTACCATGAAACATAGAAATGAGATGCGATATCGCGTTTTAAGGATCATAAGAACTCTATTGCTACGATACGTAGACATCTGCAGACGCTATTTCCTTGCAAGGAAGTGTCGCATTTACAATCATTTGAAGTGTAGACGAGGAGCACATAACACTACGCAAATCATATTATATCTTACCATGAAACATAGAAATGAGAAGCGATATCGCGTTTTAAGAATCACAAGAACTCTATTGCTACGATATGTAGACATCTGCAAACGCTATTTCCTTACAAGAAAGTGTCGCAATTACATTCATTTGAATCGTATACTAGGAATGCATAACACTTCGCAATGAATATTATATCTTATCATGAAACGTAGATATGAGATGCTATATCTCGTTTTAAGAAGCATTTGAACTCTATTGCTACGATACGTAGACATCTGCAGACGCTATTTCCTAGCAAGGAAGTGTCGCATTTACATTCATTTGAAGTGTAGACGAGGAATACATGACACTTCGCAAATCATATTATATCTTACCATGAAACATAGAAATGAGATGCGATATCGCGTTTTAAGAAGCATTAGGAATCTATTGCTACGATACGTAGATATCTGCAAACGCTATTTCTTTGCAAGGAAGTGTCGCATTTACATTCATTTGAAGTGTAGACGAGGAATACATAACACTTCGCAAATCATATTATATCTTACCATGAAACATAGAAATGAGATGAGATATCGCGTTTTAAGAAGCATCAGAACTCTACTGCTACGATAGGTAGACATCTGCAAACGCTATTTCCTTGCAAGGAAGTGTCGCATTTACATTCATTTGAAGTGTAGATGAGGAATACATCACAATTCGCAAATCATATTATATCTTACCATGAAACATAGAAATGAGATGCGATATTGCGTTTTGAGAAGCATCAGAACAATATCGCTGCGATACCTAAACATCTGCAGACGCTATTTCCTTTCAAGGGAGTGTCGCATTTACAGTCATTTGAAGTGTAGACGAGGAGCACATAACACTACGCAAATCATATTATATCTTACCATGAAACATAGAAATGAGATGCGATATCGCGTTTTAAGAATCATAAGAACTCCATTGCTACGATACGTAGACATCTGCAAACGCACTTTCCTTGCAAGGAAGTGTCGCATTAACATTCATATGAGGTGTAGACGAGGAATACATAACACTTCGCAAATCATATTATATCTTACCATGAAACCAAAACCAAATGAATGTAAATGCAACACTTCCTTGCAAGGAAATAGCGTTTGCAGTTGTCTACCTATCGTAGCAATAGAGTTCTAATGCTTCTTAAAACGCGATATCGCATCTCATTTCTATGTTTCATGGTAAGATATAATATGATTTGCGAAGTGTCATGTATTCCTCGTCTACACTTCAAATGAATGTAAATGCGACAACTCCTTGTTAGGAAGTAGCGTCTGCAGATGTCTAGGTATCGTAGCAATAAAGTTCTAATGCTTCTTAAAACGCGATATCGCATCTCATTTCTACGTTTCATGGTAAGATGTAATATGATTTGCGAAGTGTTATGTATTCGTCGCCTACACTTCAAATGAATGTAAATGTGACACTTCCTTGCAAGGAAATAGCGTTTGCAGATGCCTACGTATCGAACCAATAGAGTTCAAATGCTTCTTAAAACGAGATATTGCATCTCATATCTATGTTTCATGATAAGATATAATATTCATTGCGAAGTGTTATGCATTCCTCGTCTGCGATTCAAATGAACGTTAATGCGGCACTTCCTTGCAAGGAAATAGCGTTTGCAGATGTCTACGTATCGTAACAATAGAGTTCTTATGATTCTTAAAAGGCGATATCGCATCTCATTTCTATGTTTCTTGGTAAGATATAATATTCATTGCGAAGTGTTATGCATTCCACGTCTGCGATTCAAATGAACGTAAATGCGACACTTCCTTGCAATTAAATAGCGTTTGCAGATGTCTACGTATCGTAACAATAGAGTTCTAATGCTTCTTAAAACGCGATATCGCATCTCATTTCTATGTTTCATGGTAAGATATAACATGATTTGCGAAGGGTTATGTATTCCTCGTCTACACTTCAAATGAATGTAAATGCGACACTTCCTTGCTAGGAAATAGCGTTTGCAGATGTCTAGGTATCGTAGCAATAGAGTTCTAATGCTTCTTAGAACGCGATATCGCATCTCATTTCTATGTTTCACGGTAAGATATAACATGATTTGCGAAGTGTCATGTATTCCTCGTCTACACTTCAAATGAATGTAAATGCGACACTTCCTTGCTAGGAAATAGCGTCTGCAGATGTCTAGGTATCGTAGCAATAGAGTTCAAATGCTTCTTAAAACGAGATATAGCATCTCATATCTATGTTTCATGATAAGATATAATATTCATTGAGAAGTGTTATGCATTCCTCGTCTGCGATTCAAATGAACGTTAATGCGGCACTTCCTTGCAAGGAAATAGCGTTTGCAGATGTCTACGTATCGTAACAATAGAGTTCTTATGATTCTTAAAAGGCGATATCGCATCTCATTTCTATGTTTCATGGTAAGATATAATATGATTTGCGAAGTGTCGTGTATTCCTCGTCTACACTTCAAATGAATGTAAATGCGACACTTCCTTGCTAGGTAATAGCGTCTGCAGATGTCTAGGTATCGTAGCAATAGAGTTCTAATGCTTCTTAAGACGCGATATCGCATCTCATTTCTATGTTTCATGGTAAGATATAATATGATTTGCGAAGTGTCATGTATTCCTCGTCTACACTTCAAATGAATGTAAATGCGACACTTCCTTGCTAGGAAATAGCGTCTGCAGATGACTAGGTATCGTAGCAATAGTGTCCTAGTGCTTCTTAAAACGCGATATCGCATCTCATTTCTATGTTTCATGGTAGGATATAATATGATTTGCGAAGTGTTATGTCTTCCTCGTCTACACTTCAAATGAATGTAAATGCGACACTTCCTTGCAAAGAAATAGCGTTTGCAGATGTCTACGTATCGTAGCAATAGATTTCTAATGCTACTTAAAACGCGATATCGCATCTCATTTCGATGTTTCACTGTAAGATATAATATGATTTGCGAAGTGTCATGTATTCCTCGTCTACACTTCATATGAATGTTAATGAGACACTTCCTTGCAAGGAAAGTGCGTTTGCAGATGTCTACGTATCGTAGCAATAGAGTTCTTATGATTCTTAAAACGCGATATCGCATCTCATTTCTATGTTTCATGGTAAGATATAATATGATTTGCGAAGTGTTATGTATTCCTCGTCAACACTTCAAATGAATGTAAATGCGACACTTCCTTGCAAAGAAATAGCGTTTGCAGATGTCTACGTATCGTAGCAATAGATTTCTAATGCTTCTTAAAACGCAATATCGCATCTCATTTCTATGTTTCATGGTAAGATATAATATGATTTGCGAAGTGTCATGTATTCCTCGTCTACACTTCAAATGAATGTAAATGCGACACTTCCTTGCTAGGAAATAGCGTCTGCAGATGTCTAGGTATCGTAGCAATAGAGTTCAAATGCTTCTTAAAACGAGATATAATATCTCATATCTATGTTTCATGATAAGATATAATATTCATTGCGAAGTGTTATGCATTCCGCGTCTACGATTCAATTGAATGTAAATGCGACACTTCCTTGCAAGGAAATATCGTTTGCAGATGTCTACGTATCGTAGCAATGGAGTTCTTATGATTCTTAATACGCGATATCGCATCTCATTTCTATGTTTCATGGTAAGATATAATATGGTTTGCGAAGTGTGATGTATTCCTCGTCTACACTTCAAATGAATGTAAATGCAACACTTCCTTGCAAGGGAATAGCGTTTGCAGATGTCTGCCTATCGTAGCAGTAGAGTTCTAATGCTTCTTAAAACCCGATATCGCATCTCATTTCTATGTTTCTTGGTAAGATATAATATTCATTGCGAAGTGTTATGCATTCCACGTCTGCGATTCAAATGAACGTAAATGCGACACTTCCTTGCAATTAAATAGCGTTTGCAGATGTCTACGTATCGTAACAATAGAGTTCTAATGCTTCTTAAAACGCGATATCGCATCTCATTTCTATGTTTCATGGTAAGATATAACATGATTTGCGAAGGGTTATGTATTCCTCGTCTACACTTCAAATGAATGTAAATGCGACACTTCCTTGCTAGGAAATAGCGTTTGCAGATGTCTAGGTATCGTAGCAATAGAGTTCTAATGCTTCTTAGAACGCGATATCGCATCTCATTTCTATGTTTCACGGTAAGATATAACATGATTTGCGAAGTGTCATGTATTCCTCGTCTACACTTCAAATGAATGTAAATGCGACACTTCCTTGCTAGGAAATAGCGTCTGCAGATGTCTAGGTATCGTAGCAATAGAGTTCAAATGCTTCTTAAAACGAGATATAGCATCTCATATCTATGTTTCATGATAAGATATAATATTCATTGCGAAGTGTTATGCATTCCGCGTCTACGATTCAAATGAATGTAAATGGGACACTTCCTTGCAAGGAAATAGCGTTTGCAGATGTCTACGTATCGTAGCAATGAAGTTCTTATGATTCTTAAAACGCGATATCGCATCTCATTTCTATGTTTCATGGTAAGATATAATATGATTTGCGAAGTGTTATGTATTCCTCGTCTACACTTCAAATGAATGTAAATGCGACACTTGCTTGCAAGGAAATAGCGTTTTGAGATATCTACGTATCGTAACAATTGAGTTCTTATGATTCTTAAAACGCGAAATCGCATCTCATTTCTATGTTTCATGGTAAGATATAATATGATTTGCGAAGTGTCATGTAATCCTCGTCTACACTTCAAATGATTGTAAATGCGACACTTCCTTGCTAGGAAATAGCGTCTGCAGATGTCCAGGTATCGTAGCAATAGAGTTCTAATGCTTCTTAAAACGCGATATCGCATCTCATTTCTATGTTTCATGGTAAGATATAACACGATTTGCGAAGTGTTATGTATTCCTCGCCTACACTTCAAATGAATGTAAATGCGACACTTCCTTGCAAGGAAATAGCGTTTGCAGATGTCTGCCTATCGTAGCAATAGAGATCTAATGCTTCCTAAAACGCGATATCGCATCTCATTTCTATGTTTCATGGTAAGATATAATATGATTTGCGAAGTGTTATGTATTCCTCGTCTACACTTCAAATGAACGTAAATGCGACACTTCCTTGCTAGGAAATATCGTCTGCAGATGTCTAGGTATCGTAGCGATAGGGTTCTAATGCTTCTCAAAACGCAATATCGCATCTCATTTCTATGTTTCATGGTAAGATATAATATGATTTGCGAAGTGTTATGTATTCCTCGTCTACACTTCAAATGAATGTGAATGCGATACTTCCTCGCTAGGAAATAGCGTTTGCAGATGTCTACGTATCGTTGCAATAGCTTTCTAATGCTTCTTAAAACGCGATATCGCATCTCATTTCTATGTTTCATGGTACTATATAATATGATTTGCGAAGTGTCATGTATTCCTCGTCTACATTTCAAATGAATGTGACTGCGATATTTCCTCGCTAGGAAATAGCGTTTGCAGATGTCTACGTATCGTAGCAATAGCTTTCTACTGCTTCTTAAAACGCGATATCGCATCTCATTTCTATGTTTCATTGTAAGATGTAATATGATTTGCGAAGTGATATGTATTCCCCGTCTACACTTCAAATGAACGTAAATGCGACACTTCCTTACAAGGAAATAGCGTTTGCAGGTGTCTACCTATCGTAGCAATAGAATTGTAATGCATCTTAAAACACGATATCGCATCTCATTTCTATGTTTCATGGTACTATATAATATGATTTGCGAAGTGTCATGTATTCCTCGTCTACATTTCAAATGTATGTGACTGCGATATTTCCTCGCTAGGAAATAGCGTTTGCAGATGTCTACGTATCGTAGCAATAGCTTTCTAATGCTTCTTAAGACGCGATATCGCATCTCATTTCTATGTTTCATTGTAAGATGTAATATGATTTGCGAAGTGTTATGTATTCGTCGTCTACACTTCAAATGAATGTAAATGTGACACTTCCTTGCAAGGATATAGCGTTTGCAGATGTCTACGTATCGGAGCAATAGAGTTCTAATGCTTCATAAAACGCGATATCGCATCTCTTTTCTATGTTTCATGGTAAGATGTAATATGATTTGCGAAGTGTTATGTATTCCTCCTCTACACTTCAAATGAATGTAAGTGCGACACTTCCTTACAAGGAAATAGTGTTTGCTGATGTCTACGTATCGAAGAAATAGAGTTCAAATGCTTCTTAAAACGAGATATTGCATCTCATATCTATGTTTCATGATAAGATATAATATTCATTGCGAAGTGTTATGCATTCCTCGTCTACGATTCAAATGAATGTAAATGCAACACTTCCTTGCTAGGAAATAGCGTCTGCAGATGTCTACGTATCGTAACAGTAGAGTTCTTATGATTCTTAAAACGCGATATCGCATCTCATTTCTATGTTTCATGGTAAGATATAATATGATTTGCGAAGTGTCATGTATTCCTCGTCTACACTTCAAATGAATGTAAATGCGAGACTTCCTTGCTAGGAAATAGCGTCTGCAGATGTCTAGGTATCGTAGCAATAGTCTTCTAATGCTTCTTAAGACGCGATGTCGCATCTCATTTCTATGTTCCATGGTGAGATATAATATGATTTGCGAAGTGTCATGTATTCCTCGTCTACACTTCAAATGAATGTAAATGCGACACTTCCTTGCTAGGAAATAGCGTCTGCAGAATTCTAGGTATCGTAGCAATAGAGTTCAAATGCTTCTTAAAACGAGATATTGCATCTCATATCTATGTTTTTGATAAGATATAATATTCATTGCGAAGTGTTATGCGGTCCTCATCTATGATTCAAATGACTGTAAATGCGACACTTCCTTGCTAGGAAATAGCGTTTGCAGATGTCTACGTGTCGGAGCAATAGAATTCTAATGCTTCTTAAAACGCGATATCGCATCTCATTTCTATGTTTCATGGTAAGATATAACATGATTTGTGAAGTGTTATGTATTCCTCGTCTACACTTCAAATGAATGTGAATGCGATACTTCCTCGCTAGGAAATAGCGTTTGCAGATGTCTACGTATCGTTGCAATAGCTTTCTAATGCTTCTTAAAACGCGATATCGCATCTCATTTCTATGTTTCATGGTACTATATAATATGATTTGCGAAGTGTCATGTATTCCTCGTCTACATTTCAAATGAATGTGACTGCGATATTTCCTTGCTAGGAAATAGCGTTTGCAGATGTCTACGTATCGTAGCAATAGATTTCTAATGCTTCTTAAAACGAGATATAGCATCTCATATCTACGTTTCATGATAAGATATAATATTCATTGCGAAGTGTTATGCATTCCTCGTATACGATTCAAATGAATGTAAATGCGACACTTCCTTCCAAGGAAATAGCGTTTGCAGATGTCTACGTATCGGAGCAATAGAGTTCTAATGCTACTTAAAATGCGATATCGCATCTCATTTCTATGTTTCATGGTAAGATATAATATAATTTGCGAAGTGTCACGTATTCCTCGTCTACACTCCAAATGAATGTAAATGCGAGACTTCCTTGCTAGGAAATAGCGTCTGCAGATGTCTAGGTATCGTAGCAATAGTGTTCTAATGCTTCTTAAGACGCGATGTCGCACCTCATTTCTATGTTTCATGGTAAGATATAATATGATTTGCGAAGTGTTATGTATTCCTCATCTACACTTCAAATGAATGTAAATGCGACACCTCCTTGCAAGGAAATAGCGTCTGCAGATGTCTACGTATCGTAGCAATAGGGTTCTTATGATTCTTAAAACGCGATATCGCACCTCATTTCTATGTTTCATGGTAAGATATAATATGATTTGCGAAGTGTTATGTATTCCTGGTCTGCACTTCAAATGAATGTGAATGCGACACTTCCTCGCTAGGAAATAGCGTTTGCAGATGTCTACGTATTGTAGCAATAGATTTCTAATGCTTCTTAAAACGCGATATCGCATCTCATTTCTATGTTTCATGGTAAGATATAATATGATTTGCGAAGTGTTATGTATTCCTCGTCTACACTTCAAATGAATGCAAATGCGATACTTCCTTACAAAGAAATAGCGTTTGCAGATGCCTACGTATCGTAGCAATAGATTTCTAATGCTTCTTAAAACGCGATATCGCATCTCATTTCTATGTGTCATGGTAAGATATAACATGATTTGCGAAGTGTTATGTATTCCTCGTCTACACTTCAAATGAATGTAAATGCGACACTTCCTTGGTAGGAAATAGCGTCTGCCGATGTCTAGGTATCGTAGCAATAGAGTTCTAATGCTTCTTAAAACGCGATATCGCATCTCACTTCTATGTTTCATGGTAAGATATAACATGATTTGCGAAGTATTATGTATTCCTCGTCTACACTTCAAATGAATGTAAATGCGACACTTCCTTGCTAGGAAATAGCGTCTGCAGATGTCTAGGTATCGTAGCAATAGAGTTCTAATGCTTCTTAAAACGCGATATCGCATCTCATTTCTATGTTTCATGGTAAGATATAACATGATTTGCGAAGGGTTATGTATTCCTCGTCTACACTTCAAATGAATGTAAATGCGACACTTCCTTGCTAGGAAATAGCGTTTGCAGATGTCTAGGTATCGTAGCAATAGAGTTCTAATGCTTCTTAGAACGCGATATCGCATCTCATTTCTATGTTTCACGGTAAGATATAACATGATTTGCGAAGTGTCATGTATTCCTCGTCTACACTTCAAATGAATGTAAATGCGACACTTCCTTGCTAGGAAATAGCGTCTGCAGATGTCTAGGTATCGTAGCAATAGAGTTCAAATGCTTCTTAAAACGAGATATAGCATCTCATATCTATGTTTCATGATAAGATATAATATTCATTGCGAAGTGTTATGCATTCCTCGTCTGCGATTCAAATGAGCGTTAATGCGGCACTTCCTTGCAAGGAAATAGCGTTTGCAGATGTCTACGTATCGTAACAATAGAGTTCTTATGATTCTTAAAAGGCGATATCGCATCTCATTTCTATGTTTCATGGTAAGATATAATATGATTTGCGAAGTGTCGTGTATTCCTCGTCTACACTTCAAATGAATGTAAATGCGACACTTCCTTGCTAGGTAATAGCGTCTGCAGATGTCTAGGTATCGTAGCAATAGAGTTCTAATGCTTCTTAAGACGCGATATCGCATCTCATTTCTATGTTTCATGGTAAGATATAATATGATTTGCGAAGTGTCATGTATTCCTCGTCTACACTTCAAATGAATGTAAATGCGACACTTCCTTGCTAGGAAATAGCGTCTGCAGATGACTAGGTATCGTAGCAATAGTGTCCTAGTGCTTCTTAAAACGCGATATCGCATCTCATTTCTATGTTTCATGGTAGGATATAATATGATTTGCGAAGTGTTATGTCTTCCTCGTCTACACTTCAAATGAATGTAAATGCGACACTTCCTTGCAAAGAAATAGCGTTTGCAGATGTCTACGTATCGTAGCAATAGATTTCTAATGCTACTTAAAACGCGATATCGCATCTCATTTCGATGTTTCACTGTAAGATATAATATGATTTGCGAAGTGTCATGTATTCCTCGTCTACACTTCATATGAATGTTAATGAGACACTTCCTTGCAAGGAAAGTGCGTTTGCAGATGTCTACGTATCGTAGCAATAGAGTTCTTATGATTCTTAAAACGCGATATCGCATCTCATTTCTATGTTTCATGGTAAGATATAATATGATTTGCGAAGTGTTATGTATTCCTCGTCAACACTTCAAATGAATGTAAATGCGACACTTCCTTGCAAAGAAATAGCGTTTGCAGATGTCTACGTATCGTAGCAATAGATTTCTAATGCTTCTTAAAACGCAATATCGCATCTCATTTCTATGTTTCATGGTAAGATATAATATGATTTGCGAAGTGTCATGTATTCCTCGTCTACACTTCAAATGAATGTAAATGCGACACTTCCTTGCTAGGAAATAGCGTCTGCAGATGTCTAGGTATCGTAGCAATAGAGTTCAAATGCTTCTTAAAACGAGATATAATATCTCATATCTATGTTTCATGATAAGATATAATATTCATTGCGAAGTGTTATGCATTCCGCGTCTACGATTCAATTGAATGTAAATGCGACACTTCCTTGCAAGGAAATATCGTTTGCAGATGTCTACGTATCGTAGCAATGGAGTTCTTATGATTCTTAATACGCGATATCGCATCTCATTTCTATGTTTCATGGTAAGATATAATATGGTTTGCGAAGTGTGATGTATTCCTCGTCTACACTTCAAATGAATGTAAATGCAACACTTCCTTGCAAGGGAATAGCGTTTGCAGATGTCTGCCTATCGTAGCAGTAGAGTTCTAATGCTTCTTAAAACCCGATATCGCATCTCATTTCTATGTTTCTTGGTAAGATATAATATTCATTGCGAAGTGTTATGCATTCCACGTCTGCGATTCAAATGAACGTAAATGCGACACTTCCTTGCAATTAAATAGCGTTTGCAGATGTCTACGTATCGTAACAATAGAGTTCTAATGCTTCTTAAAACGCGATATCGCATCTCATTTCTATGTTTCATGGTAAGATATAACATGATTTGCGAAGGGTTATGTATTCCTCGTCTACACTTCAAATGAATGTAAATGCGACACTTCCTTGCTAGGAAATAGCGTTTGCAGATGTCTAGGTATCGTAGCAATAGAGTTCTAATGCTTCTTAGAACGCGATATCGCATCTCATTTCTATGTTTCACGGTAAGATATAACATGATTTGCGAAGTGTCATGTATTCCTCGTCTACACTTCAAATGAATGTAAATGCGACACTTCCTTGCTAGGAAATAGCGTCTGCAGATGTCTAGGTATCGTAGCAATAGAGTTCAAATGCTTCTTAAAACGAGATATAGCATCTCATATCTATGTTTCATGATAAGATATAATATTCATTGCGAAGTGTTATGCATTCCGCGTCTACGATTCAAATGAATGTAAATGGGACACTTCCTTGCAAGGAAATAGCGTTTGCAGATGTCTACGTATCGTAGCAATGAAGTTCTTATGATTCTTAAAACGCGATATCGCATCTCATTTCTATGTTTCATGGTAAGATATAATATGATTTGCGAAGTGTTATGTATTCCTCGTCTACACTTCAAATGAATGTAAATGCGACACTTGCTTGCAAGGAAATAGCGTTTTGAGATATCTACGTATCGTAACAATTGAGTTCTTATGATTCTTAAAACGCGAAATCGCATCTCATTTCTATGTTTCATGGTAAGATATAATATGATTTGCGAAGTGTCATGTAATCCTCGTCTACACTTCAAATGATTGTAAATGCGACACTTCCTTGCTAGGAAATAGCGTCTGCAGATGTCCAGGTATCGTAGCAATAGAGTTCTAATGCTTCTTAAAACGCGATATCGCATCTCATTTCTATGTTTCATGGTAAGATATAACACGATTTGCGAAGTGTTATGTATTCCTCGCCTACACTTCAAATGAATGTAAATGCGACACTTCCTTGCAAGGAAATAGCGTTTGCAGATGTCTGCCTATCGTAGCAATAGAGATCTAATGCTTCCTAAAACGCGATATCGCATCTCATTTCTATGTTTCATGGTAAGATATAATATGATTTGCGAAGTGTTATGCATTCCGCGTCTACGATTCAAATGAATGTAAATGGGACACTTCCTTGCAAGGAAATAGCGTTTGCAGATGTCTACGTATCGTAGCAATGAAGTTCTTATGATTCTTAAAACGCGATATCGCATCTCATTTCTATGTTTCATGGTAAGATATAATATGATTTGCGAAGTGTTATGTATTCCTCGTCTACACTTCAAATGAATGTAAATGCGACACTTGCTTGCAAGGAAATAGCGTTTTGAGATATCTACGTATCGTAACAATTGAGTTCTTATGATTCTTAAAACGCGAAATCGCATCTCATTTCTATGTTTCATGGTAAGATATAATATGATTTGCGAAGTGTCATGTAATCCTCGTCTACACTTCAAATGATTGTAAATGCGACACTTCCTTGCTAGGAAATAGCGTCTGCAGATGTCCAGGTATCGTAGCAATAGAGTTCTAATGCTTCTTAAAACGCGATATCGCATCTCATTTCTATGTTTCATGGTAAGATATAACACGATTTGCGAAGTGTTATGTATTCCTCGCCTACACTTCAAATGAATGTAAATGCGACACTTCCTTGCAAGGAAATAGCGTTTGCAGATGTCTGCCTATCGTAGCAATAGAGATCTAATGCTTCCTAAAACGCGATATCGCATCTCATTTCTATGTTTCATGGTAAGATATAATATGATTTGCGAAGTGTTATGTATTCCTCGTCTACACTTCAAATGAACGTAAATGCGACACTTCCTTGCTAGGAAATATCGTCTGCAGATGTCTAGGTATCGTAGCGATAGGGTTCTAATGCTTCTCAAAACGCAATATCGCATCTCATTTCTATGTTTCATGGTAAGATATAATATGATTTGCGAAGTGTTATGTATTCCTCGTCTACACTTCAAATGAATGTGAATGCGATACTTCCTCGCTAGGAAATAGCGTTTGCAGATGTCTACGTATCGTTGCAATAGCTTTCTAATGCTTCTTAAAACGCGATATCGCATCTCATTTCTATGTTTCATGGTACTATATAATATGATTTGCGAAGTGTCATGTATTCCTCGTCTACATTTCAAATGAATGTGACTGCGATATTTCCTCGCTAGGAAATAGCGTTTGCAGATGTCTACGTATCGTAGCAATAGCTTTCTACTGCTTCTTAAAACGCGATATCGCATCTCATTTCTATGTTTCATTGTAAGATGTAATATGATTTGCGAAGTGATATGTATTCCCCGTCTACACTTCAAATGAACGTAAATGCGACACTTCCTTACAAGGAAATAGCGTTTGCAGGTGTCTACCTATCGTAGCAATAGAATTGTAATGCATCTTAAAACACGATATCGCATCTCATTTCTATGTTTCATGGTACTATATAATATGATTTGCGAAGTGTCATGTATTCCTCGTCTACATTTCAAATGTATGTGACTGCGATATTTCCTCGCTAGGAAATAGCGTTTGCAGATGTCTACGTATCGTAGCAATAGCTTTCTAATGCTTCTTAAGACGCGATATCGCATCTCATTTCTATGTTTCATTGTAAGATGTAATATGATTTGCGAAGTGTTATGTATTCGTCGTCTACACTTCAAATGAATGTAAATGTGACACTTCCTTGCAAGGATATAGCGTTTGCAGATGTCTACGTATCGGAGCAATAGAGTTCTAATGCTTCATAAAACGCGATATCGCATCTCTTTTCTATGTTTCATGGTAAGATGTAATATGATTTGCGAAGTGTTATGTATTCCTCCTCTACACTTCAAATGAATGTAAGTGCGACACTTCCTTACAAGGAAATAGTGTTTGCTGATGTCTACGTATCGAAGAAATAGAGTTCAAATGCTTCTTAAAACGAGATATTGCATCTCATATCTATGTTTCATGATAAGATATAATATTCATTGCGAAGTGTTATGCATTCCTCGTCTACGATTCAAATGAATGTAAATGCAACACTTCCTTGCTAGGAAATAGCGTCTGCAGATGTCTACGTATCGTAACAGTAGAGTTCTTATGATTCTTAAAACGCGATATCGCATCTCATTTCTATGTTTCATGGTAAGATATAATATGATTTGCGAAGTGTCATGTATTCCTCGTCTACACTTCAAATGAATGTAAATGCGAGACTTCCTTGCTAGGAAATAGCGTCTGCAGATGTCTAGGTATCGTAGCAATAGTCTTCTAATGCTTCTTAAGACGCGATGTCGCATCTCATTTCTATGTTCCATGGTGAGATATAATATGATTTGCGAAGTGTCATGTATTCCTCGTCTACACTTCAAATGAATGTAAATGCGACACTTCCTTGCTAGGAAATAGCGTCTGCAGAATTCTAGGTATCGTAGCAATAGAGTTCAAATGCTTCTTAAAACGAGATATTGCATCTCATATCTATGTTTTTGATAAGATATAATATTCATTGCGAAGTGTTATGCGGTCCTCATCTATGATTCAAATGACTGTAAATGCGACACTTCCTTGCTAGGAAATAGCGTTTGCAGATGTCTACGTGTCGGAGCAATAGAATTCTAATGCTTCTTAAAACGCGATATCGCATCTCATTTCTATGTTTCATGGTAAGATATAACATGATTTGTGAAGTGTTATGTATTCCTCGTCTACACTTCAAATGAATGTGAATGCGATACTTCCTCGCTAGGAAATAGCGTTTGCAGATGTCTACGTATCGTTGCAATAGCTTTCTAATGCTTCTTAAAACGCGATATCGCATCTCATTTCTATGTTTCATGGTACTATATAATATGATTTGCGAAGTGTCATGTATTCCTCGTCTACATTTCAAATGAATGTGACTGCGATATTTCCTTGCTAGGAAATAGCGTTTGCAGATGTCTACGTATCGTAGCAATAGATTTCTAATGCTTCTTAAAACGAGATATAGCATCTCATATCTACGTTTCATGATAAGATATAATATTCATTGCGAAGTGTTATGCATTCCTCGTATACGATTCAAATGAATGTAAATGCGACACTTCCTTCCAAGGAAATAGCGTTTGCAGATGTCTACGTATCGGAGCAATAGAGTTCTAATGCTACTTAAAATGCGATATCGCATCTCATTTCTATGTTTCATGGTAAGATATAATATAATTTGCGAAGTGTCACGTATTCCTCGTCTACACTCCAAATGAATGTAAATGCGAGACTTCCTTGCTAGGAAATAGCGTCTGCAGATGTCTAGGTATCGTAGCAATAGTGTTCTAATGCTTCTTAAGACGCGATGTCGCACCTCATTTCTATGTTTCATGGTAAGATATAATATGATTTGCGAAGTGTTATGTATTCCTCATCTACACTTCAAATGAATGTAAATGCGACACCTCCTTGCAAGGAAATAGCGTCTGCAGATGTCTACGTATCGTAGCAATAGGGTTCTTATGATTCTTAAAACGCGATATCGCACCTCATTTCTATGTTTCATGGTAAGATATAATATGATTTGCGAAGTGTTATGTATTCCTGGTCTGCACTTCAAATGAATGTGAATGCGACACTTCCTCGCTAGGAAATAGCGTTTGCAGATGTCTACGTATTGTAGCAATAGATTTCTAATGCTTCTTAAAACGCGATATCGCATCTCATTTCTATGTTTCATGGTAAGATATAATATGATTTGCGAAGTGTTATGTATTCCTCGTCTACACTTCAAATGAATGCAAATGCGATACTTCCTTACAAAGAAATAGCGTTTGCAGATGCCTACGTATCGTAGCAATAGATTTCTAATGCTTCTTAAAACGCGATATCGCATCTCATTTCTATGTGTCATGGTAAGATATAACATGATTTGCGAAGTGTTATGTATTCCTCGTCTACACTTCAAATGAATGTAAATGCGACACTTCCTTGGTAGGAAATAGCGTCTGCCGATGTCTAGGTATCGTAGCAATAGAGTTCTAATGCTTCTTAAAACGCGATATCGCATCTCACTTCTATGTTTCATGGTAAGATATAACATGATTTGCGAAGTATTATGTATTCCTCGTCTACACTTCAAATGAATGTAAATGCGACACTTCCTTGCTAGGAAATAGCGTCTGCAGATGTCTAGGTATCGTAGCAATAGAGTTCTAATGCTTCTTAAAACGCGACATTGCATCTCATTTCTATGTTTCATGGTAAGATATAATATGATTCGCGAAGTGTTATGTATTCCTCGTCTACACTTCAAATGAATGCAAATGCGATACTTCCTTACAAAGAAATAGCGTTTGCAGGTGCCTACGTATCGTAGCAATAGATTTCTAATGCTTCTTAAAACGCGATATCGCATCTCATTTCTATGTGTCATGGTAAGATATAACATGATTTGCGAAGTGTTATGTATTCCTCGTCTACACTTCAAATGAATGTAAATGCGACACTTCCTTGCAAGGAAATAGCGTCTGCAGATGTCTAGGTATCGTAGCAATAGAGTTCAAATGCTTCTTAAAACGAGATATAGCATCTCATATCTATGTTTCATGATAAGATATAATATTCATTGCGAAGTGTTATGCATTCCGCGTCTACGATTCAAATGAATGTAAATGGGACACTTCCTTGCAAGGAAATAGCGTTTGCAGATGTCTACGTATCGTAGCAATGGAGTTCTTATGATTCTTAAAACGCGATATCGCATCTCATTTCTATGTTTCATGGTAAGATATAATATGATTTGCGAAGTGTTATGTATTCCTCGTCTACACTTCAAATGAATGTAATTGCGACACTTCCTTGCAAGGAAATAGTGTTTGCAGATGCCTACGTATCGAAGCAATAGAGTTCAAATGCTTCTTAAAACGAGATATTGCATCTCATATCTATGTTTCATGATAAGATATAATATTCATTGCGAAGTGTTATGCATTGCTCGTCTGCGATTCAAATGAAAGTAAATGCGACACTTCCTTGCAAGGAAATAGCGTTTGCAGATGTCTACGTATCGTAACAATAGAGTTCTTATGATTCTTAAAAGGCGATATCGCATCTCATTTCTATGTTTCATGGTAAGATATAATATGATTTGCGAAGTGTCATGTATTCCTCATCTACAATTCAAATGAATGTAAATGCGACACTTCCTTGCTAGGTAATAGCGTCTGCAGATGTTTAGGTATCGTAGCAATAGATTTCTAATGCTTCTTAAAACGCGATATCGCATCTCATTTCGATGTTTCACTGTAAGATATAATATGATTTGCGAAGTGTCATGTATTCCTCGTCTACACTTCAAATGAATGTAAATGCGACACTTCCTTGCTAGGAAATAGCGTCTGCAGATGTCTAGGTATCGTAGCGATAGAGTTCTAATGCTTCTCAAAACGCAATATCGCATCTCATTTCTATGTTTCATGATAAGATATATTATTCATTGCGAAGTGTTATGCATTCTACGTCTACGATTCAAATGAACGTAAATGCGACACTTCCTTGCTAGGAAATAGCGTCTGCAGATGTCTAGGTATCGTAGCAATAGAGTTCTAATGCATCTTAAAACGCGATATCGCATCTCATTTCTATGTTTCGTGGTAGGATATTATATGATTTGCGAAGTGTTATGTATTCCTCGTCTACACTTCAAATGAATGTAAATGCGACACTTCCTTGCAAGGAAATAGCGTCTGCAGATGTCTACGTATCGTAGCAATAGAGTTCTTATGATTCATAAAACGCGATATCGCATCTCATTTCTATGATTCGTTGTAAGATATAATATGATTTGCGAAGTGTTATGTATTCCTCGTCTACACTTCATATGAATGTTAATGAGACACTTCCTTGCAAGGAAAGTGCGTGTGCAGATGTCTACGTATCGTAGCAATAGAGTTCTTATGATTCTTAAAACGCGATATCGCATCTCATTTCTATGTTTCATGGTAAGATATAATATGATTTGCGAAGTGTTATGTATTCCTCGTCAACACTTCAAATGAATGTAAATGCGACACTTCCTTGCAAAGAAATAGCGTTTGCAGATGTCTACGTATCGTAGCAATAGATTTCTAATGCTTCTTAAAACGCAATATCGCATCTCATTTCTATGTTTCATGGTAAGATATAATATGATTTGCGAAGTGTCATGTATTCCTCGTCTACACTTCAAATGAATGTAAATGCGACACTTCCTTGCTAGGAAATAGCGTCTGCAGATGTCTAGGTATCGTAGCAATAGAGTTCAAATGCTTCTTAAAACGAGATATAATATCTCATATCTATGTTTCATGATAAGATATAATATTCATTGCGAAGTGTTATGCATTCCGCGTCTACGATTCAATTGAATGTAAATGCGACACTTCCTTGCAAGGAAATATCGTTTGCAGATGTCTACGTATCGTAGCAATGGAGTTCTTATGATTCTTAATACGCGATATCGCATCTCATTTCTATGTTTCATGGTAAGATATAATATGGTTTGCGAAGTGTGATGTATTCCTCGTCTACACTTCAAATGAGTGTAAATGCGAAACTTCCTTGCAAGGAAATAGCGTTTGCAGATGTTTAGGTATCGCAGCGATAGAGTTCTGATGCTTCTCAAAACGCAATATCGCATCTCATTTCTATGTTTCTTGTTAAGATATAATATGATTTGCGAAGTGTGATGTATTCCTCGTCTACACTTCAAATGAATGTAAATGCGACACTTCCTTGCAAGGAAATAGCGTTTGCAGATGTCTACCTATCGTAGCAGTAGAGTTCTAATGCTTCTTAAAACGCGATATCGCACCTCATTTCTATGTTTCATGGTAAGATATAATATGATTTGCGAAGTGTTATGTATTCCTCGTCTACACTTCAAATGAATGTAAATGCGACACTTCCTTGCAAAGAAATAGCGTTTGCAGATGTCTACGTATCGTAGCAATAGATTTCTAATGCTTCTTAAAACGCGATATCGCTTCTCATTTCTATGTTTCATGGTAAGATATAATATGATTTGCGAAGTGTTTTGTATTCCTCGTCTACACTTCAAATGAATGTAAATGCGACACTTCCTTGCAAGGAAATAGCGTTTGCAGATGTCTACGTATCGAAGCAATAGAGTTCAAATGCTTCTTAAAACGAGATATTGCATCACATATCCATGTTTCATGATAAGATATATTATTCATTGCGAAGTGTTATGCATTCTACGTCTACGATTCAAATGAACGCAAATGCGACACTTCCTTGCTAGGAAATAGCGTCTGCAGATGTCTAGGTATCGTAGCAATAGAGTTCTAATGCTTCTTAAAACGCGATATAGCATCTCATTTCTATGTTTCATGGTAGGATATTATATGATTTGCGAAGTGTTATGTATTCCTCTTCTACACTTCAGATGAATGTAAATGCGACACTTCCTTGCTAGGAAATAGCGTCTGCAGATGTCTACGTATCGTAGCAATAGAGTTCTTATGAATCTTAAAACGCGATATCGCATCTCATTTCTATGTTTCATGGTAAGATATAATATGATTTGCGAAGTGTGACGTATTCCTCGTCTACACTTCAAATGAATGTAAATGCAACACTTCCTTGCAAGGGAATAGCGTTTGCAGATGTCTGCCTATCGTAGCAGTAGAGTTCTAATGCTTCTTAAAACGCGATATCGCATCTCATTTCTATGTTTCTTGGTAAGATATAATATTCATTGCGAAGTGTTATGCATTCCACGTCTGCGATTCAAATGAACGTAAATGCGACACTTCCTTGCAATTAAATAGCGTTTGCAGATGTCTACGTATCGTAACAATAGAGTTCTAATGCTTCTTAAAACGCGATATCGCATCTCATTTCTATGTTTCATGGTAAGATATAACATGATTTGCGAAGGGTTATGTATTCCTCGTCTACACTTCAAATGAATGTAAATGCGACACTTCCTTGCTAGGAAATAGCGTTTGCAGATGTCTAGGTATCGTAGCAATAGAGTTCTAATGCTTCTTAGAACGCGATATCGCATCTCATTTCTATGTTTCACGGTAAGATATAACATGATTTGCGAAGTGTCATGTATTCCTCGTCTACACTTCAAATGAATGTAAATGCGACACTTCCTTGCTAGGAAATAGCGTCTGCAGATGTCTAGGTATCGTAGCAATAGAGTTCAAATGCTTCTTAAAACGAGATATAGCATCTCATATCTATGTTTCATGATAAGATATAATATTCATTGCGAAGTGTTATGCATTCCGCGTCTACGATTCAAATGAATGTAAATGGGACACTTCCTTGCAAGGAAATAGCGTTTGCAGATGTCTACGTATCGTAGCAATGGAGTTCTTATGATTCTTAAAACGCGATATCGCATCTCATTTCTATGTTTCATGATAAGATATAATATGATTTGCGAAGTGTTATGTATTCCTCGTCTACACTTCAAATGAACGTAAATGCGACACTTCCTTGCTAGGAAATAGCGTCTGCAGATGTCTAGGTATCGTAGTGATAGGGTTCTAATGCTTCTCAAAACGCAATATCGCATCTCATTTCTATGTTTCATGGTAAGATATAATATGATTTGCGAAGTGTTATGTATTCCTCGTCTACACTTCAAATGAATGTGAATGCGATACTTCCTCGCTAGGAAATAGCGTTTGCAGATGTCTACGTATCGTTGCAATAGCTTTCTAATGCTTCTTAAAACGCGATATCGCATCTCATTTCTATGTTTCATGGTACTATATAATATGATTTGCGAAGTGTCATGTATTCCTCGTCTACATTTCAAATGAATGTGACTGCGATATTTCCTCGCTAGGAAATAGCGTTTGCAGATGTCTACGTATCGTAGCAATAGCTTTCTAATGCTTCTTAAAACGCGATATCGCATCTCATTTCTATGTTTCATTGTAAGATGTAATATGATTTGCGAAGTGTTATGTATTCCTCGTCTACACTTCAAATGAACGTAAATGCGACACTTCCTTACAAGGAAATAGCGTTTGCAGGTGTCTACCTATCGTAGCAATAGAATTGTAATGCATCTTAAAACACGATATCGCATCTCATTTCTATGTTTCATGGTACTATATAATATGATTTGCGAAGTGTCATGTATTCCTCGTCTACATTTCAAATGTATGTGACTGCGATATTTCCTCGCTAGGAAATAGCGTTTGCAGATGTCTACGTATCGTAGCAATAGCTTTCTAATGCTTCTTAAGACGCGATATCGCATCTCATTTCTATGTTTCATTGTAAGATGTAATATGATTTGCGAAGTGTTATGTATTCGTCGTCTACACTTCAAATGAATGTAAATGTGACACTTCCTTGCAAGGATATAGCGTTTGCAGATGTCTACGTATCGGAGCAATAGAGTTCTAATGCTTCATAAAACGCGATATCGCATCTCATTTCTATGTTTCATGGTAAGATGTAATATGATTTGCGAAGTGTTATGTATTCCTCCTCTACACTTCAAATGAATGTAAGTGCGACACTTCCTTGCAAGGAAATAGTGTTTGCTGATGTCTACGTATCGAAGAAATAGAGTTCAAATGCTTCTTAAAACGAGATATTGCATCTCATATCTATGTTTCATGATAAGATATAATATTCATTGCGAAGTGTTATGCATTCCTCGTCTACGATTCAAATGAATGTAAATGCAACACTTCCTTGCTAGGAAATAGCGTCTGCAGATGTCTACGTATCGTAACAGTAGAGTTCTTATGATTCTTAAAACGCGATATCGCATCTCATTTCTATGTTTCATGGTAAGATATAATATGATTTGCGAAGTGTCATGTATTCCTCGTCTACACTTCAAATGAATGTAAATGCGAGACTTCCTTGCTAGGAAATAGCGTCTGCAGATGTCTAGGTATCGTAGCAATAGTCTTCTAATGCTTCTTAAGACGCGATGTCGCATCTCATTTCTATGTTCCATGGTGAGATATAATATGATTTGCGAAGTGTCATGTATTCCTCGTCTACACTTCAAATGAATGTAAATGCGACACTTCCTTGCTAGGAAATGGCGTCTGCAGAATTCTAGGTATCGTAGCAATAGAGTTCAAATGCTTCTTAAAACGAGATATTGCATCTCATATCTATGTTTTTGATAAGATATAATATTCATTGCGAAGAGTTATGCGGTCCTCATCTATGATTCAAATGACTGTAAATGCGACACTTCCTTGCTAGGAAATGGCGTTTGCAGATGTCTACGTGTCGGAGCAATAGAATTCTAATGCTTCTTAAAACGCGATATCGCATCTCATTTCTATGTTTCATGGTAAGATATAACATGATTTGTGAAGTGTTATGTATTCCTCGTCTACACTTCAAATGAATGTGAATGCGATACTTCCTCGCTAGGAAATAGCGTTTGCAGATGTCTACGTATCGTTGCAATAGCTTTCTAATGCTTCTTAAAACGCGATATCGCATCTCATTTCTATGTTTCATGGTAAGATGTAATATGATTTGCGAAGTGTTATGTATTCCTCGTCTACACTTCAAATGAATGTAAATGCGAGACTCCCTTGCTAGGAAATAGCGTTTGCAGATGTCTACGTATCGTAGCAATAGATTTCTAATGCTTCTTAAAACGAGATATAGCATCTCATATCTACGTTTCATGATAAGATATAATATTCATTGCGAAGTGTTATGCATTCCTCGTATACGATTCAAATGAATGTAAATGCGACACTTCCTTCCAAGGAAATAGCGTTTGCAGATGTCTACGTATCGGAGCAATAGAGTTCTAATGCTACTTAAAATGCGATATCGCATCTCATTTCTATGTTTCATGGTAAGATATAATATAATTTGCGAAGTGTCACGTATTCCTCGTCTACACTCCAAATGAATGTAAATGCGAGACTTCCTTGCTAGGAAATAGCGTCTGCAGATGTCTAGGTATCGTAGCAATAGTGTTCTAATGCTTCTTAAGACGCGATGTCGCACCTCATTTCTATGTTTCATGGTAAGATATAATATGATTTGCGAAGTGTTATGTATTCCTGGTCTGCACTTCAAATGAATGTGAATGCGACACTTCCTCGCTAGGAAATAGCGTTTGCAGATGTCTACGTATTGTAGCAATAGATTTCTAATGCTTCTTAAAACGCGATATCGCATCTCATTTCTATGTTTCATGGTAAGATATAATATGATTTGCGAAGTGTTATGTATTCCTCGTCTACACTTCAAATGAATGCAAATGCGATACTTCCTTACAAAGAAATAGCGTTTGCAGATGCCTACGTATCGTAGCAATAGATTTCTAATGCTTCTTAAAACGCGATATCGCATCTCATTTCTATGTGTCATGGTAAGATATAACATGATATGCGAAGTGTTATGTATTCCTCGTCTACACTTCAAATGAATGTAAATGCGACACTTCCTTGGTAGGAAATAGCGTCTGCCGATGTCTAGGTATCGTAGCAATAGAGTTCTAATGCTTCTTAAAACGCGATATCGCATCTCACTTCTATGTTTCATGGTAAGATATAACATGATTTGCGAAGTATTATGTATTCCTCGTCTACACTTCAAATGAATGTAAATGCGACACTTCCTTGCTAGGAAATAGCGTCTGCAGATGTCTAGGTATCGTAGCGATAGAGTGCTAATGCTTCTTAAAACGCGATATTGCATCTCATTTCTATGTTTCATGGTAAGATATAATATGATTTGCGAAGTGTTATGTATCCTCGTCTACACTTCAAATGAATGCAAATGCGATACTTCCTTACAAAGAAATAGCGTTTGCAGATGCCTACGTATCGTAGCAATAGATTTCTAATGCTTCTTAAAACGCGATATCGCATCTCATTTCTATGTGTCATGGTAAGATATAACATGATTTGCGAAGTGTTATGTATTCCTCGTCTACACTTCAAATGAATGTAAATGCGACACTTCCTTGCAAGGAAATAGCGTCTGCAGATGTCTAGGTATCGTAGCAATAGAGTTCAAATGCTTCTTAAAACGAGATATAGCATCTCATATCTATGTTTCATGATAAGATATAATATTCATTGCAAAGTGTTATGCATTCCGCGTCTACGATTCAAATGAATGTAAATGGGACACTTCCTTGCAAGGAAATAGCGTTTGCAGATGTCTACGTATCGTAGCAATGGAGTTCTTATGATTCTTAAAACGCGATATCGCATCTCATTTCTATGTTTCATGGTAAGATATAATATGATTTGCGAAGTGTTATGTATTCCTCGTCTACACTTCAAATGAATGTAAATGCGACACTTGCTTGCAAGGAAATAGCGTTTGCAGATATCTACGTATCGTAACAATTGAGTTCTTATGATTCTTAAAACGCGAAATCGCATCTCATTTCTATGTTTCATGGTAAGATATAATATGATTTGCGAAGTGTCATGTAATCCTCGTCTACACTTCAAATGAATGTAAATGCGACACTTCCTTGCTAGGAAATAGCGTCTGCAGATGTCTAGGTATCGTAGCAATAGAGTTCTAATGCTTCTTAAAACGCGATATCGCATCTCATTTCTATGTTTCATGGTAAGATATAATATGATTTGCGAAGTGTTATGTATTCCTCGTCTACACTTCAAATGAACGTAAATGCGACACTTCCTTGCAAAGAAATAGCGTTTGCAGATGTCAACGTATCGTAGCAATAGAATTGTAATGCATCTTAAAACGCGATATCGCATCTCATTTCTATGTTTCATGGTAAGATATAACATGATTTGCGAAGGGTTATGTATTCCTCGTCTACACTTCAAATGAATGTAAATGCGACACTTCCTTGCTAGGAAATAGCGTTTGCAGATGTCTACGTATCGGAGCAATAGAGTTCTAATGCTTCTTAAAATGCGATATCGCATCTCATTTCTATGTTTCATGGTAAGATATAATATAATTTGCGAAGTGTCACGTATTCCTCGTCTACACTCCAAATGAATGTAAATGCGAGACTTCCTTGCTAGGAAATAGCGTCTGCAGATGTCTAGGTATCGTAGCAATAGTGTTCTAATGCTTCTTAAGACGCGATGTCGCATCTCATTTCTATGTTTCATGGTAAGATATAATATGATTTGCGAAGTGTTATGTATTCCTCATCTACACTTCAAATGAATGTAAATGCGACACCT